>NC_092824.1:96389006-96705506 GCF_023375885.2 Dermacentor andersoni | reverse complement strand
TGTTGTTTTCTTTTAAACCTGTAGACCACCTATCTAGAGCTTGTGTTTGTCTGGATGGTTTCATCGAGGTCATGGAAATTAACATTGGTGGAGTTAAGAAGTGTTCTGGTGATGGACATCTGCTGTTGGAGCTCACGCCCCTGCAACTGCTGCTCAGGTGAAAAAGTACGAATTCTTTCATTCTGTTTTAAGAAGGCACTCCCACCTTTATATACAAGCAGATTCGGTCTAAAATATACCCTTTTCTCGAGCTTTCCACAGTGGCCTTTGAACAGTGCAGTCGTACTGTCACTCTCGTGACGATGAATTGCTATTTCCACCGTTGTTCCTTGCTGGTTATTCTATGATGAATATCTTTGGTTGCTCATTTTCCTTTTAGAAAGCTCATTGCTATATTTGTAGATCAATTACCGCAGGTTTGTTCTTGTGTTAGGGTTTTCATTGTGGCCGTGCAATATACGAGTCGTAGACTGTAAAAGAGCTTTGGTGATGATAAAGCGGTAATCGCATACATTGACTTGCTATTGCTGGTAAAGTGAACAATATTAGTTACCTTATTTCCTTTTAATAAAGTAGGCATGCCTTTTCATGTCTGCAGGATCGGCCTGGGCTCTTTCGTTCTCTGAACGGTACTAACAAGATCATTTCACCATCCAGTGGAGGCATTTAGTATGAGGTTTCTCGAGATAACAGCTGTTGCCACCGGAATGCCTTGTTGCTGCTTCTCAGGTGAGCATTTCTTAAAATTATATTGCTTTTACTAAGCTGTCATTTGTTTGTATTTCGAAATCTGCTACCAGGAAATTGTGTTGATGGCACTATCGTGATCAGGGAATATAGCAATCGTGGTGTGTTGAACGTCTCTTTTGATGAAAGCGTGGATGTGGCACTAATTCGACTTGCAGTTGCACTAAGCTCAGGCGAAAAACTTGAGTTGTTCTTTTTCTTTTTACAGAAGTGGGCATGGCCTTCTATATCTGAAAGTTTGATCGGCACTTTACCCTTCTCTGAGGGATTCCAGGAAGATTATTTCACGGTCGAGTGGCAGCATTTAGTATCAGGTTTCTCGAGGAAAGTGCCGTTGCCGCCATACTGACTTGTTCCTGCTTCTCAGGTGAGCCTTCGTTTAAAAAAATATTTTGCGTTTACTAAACTGTCCTTTGTGTTTATTTGCAGATGCGCTACATCATGTTTGTGTCATGGTTCCATCTTGATCAAGCAATACGTCATTCGTGGAGTGCAGAAGAGCTCTGCTGATGAAGACGTGGCATTGGCACCACACGTACTTGCAGCTCTAGCTCAGGTGAGCAAATGACTGTACTCACAATAATTGTATTTTAGCAAGCTTATGCTGCCCTTGGCCTTTGAGAATATTCTGTGTGGAGTTGAATTTCTTGTGGAACGCGCTAGTATTGGCCGCAGCTCGTTTGTTAGCACTGAATAGACAAGTTCTCAGCTGGGGCAGCGTTGCGGTGTTCAGGAGACTCAATGCACGACATCCGTATGTGGTAGGTGCGTGTGCGGGGAACGCGTACATTGCTTTGCTGCTTTGTTATCGATGTGTTTTTCTCTGCCTAATTCGGCACACCACTAAATCTGTGGTCCCCAACCTTTCAGTGGCAACTGGAGGTGATTGGGCTACTTCAAGGTGCAGTTTGACTGACCAATGCCGACAAAGAAATGGCTTCAAGCTTCCAGCTTCGAGCATCATAGCATCCCATCTCAGAGTGAGTGTACGAGGCCAATAGCCTCGTGGTGAGGGTGGCATGTGTCCAAGGAACCGCTTGAATACAGATTGGTAATTTTTATTTCCTGAAGCTTCATATGGCCAATAACTGAAAGCAGCTAGACATTCCATACCACAGTATGGACAGTGCACAGTAGTGCACAATTTGGCCCACAGGTTCCTTAGACCATATCCACTAGAGGTCTTGTCAGTGACGGAAACGTGAGGAGCGACGTTGCGTATTAGTTGTAGGTTTAGCGCACCGTGGGCAGAACTGGCAGATAAGGTTTGCACCTTACGTTTGCGTTACGGACATTGACCTGTTCCGAATGCAATTGCAACCACCAAGTCCATTTATCGTGTCAAGGAATGCCCGTGCGCGAAAAGTGCTCTTGATCGATAAATTGATCCTAGTGGCAAATGCATTCGGATTTCTCGCCCACCACAACTAGCAACAGCGAAGAAAGGACGTTGCCTACGGTCTGCGACACATCGCCCTTCCGTTGCAGCAAAGGTACAGCGACTGACCATCTATCGACAAATGCTGTAATTATGAGTAACAACGGCGATTTCGGCTCATGGACGGTTTACTTGGTGTCAGTCTCTCTGGGATGTAAGACATTTGTGCTCACTTTATTAACAAGTATTTGGAGCCTCATAGTTTTGCAGATTGGCCTCCTTATTGCGAAGAAAGTTCCAGTAAGGGCATTGCAGTGCTCTGCTATTTTGGGATTCAACCGTTCGTGGTCCGTGGTTGTGCTTCAATCGTCAGTGACCCCTGCCACTGCCATTCTGTTGGGTGGCAGTTCTCAGGTAATCTCCTCAATCACCGTGTTTACTTTTCAATAAGTTGTCTGCTTTGCCAATTTTTGGCAATCGACTCAACTTTGAATTTTGCATGTTTGAATGTCAGCTGCAGATTTCCCGATAGCTTGGAACCATAAAATGACCGGCCACTGTGGGCGGACGTGAAAAACTATCTGAAAGCTTCGTCACCGTGCAGAGCAGAGTACGTATGCGGGACAATCACTAGTGTTGAAGTTCAGTTATATGCAGAGTGCATACGTTAGGCTGGTCACTGTATTTTTACTAAGCTTCTTTCCGGGATGTATCCAGATGTACTTCCAGGAGCATAGAATCGTATGAAGTATTCGAAAGTTATCGTATGGTCCAGCCTTGGCGTGTCGCAATGGACTCATGACGAAAGCAATGGAGTTGCTACACACTTTCTTTGGTGGTGCGTGACAGGTAAACAATATCAGGTAATTTAATTTCCATGGACTAAGTTTCTCTTGACCTTGAATATATGCAGATTCGGTCTGAAGTATACCATTGCCAGGACGGTTGCACTATGACCATCGCAAGACCCAGTCGTGCAGTGCATTGATTCACTCGTGAAGACGGCGGTAACCACCATATTGCCTCGTTACTTCGGCTAAGGTGAGCATCGTTACTTATTGTTCTCTGCTTTCACTAAGCTGTTGTTTTCTTTTAAACCTGTAGACCACCTATCTAGAGCTTGTGTTTGTCTGGATGGTTTCATCGAGGTCATGGAAATTAACATTGGTGGAGTTAAGAAGTGTTCTGGTGATGGACATCTGCTGTTGGAGCTCACGCCCCTGCAACTGCTGCTCAGGTGAAAAAGTACGAATTCTTTCATTCCGTTTTAAGAAGGCACTCCCACCTTTATATACAAGCAGATTCGGTCTAAAATATACCCTTTTCTCGAGCTTTCCACAGTGGCCTTTGAACAGTGCAGTCGTACTGTCACTCTCGTGACGATGAATTGCTATTTCCACCGTTGTTCCTTGCTGGTTATTCTATGATGAATATCTTTGGTTGCTCATTTTCCTTTTAGAAAGCTTATTGCTATATTTGTAGATCAATTACCGCAGGTTTGTTCTTGTGTTGGTGTTTTCATTGTGGCCGTGCAATATACGAGTCGTAGACTGTAAAAGAGCTTTGGTGATGATAAAGCGGTAATCGCATACATTGACTTGCTATTGCTGGTAAAGTGAACAATATGAGTTACCTTATTTCCTTTTAATAAAGTAGGCATGCCTTTTCATGTCTGCAGGATCGGCCTGGGCTCTTTCGTTCTCTGAACGGTACTAACAAGATCATTTCACCATCCAGTGGAGGCATTTAGTATGAGGTTTCTCGAGATAACAGCTGTTGCCACCGGAATGCCTTGTTGCTGCTTCTCAGGTGAGCATTTCTTAAAATTATATTGCTTTTACTAAGCTGTCATTTGTTTGTATCTCGAAATCTGCTACCAGGAAATTGTGTTGATGGCACTATCGTGATCAGGGAATATAGCATTCGTGGTGTGTTGAACGTCTCTTTTGATGAAAGCGTGGATGTGGCACTAATTTGACATGCAGTTGCACTAAGCTCAGGCGAAAAACTTGAGTTGTTCTTTTTCTTTTTACAGAAGTGGGCATGGCCTTCTATATCTGCAAGTTTGATCGGCACTTTACCCTTCTCTGAGGGATTCCAGGAAGATTATTTCACGGTCGAGTGGCAGCATTTAGTATCAGGTTTCTCGAGGAAAGTGCCGTTGCCGCCATACTGACTTGTTCCTGCTTCTCAGGTGAGCCTTCGTTTAAAAAAATATTTTGCGTTTACTAAACTGTCCTTTGTGTTTATTTGCAGATGCGCTACATCATGTTTGTGTCACGGTTCCATCTTGATCAAGCAATACGTCATTCGTGGAGTGCAGAAGAGCTCTGCTGATGAAGACGTGGCATTGGCACCACACGTACTTGCAGCTCTAGCTCAGGTGAGCAAATGACTGTACTCACAATAATTGTATTTTAGCAAGCTTATGCTGCCCTTGGCCTTTGAGAATATTCTGTGTGGAGTTGAATTTCTTGTGGAACGCGCTAGTATTGGCCGCAGCTCGTTTGTTAGCACTGAATGGACAAGTTCTCAGCTGGGGCAGCGTTGCGGTGTTCAGGAGACTCAATGCACGACATCCGTATGTGGTAGGTGCGTGTGCGGGGAACGCGTACATTGCTTTGCTGCTTTGTTATCGATGTGTTTTTCTCTGCCTAATTCGGCACACCACTAAATCTGTGGTCCCCAACCTTTCAGTGGCAACTGGAGGTGATTGGGCTACTTCAAGGTGCAGTTTGACTGACCAATGCCGACAAAGAAATGGCTTCAAGCTTCCAGCTTCGAGCATCATAGCATCCCATCTCAGAGTGAGTGTACGAGGCCAATAGCCTCGTGGTGAGGGTGGCATGTGTCCAAGGAACCGCTTGAATACAGATTGGTAATTTTTATTTCCTGAAGCTTCATATGGCCAATAACTGAAAGCAGCTAGACATTCCATACCACAGTATGGACAGTGCACAGTAGTGCACAATTTGGCCCACAGGTTCCTTAGACCATATCCACTAGAGGTCTTGTCAGTGGCGGAAACGTGAGGAGCGACGTTGCGTATTAGTTGTAGGTTTAGCGCACCGTGGGCAGAACTAGCAGATAAGGTTTGCACCTTACGTTTGCGTTACGGACATTGACCTGTTCCGAATGCAATTGCAACCACCAAGTCCATTTATCGTGTCAAGGAATGCCCGTGCGCGAAAAGTGCTCTTGATCGATAAATTGATCCTAGTGGCAAATGCATTCGGATTTCTCGCCAACCACAACTAGCAACAGCGAAGAAAGGACGTTGCCTACGGTCTGCGACACATCGCCCTTCCGTTGCAGCAAAGGTACAGCGACTGACCATCTATCGACAAATGCTGTAATTATGAGTAACAACGGCGATTTCGGCTCATGGACGGTTTACTTGGTGTCAGTCTCTCTGGGATGTAAGACATTTGTGCTCACTTTATTAACAAGTATTTGGAGCCTCATAGTTTTGCAGATTGGCCTCCTTATTGCGAAGAAAGTTCCAGTAAGGGCATTGCAGTGCTCTGCCATTTTGGGATTCAACCGTTCGTGGTCCGTGGTTGTGCTTCAATCGTCAGTGACCCCTGCCACTGCCATTCTGTTGGGTGGCAGTTCTCAGGTAATCTCCTCAATCACCGTGTTTACTTTTCAATAAGTTGTCTGCTTTCCAAATTTTTGGCAATCGACTCAACTTTGAATTTTGCATGTTTGAATGTCAGCTGCAGATTTCCCGACAGCTTGGAACCATAAAATGACCGGCCACTGTGGGCGGACGTGAAAAACTATCTGAAAGCTTCGTCACCGTGCAAAGCAGAGTACGTATGCGGGACAATCACTAGTGTTGAAGTTCAGTTATATGCAGAGTGCATAAGTTAGGCTGGTCACTGTATTTTTACTAAGCTTCTTTCCGGGATGTATCCAGATGTACTTCCAGGAGCATAGAATCGTATGAAGTATTCGAAAGTTATCGTATGGTCCAGCCTTGGCGTGTCGCAATGGACTCATGACGAAAGCAATGGAGTTGCTACACACTTTCTTTGGTGGTGCGTGAAGTAAACAATATCAGGTAATTTAATTTCCATGGACTAAGTTTCTCTTGACCTTGAATATATGCAGATTCGGTCTGAAGTATACCATTGCCAGGACGGTTGCACTATGACCATCGCAAGACCCAGTCGTGCAGTGCTTTGATTCACTCGTGAAGACGGCGGTAACCACCATATTGCCTCGTTACTTCGGCTAAGGTGAGCATCGTTACTTATTGTTCTCTGCTTTCACTAAGCTGTTGTTTTCTTTTAAACGTGTAGACCACCTATCTAGAGCTTGTGTTTGTCTGGATGGTTTCATCGAGGTCATGGAAATTAACATTGGTGGAGTTAAGAAGTGTTCTGGTGATGGACATCTGCTGTTGGAGCTCACGCCCCTGCAACTGCTGCTCAGGTGAAAAAGTACGAATTCTTTCATTCCGTTTTAAGAAGGCACTCCCACCTTTATATACAAGCAGATTCGGTCTAAAATATACCCTTTTCTCGAGCTTTCCACAGTGGCCTTTGAACAGTGCAGTCGTACTGTCACTCTCGTGACGATGAATTGCTATTTCCACCGTTGTTCCTTGCTGGTTATTCTATGATGAATATCTTTGGTTGCTCATTTTCCTTTTAGAAAGCTTATTGCTGTATTTGCAGATCAATTACCGCAGTTTTGTTCTTGATTTGGTGTTTTGATTGTGGCCGTGCAATATACGAGTCGTAGACTGTAAAAGAGCTTTGGTGATGATAAAGCGGTAATCGAATACATTGACTAGCTATTGCTGGTAAAGTGAACAATATGAGTTACCTTATTTCCTTTTAATAAAGTAGGCATGCCTTTTCATGTCTGCAGGATCGGCCTGGGCTCTTTCGTTCTCTGAACGGTACTAACAAGATCATTTCACCATCCAGTGGAGGCATTTAGTATGAGGTTTCTCGAGATAACAGCTGTTGCCACCGGAATGCCTTGTTGCTGCTTCTCAGGTGAGCATTTCTTAAAATTATTTTGGTTTTACTAAGCTGTTATTTGTTTGTATTTCGAAATCTGCTACCAGGAAATTGTGTTGATGGCACTATCGTGATCAGGGAATATAGCAATCGTGGTGTGTTGAACGTCTCTTTTGATGAAGGCGTGGATGTGGCACTAATTTGACTTGCAGTTGCACTAAGCTCAGGCGAAAAACTATAGTTGTTCTTTCTCTTTTTTCAGAAGTGGGCATGGCCTTCTACATCTGCAAGTTTGATCGGCACTTTACCCTTCTCTGAGGGATTCCAGGAAGATTATTTCACGGTCGAGTGGCAGCATTTAGTATCAGGTTTCTCGAGGAAACTGCCGTTGCCGCCATACTGACTTGTTCCTGCTTCTCAGGTGAGCCTTCGTTTAAAAAAATATTTTGCGTTTACTAAACTGTCCTTTGTGTTTATTTGCAGATGCGCTACGTCATGTTTGTGTCATGGTTCCATCTTGATCAAGGAATACGCCATTCGTGGAGTGCAGAAGAGCTCTGCTGATGAAGACGTGGTATTGGCACCACACGTACTTGCAGCTCTAGCTCAGGTGAGCAAATGACTGTACTCACAATAAGTGTATTTTAGCAAGCTTATGGTGCCCTTGGCCTTTGAGAATATTCTGCGTGGAGTTGAATTTCTTGTGGACCGCGCAAGTATTGGCCGCAGCTCGTTTGTTAGCACTGAATAGACAAGTTCTCAGCTGGGGCAGCGTTGCGGTGTTCAGGAGACTCAATGCACGACATCCGTATGTGGTAGGTGCGTGTGCGGGGAACGCGTACATTGCTTTGCTGCTTTGTTATCGATGTGTTTTTCTCTGCCTAATTCGGCACACCACTAAATCTGTGGTCCCCAACCTTTCAGTGGCAACTGGAGGTGATTGGGCTACTTCAAGGTGCAGTTTGACTGACCAATGCCGACAAAGAAATGGCTTCAAGCTTCCAGCTTCGAGCATCATAGCATCCCATCTCAGAGTGAGTGTACGAGGCCAATAGCCTCGTGGTGAGGGTGGCATGTGTCCAAGGAACCGCTTGAATACAGATTGGTAATTTTTATTTCCTGAAGCTTCATATGGCCAATAACTGAAAGCAGCTAGACATTCCATACCACAGTATGGACAGTGCACAGTAGTGCACAATTTGGCCCACAGGTTCCTTAGACCATATCCACTAGAGGTCTTGTCAGTGACGGAAACGTGAGGAGCGACGTTGCGTATTAGTTGTAGGTTTAGCGCACCGTGGGCAGAACTAGCAGATAAGGTTTGCACCTTACGTTTGCGTTACGGACATTGACCTGTTCCGAATGCAATTGCAACCACCAAGTCCATTTATCGTGTCAAGGAATGCCCGTGCGCGAAAAGTGCTCTTGATCGATAAATTGATCCTAGTGGCAAATGCATTCGGATTTCTCGCCCACCACAACTAGCAACAGCGAAGAAAGGACGTTGCCTACGGTCTGCGACACATCGCCCTTCCGTTGCAGCAAAGGTACAGCGACTGACCATCTATCGACAAATGCTGTAATTATGAGTAACAACGGCGATTTCGGCTCATGGACGGTTTACTTGGTGTCAGTCTCTCTGGGATGTAAGACATTTGTGCTCACTTTATTAACAAGTATTTGGAGCCTCATAGTTTTGCAGATTGGCCTCCTTATTGCGAAGAAAGTTCCAGTAAGGGCATTGCAGTGCTCTGCTATTTTGGGATTCAACCGTTCGTGGTCCGTGGTTGTGCTTCAATCGTCAGTGACCCCTGCCACTGCCATTCTGTTGGGTGGCAGTTCTCAGGTAATCTCCTCAATCACCGTGTTTACTTTTCAATAAGTTGTCTGCTTTGCCAATTTTTGGCAATCGACTCAACTTTGAATTTTGCATGTTTGAATGTCAGCTGCAGATTTCCCGACAGCTTGGAACCATAAAATGACCGGCCACTGTGGGCGGACGTGAAAAACTATCTGAAAGCTTCGTCACCGTGCAGAGCAGAGTACGTATGCGGGACAATCACTAGTGTTGAAGTTCAGTTATATGCAGAGTGCATAAGTTACGCTGGTCCCTGTATTTTTACTAAGCTTCTTTCCGGGATGTATCCAGATGTACTTCCAGGAGCATAGAATCGTATGAAGTATTCGAAAGTTATCGTATGGTCCAGCCTTGGCGTGTCGCAATGGACTCATGACGAAAGCAATGGAGTTGCTACACACTTTCTTTGGTGGTGCGTGACAGGTAAACAATATCAGGTAATTTAATTTCCATGGACTAAGTTTCTCTTGACCTTGAATATATGCAGATTCGGTCTGAAGTATACCATTGCCAGGACGGTTGCACTATGACCATCGCAAGACCCAGTCGTGCAGTGCATTGATTCACTCCTGAAGACGGCGGTAACCACCATATTCCCTCGTTACTTCGGCTAAGGTGAGCATCGTTACTTATTGTTCTCTGCTTTCACTAAGCTGTTGTTTTCTTTTAAACCTGTAGACCACCTATCTAGAGCTTGTGTTTGTCTGGATGGTTTCATCGAGGTCATGGAAATTAACATTGATGGAGTTAAGAAGTGTTCTGGTGATGGACATCTGCTGTTGGAGCTCACGCCCCTGCAACTGCTGCTCAGGTGAAAAAGTACGAATTCTTTCATTCCGTTTTAAGAAGGCACTCCCACCTTTATATACAAGCAGATTCGGTCTAAAATATACCCTTTTCTCGAGCTTTCCACAGTGGCCTTTGAACAGTGCAGTCGTACTGTCACTCTCGTGACGATGAATTGCTATTTCCACCGTTGTTCCTTGCTGGTTATTCTATGATGAATATCTTTGGTTGCTCATTTTCCTTTTAGAAAGCTTATTGCTATATTTGTAGGTCAATTACCGCAGGTTTGTTCTTGTGTTGGTGTTTTCATTGTGGCCGTGCAATATACGAGTCGTAGACTGTAAAAGAGCTTTGGTGATGATAAAGCGGTAATCGCATACATTGACTTGCTATTGCTGGTAAAGTGAACAATATGAGTTACCTTATTTCCTTTTAATAAAGTAGGCAAGCCTTTTCATGTCTGCAGGATCGGCCTGGGCTCTTTCGTTCTCTGAACGGTACTAACAAGATCATTTCACCATCCAGTGGAGGCATTTAGTATGAGGTTTCTCGAGATAACAGCTGTTGCCACCGGAATGCCTTGTTGCTGCTTCTCAGGTGAGCATTTCTTAAAATTATATTGCTTTTACTAAGCTGTCATTTGTTTCTATCTCGAAATCTGCTACCAGGAAATTGTGTTGATGGCACTATCGTGATCAGGGAATATAGCAATCGTGGTGTGTTGAACGTCTCTTTTGATGAAAGCGTGGATGTGGCACTAATTTGACTTGCAGTTGCACTAAGCTCAGGCGAAAAACTTGAGTTGTTCTTTTTCTTTTTACAGAAGTGGGCATGGCCTTCTATATCTGCAAGTTTGATCGGCACTTTACCCTTCTCTGAGGGATTCCAGGAAGATTATTTCACGGTCGAGTGGCAGCATTTAGTATCAGGTTTCTCGAGGAAAGTGCCGTTGCCGCCATACTGACTCGTTCCTGCTTCTCAGGTGAGCCTTCGTTTAAAAAAATATTTTGCGTTTACTAAACTGTCCTTTGTGTTTATTTGCAGATGCGCTACGTCATGTTTGTGTCATGGTTCCATCTTGATCAAGGAATACGCCATTCGTGGAGTGCAGAAGAGCTCTGCTGATGAAGACGTGGTATTGGCACCACACGTACTTGCAGCTCTAGCTCAGGTGAGCAAATGACTGTACTCACAATAAGTGTATTTTAGCAAGCTTATGGTGCCCTTGGCCTTTGAGAATATTCTGCGTGGAGTTGAATTTCTTGTGGACCGCGCAAGTATTGGCCGCAGCTCGTTTGTTAGCACTGAATAGAGAAGTTCTCAGCTGGGGCAGCGTTGCGGTGTTCAGGAGACTCAATGCACGACATCCGTATGTGGTAGGTGCGTGTGCGGGTAACGCGTACATTGCTTTGCTGCTTTGTTATCGATGTGTTTTTCTCTGCCTAATTCGGCACACCACTAAATCTGTGGTCCCCAACCTTTCAGTGGCAACTGGAGGTGATTGGGCTACTTCAAGGTGCAGTTTGACTGACCAATGCCGACAAAGAAATGGCTTCAAGCTTCCAGCTTCGAGCATCATAGCATCCCATCTCAGAGTGAGTGTACGAGGCCAATAGCCTCGTGGTGAGGGTGGCATGTGTCCAAGGAACCGCTTGAATACAGATTGGTAATTTTTATTTCCTGAAGCTTCATATGGCCAATAACTGAAAGCAGCTAGACATTCCATACCACAGTATGGACAGTGCACAGTAGTGCACAATTTGGCCCACAGGTTCCTTAGACCATATCCACTAGAGGTCTTGTCAGTGACGGAAACGTGAGGAGCGACGTTGCGTATTAGTTGTAGGTTTAGCGCACCGTGGGCAGAACTAGCAGATAAGGTTTGCACCTTACGTTTGCGTTACGGACATTGACCTGTTCCGAATGCAATTGCAACCACCAAGTCCATTTATCGTGTCAAGGAATGCCCGTGCGCGAAAAGTGCTCTTGATCGATAAATTGATCCTAGTGGCAAATGCATTCGGATTTCTCGCCCACCACAACTAGCAACAGCGAAGAAAGGACGTTGCCTACGGTCTGCGACACATCGCCCTTCCGTTGCAGCAAAGGTACAGCGACTGACCATCTATCGACAAATGCTGTAATTATGAGTAACAACGGCGATTTCGGCTCATGGACGGTTTACTTGGTGTCAGTCTCTCTGGGATGTAAGACATTTGTGCTCACTTTATTAACAAGTATTTGGAGCCTCATAGTTTTGCAGATTGGCCTCCTTATTGCGAAGAAAGTTCCAGTAAGGGCATTGCAGTGCTCTGCTATTTTGGGATTCAACCGTTCGTGGTCCGTGGTTGTGCTTCAATCGTCAGTGACCCCTGCCACTGCCATTCTGTTGGGTGGCAGTTCTCAGGTAGTCTCCTCAATCACCGTGTTTACTTTTCAATAAGTTGTCTGCTTTGCCAATTTTTGGCAATCGACTCAACTTTGAATTTTGCATGTTTGAATGTCAGCTGCAGATTTCCCGACAGCTTGGAACCATAAAATGACCGGCCACTGTGGGCGGACGTGAAAAACTATCTGAAAGCTTCGTCACCGTGCAGAGCAGAGTACGTATGCGGGACAATCACTAGTGTTGAAGTTCAGTTATATGCAGAGTGCATAAGTTAGGCTGGTCACTGTATTTTTACTAAGCTTCTTTCCGGGATGTATCCAGATGTACTTCCAGGAGCATAGAATCGTATGAAGTATTCGAAAGTTATCGTATGGTCCAGCCTTGGCGTGTCGCAATGGACTCATGACGAAAGCAATGGAGTTGCTACACACTTTCTTTGGTGGTGCGTGACAGGTAAACAATATCTGGTAATTTAATTTCCATTGACTAAGTTTCTCTTGACCTTGAATATATGCAGATTCGGTCTGAAGTATACCATTGCCAGGACGGTTGCACTATGACCATCGCAAGACCCAGTCGTGCAGTGCATTGATTCACTCGTGAAGACGGCGGTAACCACCATATTGCCTCGTTACTTCGGCTAAGGTGAGCATCGTTACTTATTGTTCTCTGCTTTCACTAAGCTGTTGTTTTCTTTTAAACCTGTAGACCACCTATCTAGAGCTTGTGTTTGTCTGGATGGTTTCATCGAGGTCATGGAAATTAACATTGGTGGAGTTAAGAAGTGTTCTGGTGATGGACATCTGCTGTTGGAGCTCACGCCCCTGCCACTGCTGCTCAGGTGAAAAAGTACGAATTCTTTCATTCCGTTTTAAGAAGGCACTCCCACCTTTATATACAAGCAGATTCGGTCTAAAATATACCCTTTTCTCGAGCTTTCCACAGTGGCCTTTGAACAGTGCAGTCGTAGAGTAATTCTCTCTTGATGATGAATTGCTATTTCCACCGTTGTTCCTTGCTGGTTATTCTATGATGAATATCTTTGGTTGCTGATTTTCCTTTTAGAAAGCTTATTGCTATATTTGTAGATCAATTACCGCAGGTTTGTTCTTGTGTTGGTGTTTTGATTGTGGCCGTGCAATATACGAGTCGTAGACTGTAAAAGAGCTTTGGTGATGATAAAGCGGTAATCGAATACATTGACTTGCTATTGCTGGTAAAGTGAACAATATGAGTTACCTTATTTCCTTTTAATAAAGTAGGCATGCCTTTTCATGTCTGCAGGATCGGCCTGGGCTCTTTCGTTCTCTGAACGGTACTAACAAGATCATTTCACCATCCAGTGGAGGCATTTAGTATGAGGTTTCTCGAGATAACAGCTGTTGCCACCGGAATGCCTTGTTGCTGCTTCTCAGGTGAGCATTTCTTAAAATTATATTGCTTTTACTAAGCTGTCATTTGTTTGTATCTCGAAATCTGCTACCAGGAAATTGTGTTGATGGCACTATCGTGATCAGGGAATATAGCAATCGTGGTGTGTTGAACGTCTCTTTTGATGAAAGCGTGGATGTGGCACTAATTTGACTTGCAGTTGCACTAAGCTCAGGCGAAAAACTTGAGTTGTTCTTTTTCTTTTTACAGAAGTGGGCATGGCCTTCTATATCTGCAAGTTTGATCGGCACTTTACCCTTCTCTGAGGGATTCCAGGAAGATTATTTCACGGTCGAGTGGCAGCATTTAGTATCAGGTTTCTCGAGGAAAGTGCCGTTGCCGCCATACTGACTTGTTCCTGCTTCTCAGGTGAGCCTTCGTCTAAAAAAATATTTTGCGTTTACTAAACTGTCCTTTGTGTTTATTTGCAGATGCGCTACATCATGTTTGTGTCATGGTTCCATCTTGATCAAGCAATACGTCATTCGTGGAGTGCAGAAGAGCTCTGCTGATGAAGACGTGGCATTGGCACCACACATACTTGCAGCTCTAGCTCAGGTGAGCAAATGACTGTACTCACAATAATTGTATTTTAGCAAGCTTATGCTGCCCTTGGCCTTTGAGAATATTCTGTGTGGAGTTGAATTTCTTGTGGAACGCGCTAGTATTGGCCGCAGCTCGTTTGTTAGCACTGAATGGACAAGTTCTCAGCTGGGGCAGCGTTGCGGTGTTCAGGAGACTCAATGCACGACATCCGTATGTGGTAGGTGCGTGTGCGGGGAACGCGTACATTGCTTTGCTGCTTTGTTATCGATGTGTTTTTCTCTGCCTAATTCGGCACACCACTAAATCTGTGGTCCCCAACCTTTCAGTGGCAACTGGAGGTGATTGGGCTACTTCAAGGTGCAGTTTGACTGACCAATGCCGACAAAGAAATGGCTTCAAGCTTCCAGCTTCGAGCATCATAGCATCCCATCTCAGAGTGAGTGTACGAGGCCAATAGCCTCGTGGTGAGGGTGGCATGTGTCCAAGGAACCGCTTGAATACAGATTGGTAATTTTTATTTCCTGAAGCTTCATATGGCCAATAACTGAAAGCAGCTAGACATTCCATACCACAGTATGGACAGTGCACAGTAGTGCACAATTTGGCCCACAGGTTCCTTAGACCATATCCACTAGAGGTCTTGTCAGTGACGGAAACGTGAGGAGCGACGTTGCGTATTAGTTGTAGGTTTAGCGCACCGTAGGCAGAACTAGCAGATAAGGTTTGCACCTTACGTTTGCGTTACGGACATTGACCTGTTCCGAATGCAATTGCAACCACCAAGTCCATTTATCGTGTCAAGGAATGCCCGTGCGCGAAAAGTGCTCTTGATCGATAAATTGATCCTAGTGGCAAATGCATTCGGATTTCTCGCCCACCACAACTAGCAACAGCGAAGAAAGGACGTTGCCTACGGTCTGCGACACATCGCCCTTCCGTTGCAGCAAAGGTACAGCGACTGACCATCTATCGACAAATGCTGTAATTATGAGTAACAACGGCGATTTCGGCTCATGGACGGTTTACTTGGTGTCAGTCTCTCTGGGATGTAAGACATTTGTGCTCACTTTATTAACAAGTATTTGGAGCCTCATAGTTTTGCAGATTGGCCTCCTTATTGCGAAGAAAGTTCCAGTAAGGGCATTGCAGTGCTCTGCTATTTTGGGATTCAACCGTTCGTGGTCCGTGGTTGTGCTTCAATCGTCAGTGACCCCTGCCACTGCCATTCTGTTGGGTGGCAGTTCTCAGGTAATCTCCTCAATCACCGTGTTTACTTTTCAATAAGTTGTCTGCTTTGCCAATTTTTGGCAATCGACTCAACTTTGAATTTTGCATGTTTGAATGTCAGCTGCAGATTTCCCGACAGCTTGGAACCATAAAATGACCGGCCACTGTGGGCGGACGTGAAAAACTATCTGAAAGCTTCGTCACCGTGCAGAGCAGAGTACGTATGCGGGACAATCACTAGTGTTGAAGTTCAGTTATATGCAGAGTGCATAAGTTAGGCTGGTCACTGTATTTTTACTAAGCTTCTTTCCGGGATGTATCCAGATGTACTTCCAGGAGCATAGAATCGTATGAAGTATTCGAAAGTTATCGTATGGTCCAGCCTTGGCGTGTCGCAATGGACTCATGACGAAAGCAATGGAGTTGCTACACACTTTATTTGGTGGTGCGTGACAGGTAAACAATATCAGGTAATTTAATTTCCATGGACTAAGTTTCTCTTGACCTTGAATATATGCAGATTCGGTCTGAAGTATACCATTGCCAGGACGGTTGCACTATGACCATCGCAAGACCCAGTCGTGCAGTGCATTGATTCACTCGTGAAGACGGCGGTAACCACCATATTGCCTCGTTACTTCGGCTAAGGTGAGCATCGTTACTTATTGTTCTCTGCTTTCACTAAGCTGTTGTTTTCTTTTAAACGTGTAGACCACCTATCTAGAGCTTGTGTTTGTCTGGATGGTTTCATCGAGGTCATGGAAATTAACATTGGTGGAGTTAAGAAGTGTTCTGGTGATGGACATCTGCTGTTGGAGCTCACGCCCCTGCAACTGCTGCTCAGGTGAAAAAGTACGAATTCTTTCATTCCGTTTTAAGAAGGCACTCCCACCTTTATATACAAGCAGATTCGGTCTAAAATATACCCTTTTCTCGAGCTTTCCACAGTGGCCTTTGAACAGTGCAGTCGTACTGTCACTCTCGTGACGATGAATTGCTATTTCCACCGTTGTTCCTTGCTGGTTATACTATGATGAATATCTTTGGTTGCTCATTTTCCTTTTAGAAAGCTTATTGCTATATTTGTAGATCAATTACCGCAGGTTTGTTCTTGTGTTGGTGTTTTCATTGTGGCCGTGCAATATACGAGTCGTAGACTGTAAAAGAGCTTTGGTGATGATAAAGCGGTAATCGCATACATTGACTTGCTATTGCTGGTAAAGTGAACAATATGAGTTACCTTATTTCCTTTTAATAAAGTAGGCATGCCTTTTCATGTCTGCAGGATCGGCCTGGGCTCTTTCGTTCTCTGAACGGTACTAACAAGATCATTTCACCATCCAGTGGAGGCATTTAGTATGAGGTTTCTCGAGATAACAGCTGTTGCCACCGGAATGCCTTGTTGCTGCTTCTCAGGTGAGCATTTCTTAAAACTATATTGCTTTTACTAAGCTGTCATTTGTTTGTATCTCGAAATCTGCTACCAGGAAATTGTGTTGATGGCACTATCGTGATCAGGGAATATAGCAATCGTGGTGTGTTGAACGTCTCTTTTGATGAAAGCGTGGATGTGGCACTAATTTGACTTGCAGTTGCACTAAGCTCAGGCGAAAAACTTGAGTTGTTCTTTTTCTTTTTACAGAAGTGGGCATGGCCTTCTATATCTGAAAGTTTGATCGGCACTTTACCCTTCTCTGAGGGATTCCAGGAAGATTATTTCACGGTCGAGTGGCAGCATTTAGTATCAGGTTTCTCGAGGAAAGTGCCGTTGCCGCCATACTGACTTGTTCCTGCTTCTCAGGTGAGCCTTCGTCTAAAAAAATATTTTGCGTTTACTAAACTGTCCTTTGTGTTTATTTGCAGATGCGCTACATCATGTTTGTGTCATGGTTCCATCTTGATCAAGCAATACGTCATTCGTGGAGTGCAGAAGAGCTCTGCTGATGAAGACGTGGCATTGGCACCACACATACTTGCAGCTCTAGCTCAGGTGAGCAAATGACTGTACTCACAATAAGTGTATTTTAGCAAGCTTATGCTGCCCTTGGCCTTTGAGAATATTCTGTGTGGAGTTGAATTTCTTGTGGAACGCGCTAGTATTGGCCGCAGCTCGTTTGTTAGCACTGAATGGACAAGTTCTCAGCTGGGGCAGCGTTGCGGTGTTCAGGAGACTCAATGCACGACATCCGTATGTGGTAGGTGCGTGTGCGGGGAACGCGTACATTGCTTTGCTGCTTTGTTATCGATGTGTTTTTCTCTGCCTAATTCGGCACACCACTAAATCTGTGGTCCCCAACCTTTCAGTGGCAACTGGAGGTGATTGGGCTACTTCAAGGTGCAGTTTGACTGACCAATGCCGACAAAGAAATGGCTTCAAGCTTCCAGCTTCGAGCATCATAGCATCCCATCTCAGAGTGAGTGTACGAGGCCAATAGCCTCGTGGTGAGGGTGGCATGTGTCCAAGGAACCGCTTGAATACAGATTGGTAATTTTTATTTCCTGAAGCTTCATATGGCCAATAACTGAAAGCAGCTAGACATTCCATACCACAGTATGGACAGTGCACAGTAGTGCACAATTTGGCCCACAGGTTCCTTAGACCATATCCACTAGAGGTCTTGTCAGTGACGGAAACGTGAGGAGCGACGTTGCGTATTAGTTGTAGGTTTAGCGCACCGTGGGCAGAACTAGCAGATAAGGTTTGCACCTTACGTTTGCGTTACGGACATTGACCTGTTCCGAATGCAATTGCAACCACCAAGTCCATTTATCGTGTCAAGGAATGCCCGTGCGCGAAAAGTGCTCTTGATCGATAAATTGATCCTAGTGGCAAATGCATTCGGATTTCTCGCCCACCACAACTAGCAACAGCGAAGAAAGGACGTTGCCTACGGTCTGCGACACATCGCCCTTCCGTTGCAGCAAAGGTACAGCGACTGACCATCTATCGACAAATGCTGTAATTATGAGTAACAACGGCGATTTCGGCTCATGGACGGTTTACTTGGTGTCAGTCTCTCTGGGATGTAAGACATTTGTGCTCACTTTATTAACAAGTATTTGGAGCCTCATAGTTTTGCAGATTGGCCTCCTTATTGCGAAGAAAGTTCCAGTAAGGGCATTGCAGTGCTCTGCTATTTTGGGATTCAACCGTTCGTGGTCCGTGGTTGTGCTTCAATCGTCAGTGACCCCTGCCACTGCCATTCTGTTGGGTGGCAGTTCTCAGGTAATCTCCTCAATCACCGTGTTTACTTTTCAATAAGTTGTCTGCTTTCCCAATTTTTGGCAATCGACTCAACTTTGAATTTTGCATGTTTGAATGTCAGCTGCAGATTTCCCGATAGCTTGGAACCATAAAATGACCGGCCACTGTGGGCGGACGTGAAAAACTATCTGAAAGCTTCGTCACCGTGCAGAGCAGCAGAGTATGTATGCGGGACAATCACTAGTGTTGAAGTTCAGTTATATGCAGAGTGCATAAGTTAGGCTGGTCACTGTATTTTTACTAAGCTTCTTTCCGGGATGTATCCAGATGTAGTTCCAGGAGCATAGAATCGTATGAAGTATTCGAAAGTTATCGTATGGTCCAGCCTTGGCGTGTCGCAATGGACTCATGACGAAAGCAATGGAGTTGCTACACACTTTATTTGGTGGTGCGTGACAGGTAAACAATATCAGGTAATTTAATTTCCATGGACTAAGTTTCTCTTGACCTTGAATATATGCAGATTCGGTCTGAAGTATACCATTGCCAGGACGGTTGCACTATGACCATCGCAAGACCCAGTCGTGCAGTGCTTTGATTCACTCGTGAAGACGGCGGTAACCACCATATTGCCTCGTTACTTCGGCTAAGGTGAGCATCGTTACTTATTGTTCTCTGCTTTCACTAAGCTGTTGTTTTCTTTTAAACGTGTAGACCACCTATCTAGAGCTTGTGTTTGTCTGGATGGTTTCATCGAGGTCATGGAAATTAACATTGGTGGAGTTAAGAAGTGTTCTGGTGATGGACATCTGCTGTTGGAGCTCACGCCCCTGCAACTGCTGCTCAGGTGAAAAAGTACGAATTCTTTCATTCCGTTTTAAGAAGGCACTCCCACCTTTATATACAAGCAGATTCGGTCTAAAATATACGCTTTTCTCGAGCTTTCCACAGTGGCCTTTGAACAGTGCAGTCGTACTGTCACTCTCGTGACGATGAATTGCTATTTCCACCGTTGTTCCTTGCTGGTTATTCTATGATGAATATCTTTGGTTGCTCATTTTCCTTTTAGAAAGCTTATTGCTGTATTTGCAGATCAATTACCGCAGGTTTGTTCTTGATTTGGTGTTTTGATTGTGGCCGTGCAATATACGAGTCGTAGACTGTAAAAGAGCTTTGGTGATGATAAAGCGGTAATCGAATACATTGACTAGCTATTGCTGGTAAAGTGAACAATATGAGTTACCTTATTTCCTTTTAATAAAGTAGGCATGCCTTTTCATGTCTGCAGGATCGGCCTGGGCTCTTTCGTTCTCTGAACGGTACTAACAAGATCATTTCACCATCCAGTGGAGGCATTTAGTATGAGGTTTCTCGAGATAACAGCTGTTGCCACCGGAATGCCTTGTTGCTGCTTCTCAGGTGAGCATTTCTTAAAATTATATTGCTTTTACTAAGCTGTCATTTGTTTGTATCTCGAAATCTGCTACCAGGAAATTGTGTTGATGGCACTATCGTGATCAGGGAATATAGCAATCGTGGTGTGTTGAACGTCTCTTTTGATGAAGGCGTGGATGTGGCACTAATTTGACTTGCAGTTGCACTAAGCTCAGGCGAAAAACTATAGTTGTTCTTTCTCTTTTTTCAGAAGTGGGCATGGCCTTCTACATCTGCAAGTTTGATCGGCACTTTACCCTTCTCTGAGGGATTCCAGGAAGATTATTTCACGGTCGAGTGGCAGCATTTAGTATCAGGTTTCTCGAGGAAACTGCCGTTGCCGCCATACTGACTCGTTCCTGCTTCTCAGGTGAGCCTTCGTTTAAAAAAATATTTTGCGTTTACTAAACTGTCCTTTGTGTTTATTTGCAGATGCGCTACGTCATGTTTGTGTCATGGTTCCATCTTGATCAAGGAATACGCCATTCGTGGAGTGCAGAAGAGCTCTGCTGATGAAGACGTGGTATTGGCACCACACGTACTTGCAGCTCTAGCTCAGGTGAGCAAATGGCTGTACTCACAATAAGTGTATTTTAGCAAGCTTATGGTGCCCTTGGCCTTTGAGAATATTCTGCGTGGAGTTGAATTTCTTGTGGACCGCGCAAGTATTGGCCGCAGCTCGTTTGTTAGCTCTGAATAGACAAGTTCTCAGCTGGGGCAGCGTTGCGGTGTTCAGGAGACTCAATGCACGACATCCGTATGTGGTAGGTGCGTGTGCGGGTAACGCGTACATTGCTTTGCTGCTTTGTTATCGATGTGTTTTTCTCTGCCTAATTCGGCACACCACTAAATCTGTGGTCCCCAACCTTTCAGTGGCAACTGGAGGTGATTGGGCTACTTCAAGGTGCAGTTTGACTGACCAATGCCGACAAAGAAATGGCTTCAAGCTTCCAGCTTCGAGCATCATAGCATCCCATCTCAGAGTGAGTGTACGAGGCCAATAGCCTCGTGGTGAGGGTGGCATGTGTCCAAGGAACCGCTTGAATACAGATTGGTAATTTTTATTTCCTGAAGCTTCATATGGCCAATAACTGAAAGCAGCTAGACATTCCATACCACAGTATGGACAGTGCACAGTAGTGCACAATTTGGCCCACAGGTTCCTTAGACCATATCCACTAGAGGTCTTGTCAGTGACGGAAACGTGAGGAGCGACGTTGCGTATTAGTTGTAGGTTTAGCGCACCGTGGGCAGAACTAGCAGATAAGGTTTGCACCTTACGTTTGCGTTACGGACATTGACCTGTTCCGAATGCAATTGCAACCACCAAGTCCATTTATCGTGTCAAGGAATGCCCGTGCGCGAAAAGTGCTCTTGATCGATAAATTGATCCTAGTGGCAAATGCATTCGGATTTCTCGCCCACCACAACTAGCAACAGCGAAGAAAGGACGTTGCCTACGGTCTGCGACACATCGCCCTTCCGTTGCAGCAAAGGTACAGCGACTGACCATCTATCGACAAATGCTGTAATTATGAGTAACAACGGCGATTTCGGCTCATGGACGGTTTACTTGGTGTCAGTCTCTCTGGGATGTAAGACATTTGTGCTCACTTTATTAACAAGTATTTGGAGCCTCATAGTTTTGCAGATTGGCCTCCTTATTGCGAAGAAAGTTCCAGTAAGGGCATTGCAGTGCTCTGCTATTTTGGGATTCAACCGTTCGTGGTCCGTGGTTGTGCTTCAATCGTCAGTGACCCCTGCCACTGCTATTCTGTTGGGTGGCAGTTCTCAGGTAATCTCCTCAATCACCGTGTTTACTTTTCAATAAGTTGTCTGCTTTGCCAATTTTTGGCAATCGACTCAACTTTGAATTTTGCATGTTTGAATGTCAGCTGCAGATTTCCCGACAGCTTGGAACCATAAAATGACCGGCCACTGTGGGCGGACGTGAAAAACTATCTGAAAGCTTCGTCACCGTGCAGAGCAGAGTACGTATGCGGGACAATCACTAGTGTTGAAGTTCAGTTATATGCAGAGTGCATAAGTTAGGCTGGTCACTGTATTTTTACTAATCTTCTTTCCGGGATGTATCCAGATGTACTTCCAGGAGCATAGAATCGTATGAAGTATTCGAAAGTTATCGTATGGTCCAGCCTTGGCGTGTCGCAATGGACTCATGACGAAAGCAATGGAGTTGCTACACACTTTCTTTGGTGGTGCGTGACAGGTAAACAATATCAGGTAATTTAATTTCCATGGACTAAGTTTCTCTTGACCTTGAATATATGCAGATTCGGTCTGAAGTATACCATTGCCAGGACGGTTGCACTATGACCATCGCAAGACCCAGTCGTGCAGTGCATTGATTCACTCGTGAAGACGGCGGTAACCACCATATTGCCTCGTTACTTCGGCTAAGGTGAGCATCGTTACTTATTGTTCTCTGCTTTCACTAAGCTGTTGTTTTCTTTTAAACGTGTAGACCACCTATCTAGAGCTTGTGTTTGTCTGGATGGTTTCATCGAGGTCATGGAAATTAACATTGGTGGAGTTAAGAAGTGTTCTGGTGATGGACATCTGCTGTTGGAGCTCACGCCCCTGCAACTGCTGCTCAGGTGAAAAAGTACGAATTCTTTCATTCCGTTTTAAGAAGGCACTCCCACCTTTATATACAAGCAGATTCGGTCTAAAATATAGCCTTTTCTCGAGCTTTCCACAGTGGCCTTTGAACAGTGCAGTCGTACTGTCACTCTCGTGACGATGAATTGCTATTTCCACCGTTGTTCCTTGCTGGTTATTCTGTGATGAATATCTTTGGTTGCTCATTTTCCTTTTAGAAAGCTTATTGCTATATTTGTAGATCAATTACCGCAGGTTTGTTCTTGTGTTGGTGTTTTCATTGTGGCCGTGCAATATACGAGTCGTAGACTGTAAAAGAGCTTTGGTGATGATAAAGCGGTAATCGCATACATTGACTTGCTATTGCTGGTAAAGTGAACAATATGAGTTACCTTATTTCCTTTTAATAAAGTAGGCATGCCTTTTCATGTCTGCAGGATCGGCCTGGGCTCTTTCGTTCTCTGAACGGTACTAACAAGATCATTTCACCATCCAGTGGAGGCATTTAGTATGAGGTTTCTCGAGATAACAGCTGTTGCCACCGGAATGCCTTGTTGCTGCTTCTCAGGTGAGCATTTCTTAAAATTATATTGCTTTTACTAAGCTGTCATTTGTTTGTATCTCGAAATCTGCTACCAGGAAATTGTGTTGATGGCACTATCGTGATCAGGGAATATAGCAATCGTGGTGTGTTGAACGTCTCTTTTGATGAAAGCGTGGATGTGGCACTAATTTGACTTGCAGTTGCACTAAGCCCAGGCGAAAAACTTGAGTTGTTCTTTTTCTTTTTACAGAAGTGGGCATGGCCTTCTATATCTGCAAGTTTGATCGGCACTTTACCCTTCTCTGAGGGATTCCAGGAAGATTATTTCACGGTCGAGTGGCAGCATTTAGTATCAGGTTTCTCGAGGAAAGTGCCGTTGCCGCCATACTGACTTGTTCCTGCTTCTCAGGTGAGCCTTCGTTTAAAAAAATATTTTGCGTTTACTAAACTGTCCTTTGTTTATTTGCAGATGCGCTACATCATGTTTGTGTCACGGTTCCATCTTGATCAAGCAATACGTCATTCGTGGAGTGCAGAAGAGCTCTGCTGATGAAGACGTGGCATTGGCACCACATGTACTTGCAGCTCTAGCTCAGGTGAGCAAATGACTGTACTCACAATAATTGTATTTTAGCAAGCTTATGCTGCCCTTGGCCTTTGAGAATATTCTGTGTGGAGTTGAATTTCTTGTGGAACGCGCTAGTATTGGCCGCAGCTCGTTTGTTAGCACTGAATGGACAAGTTCTCAGCTGGGGCAGCGTTGCGGTGTTCAGGAGACTCAATGCACGACATCCGTATGTGGTAGGTGCGTGTGCGGGGAACGCGTACATTGCTTTGCTGCTTTGTTATCGATGTGTTTTTCTCTGCCTAATTCGGCACACCACTAAATCTGTGGTCCCCAACCTTTCAGTGGCAACTGGAGGTGATTGGGCTACTTCAAGGTGCAGTTTGACTGACCAATGCCGACAAAGAAATGGCTTCAAGCTTCCAGCTTCGAGCATCATAGCATCCCATCTCAGAGTGAGTGTACGAGGCCAATAGCCTCGTGGTGAGGGTGGCATGTGTCCAAGGAACCGCTTGAATACAGATTGGTAATTTTTATTTCCTGAAGCTTCATATGGCCAATAACTGAAAGCAGCTAGACATTCCATACCACAGTATGGACAGTGCACAGTAGTGCACAATTTGGCCCACAGGTTCCTTAGACCATATCCACTAGAGGTCTTGTCAGTGACGGAAACGTGAGGAGCGACGTTGCGTATTAGTTGTAGGTTTAGCGCACCGTGGGCAGAACTAGCAGATAAGGTTTGCACCTTACGTTTGCGTTACGGACATTGACCTGTTCCGAATGCAATTGCAACCACCAAGTCCATTTATCGTGTCAAGGAATGCCCGTGCGCGAAAAGTGCTCTTGATCGATAAATTGATCCTAGTGGCAAATGCATTCGGATTTCTCGCCCACCACAACTAGCAACAGCGAAGAAAGGACGTTGCCTACGGTCTGCGACACATCGCCCTTCCGTTGCAGCAAAGGTACAGCGACTGACCATCTATCGACAAATGCTGTAATTATGAGTAACAACGGCGATTTCGGCTCATGGACGGTTTACTTGGTGTCAGTCTCTCTGGGATGTAAGACATTTGTGCTCACTTTATTAACAAGTATTTGGAGCCTCATAGTTTTGCAGATTGGCCTCCTTATTGCGAAGAAAGTTCCAGTAAGGGCATTGCAGTGCTCTGCTATTTTGGGATTCAACCGTTCGTGGTCCGTGGTTGTGCTTCAATCGTCAGTGACCCCTGCCACTGCCATTCTGTTGGGTGGCAGTTCTCAGGTAATCTCCTCAGTCACCGTGTTTACTTTTCAATAAGTTGTCTGCTTTGCCAATTTTTGGCAATCGACTCAACTTTGAATTTTGCATGTTTGAATGTCAGCTGCAGATTTCCCGACAGCTTGGAACCATAAAATGACCGGCCACTGTGGGCGGACGTGAAAAACTATCTGAAAGCTTCGTCACCGTGCAGAGCAGAGTACGTATGCGGGACAATCACTAGTGTTGAAGTTCAGTTATATGCAGAGTGCATAAGTTAGGCTGGTCACTGTATTTTTACTAAGCTTCTTTCCGGGATGTATCCAGATGTACTTCCAGGAGCATAGAATCGTATGAAGTATTCGAAAGTTATCGTATGGTCCAGCCTTGGCGTGTCGCAATGGACTCATGACGAAAGCAATGGAGTTGCTACACACTTTCTTTGGTGGTGCGTGACAGGTAAACAATATCAGGTAATTTAATTTCCATGGACTAAGTTTCTCTTGACCTTGAATATATGCAGATTCGGTCTGAAGTATACCATTGCCAGGACGGTTGCACTATGACCATCGCAAGACCCAGTCGTGCAGTGCTTTGATTCACTCGTGAAGACGGCGGTAACCACCATATTGCCTCGTTACTTCGGCTAAGGTGAGCATCGTTACTTATTGTTCTCTGCTTTCACTAAGCTGTTGTTTTCTTTTAAACGTGTAGACCACCTATCTAGAGCTTGTGTTTGTCTGGATGGTTTCATCGAGGTCATGGAAATTAACATTGGTGGAGTTAAGAAGTGTTCTGGTGATGGACATCTGCTGTTGGAGCTCACGCCCCTGCAACTGCTGCTCAGGTGAAAAAGTACGAATTCTTTCATTCCGTTTTAAGAAGGCACTCCCACCTTTATATACAAGCAGATTCGGTCTAAAATATACGCTTTTCTCGAGCTTTCCACAGTGGCCTTTGAACAGTGCAGTCGTACTGTCACTCTCGCGACGATGAATTGCTATTTCCACCGTTGTTCCTTGCTGGTTATTCTATGATGAATATCTTTGGTTGCTCATTTTCCTTTTAGAAAGCTTATTGCTGTATTTGCAGATCAATTACCGCAGGTTTGTTCTTGATTTGGTGTTTTGATTGTGGCCGTGCAATATACGAGTCGTAGACTGTAAAAGAGCTTTGGTGATGATAAAGCGGTAATCGAATACATTGACTAGCTATTGCTGGTAAAGTGAACAATATGAGTTACCTTATTTCCTTTTAATAAAGTAGGCATGCCTTTTCATGTCTGCAGGATCGGCCTGGGCTCTTTCGTTCTCTGAACGGTACTAACAAGATCATTTCACCATCCAGTGGAGGCATTTAGTATGAGGTTTCTCGAGATAACAGCTGTTGCCACCGGAATGCCTTGTTGCTGCTTCTCAGGTGAGCATTTCTTAAAATTATATTGCTTTTACTAAGCTGTCATTTGTTTGTATCTCGAAATCTGCTACCAGGAAATTGTGTTGATGGCACTATCGTGATCAGGGAATATAGCAATCGTGGTGTGTTGAACGTCTCTTTTGATGAAGGCGTGGATGTGGCACTAATTTGACTTGCAGTTGCACTAAGCTCAGGCGAAAAACTATAGTTGTTCTTTCTCTTTTTTCAGAAGTGGGCATGGCCTTCTACATCTGCAAGTTTGATCGGCACTTTACCCTTCTCTGAGGGATTCCAGGAAGATTATTTCACGGTCGAGTGGCAGCATTTAGTATCAGGTTTCTCGAGGAAACTGCCGTTGCCGCCATACTGACTCGTTCCTGCTTCTCAGGTGAGCCTTCGTTTAAAAAAATATTTTGCGTTTACTAAACTGTCCTTTGTGTTTATTTGCAGATGCGCTACGTCATGTTTGTGTCATGGTTCCATCTTGATCAAGGAATACGCCATTCGTGGAGTGCAGAAGAGCTCTGCTGATGAAGACGTGGTATTGGCACCACACGTACTTGCAGCTCTAGCTCAGGTGAGCAAATGGCTGTACTCACAATAAGTGTATTTTAGCAAGCTTATGGTGCCCTTGGCCTTTGAGAATATTCTGCGTGGAGTTGAATTTCTTGTGGACCGCGCAAGTATTGGCCGCAGCTCGTTTGTTAGCTCTGAATAGACAAGTTCTCAGCTGGGGCAGCGTTGCGGTGTTCAGGAGACTCAATGCACGACATCCGTATGTGGTAGGTGCGTGTGCGGGTAACGCGTACATTGCTTTGCTGCTTTGTTATCGATGTGTTTTTCTCTGCCTAATTCGGCACACCACTAAATCTGTGGTCCCCAACCTTTCAGTGGCAACTGGAGGTGATTGGGCTACTTCAAGGTGCAGTTTGACTGACCAATGCCGACAAAGAAATGGCTTCAAGCTTCCAGCTTCGAGCATCATAGCATCCCATCTCAGAGTGAGTGTACGAGGCCAATAGCCTCGTGGTGAGGGTGGCATGTGTCCAAGGAACCGCTTGAATACAGATTGGTAATTTTTATTTCCTGAAGCTTCATATGGCCAATAACTGAAAGCAGCTAGACATTCCATACCACAGTATGGACAGTGCACAGTAGTGCACAATTTGGCCCACAGGTTCCTTAGACCATATCCACTAGAGGTCTTGTCAGTGACGGAAACGTGAGGAGCGACGTTGCGTATTAGTTGTAGGTTTAGCGCACCGTGGGCAGAACTAGCAGATAAGGTTTGCACCTTACGTTTGCGTTACGGACATTGACCTGTTCCGAATGCAATTGCAACCACCAAGTCCATTTATCGTGTCAAGGAATGCCCGTGCGCGAAAAGTGCTCTTGATCGATAAATTGATCCTAGTGGCAAATGCATTCGGATTTCTCGCCCACCACAACTAGCAACAGCGAAGAAAGGACGTTGCCTACGGTCTGCGACACATCGCCCTTCCGTTGCAGCAAAGGTACAGCGACTGACCATCTATCGACAAATGCTGTAATTATGAGTAACAACGGCGATTTCGGCTCATGGACGGTTTACTTGGTGTCAGTCTCTCTGGGATGTAAGACATTTGTGCTCACTTTATTAACAAGTATTTGGAGCCTCATAGTTTTGCAGATTGGCCTCCTTATTGCGAAGAAAGTTCCAGTAAGGGCATTGCAGTGCTCTGCTAT
The DNA here is from genome assembly GCF_023375885.2 of Dermacentor andersoni. Taxonomy (NCBI): domain Eukaryota; kingdom Metazoa; phylum Arthropoda; class Arachnida; order Ixodida; family Ixodidae; genus Dermacentor; species Dermacentor andersoni. Next base: position 96,677,414 of record NC_092824.1, on the reverse strand, counting down.
TTTGGGATTCAACCGTTCGTGGTCCGTGGTTGTGCTTCAATCGTCAGTGACCCCTGCCACTGCTATTCTGTTGGGTGGCAGTTCTCAGGTAATCTCCTCAATCACCGTGTTTACTTTTCAATAAGTTGTCTGCTTTGCCAATTTTTGGCAATCGACTCAACTTTGAATTTTGCATGTTTGAATGTCAGCTGCAGATTTCCCGACAGCTTGGAACCATAAAATGACCGGCCACTGTGGGCGGACGTGAAAAACTATCTGAAAGCTTCGTCACCGTGCAGAGCAGAGTACGTATGCGGGACAATCACTAGTGTTGAAGTTCAGTTATATGCAGAGTGCATAAGTTAGGCTGGTCACTGTATTTTTACTAATCTTCTTTCCGGGATGTATCCAGATGTACTTCCAGGAGCATAGAATCGTATGAAGTATTCGAAAGTTATCGTATGGTCCAGCCTTGGCGTGTCGCAATGGACTCATGACGAAAGCAATGGAGTTGCTACACACTTTCTTTGGTGGTGCGTGACAGGTAAACAATATCAGGTAATTTAATTTCCATGGACTAAGTTTCTCTTGACCTTGAATATATGCAGATTCGGTCTGAAGTATACCATTGCCAGGACGGTTGCACTATGACCATCGCAAGACCCAGTCGTGCAGTGCATTGATTCACTCGTGAAGACGGCGGTAACCACCATATTGCCTCGTTACTTCGGCTAAGGTGAGCATCGTTACTTATTGTTCTCTGCTTTCACTAAGCTGTTGTTTTCTTTTAAACGTGTAGACCACCTATCTAGAGCTTGTGTTTGTCTGGATGGTTTCATCGAGGTCATGGAAATTAACATTGGTGGAGTTAAGAAGTGTTCTGGTGATGGACATCTGCTGTTGGAGCTCACGCCCCTGCAACTGCTGCTCAGGTGAAAAAGTACGAATTCTTTCATTCCGTTTTAAGAAGGCACTCCCACCTTTATATACAAGCAGATTCGGTCTAAAATATAGCCTTTTCTCGAGCTTTCCACAGTGGCCTTTGAACAGTGCAGTCGTACTGTCACTCTCGTGACGATGAATTGCTATTTCCACCGTTGTTCCTTGCTGGTTATTCTGTGATGAATATCTTTGGTTGCTCATTTTCCTTTTAGAAAGCTTATTGCTATATTTGTAGATCAATTACCGCAGGTTTGTTCTTGTGTTGGTGTTTTCATTGTGGCCGTGCAATATACGAGTCGTAGACTGTAAAAGAGCTTTGGTGATGATAAAGCGGTAATCGCATACATTGACTTGCTATTGCTGGTAAAGTGAACAATATGAGTTACCTTATTTCCTTTTAATAAAGTAGGCATGCCTTTTCATGTCTGCAGGATCGGCCTGGGCTCTTTCGTTCTCTGAACGGTACTAACAAGATCATTTCACCATCCAGTGGAGGCATTTAGTATGAGGTTTCTCGAGATAACAGCTGTTGCCACCGGAATGCCTTGTTGCTGCTTCTCAGGTGAGCATTTCTTAAAATTATATTGCTTTTACTAAGCTGTCATTTGTTTGTATCTCGAAATCTGCTACCAGGAAATTGTGTTGATGGCACTATCGTGATCAGGGAATATAGCAATCGTGGTGTGTTGAACGTCTCTTTTGATGAAAGCGTGGATGTGGCACTAATTTGACTTGCAGTTGCACTAAGCCCAGGCGAAAAACTTGAGTTGTTCTTTTTCTTTTTACAGAAGTGGGCATGGCCTTCTATATCTGCAAGTTTGATCGGCACTTTACCCTTCTCTGAGGGATTCCAGGAAGATTATTTCACGGTCGAGTGGCAGCATTTAGTATCAGGTTTCTCGAGGAAAGTGCCGTTGCCGCCATACTGACTTGTTCCTGCTTCTCAGGTGAGCCTTCGTTTAAAAAAATATTTTGCGTTTACTAAACTGTCCTTTGTTTATTTGCAGATGCGCTACATCATGTTTGTGTCACGGTTCCATCTTGATCAAGCAATACGTCATTCGTGGAGTGCAGAAGAGCTCTGCTGATGAAGACGTGGCATTGGCACCACATGTACTTGCAGCTCTAGCTCAGGTGAGCAAATGACTGTACTCACAATAATTGTATTTTAGCAAGCTTATGCTGCCCTTGGCCTTTGAGAATATTCTGTGTGGAGTTGAATTTCTTGTGGAACGCGCTAGTATTGGCCGCAGCTCGTTTGTTAGCACTGAATGGACAAGTTCTCAGCTGGGGCAGCGTTGCGGTGTTCAGGAGACTCAATGCACGACATCCGTATGTGGTAGGTGCGTGTGCGGGGAACGCGTACATTGCTTTGCTGCTTTGTTATCGATGTGTTTTTCTCTGCCTAATTCGGCACACCACTAAATCTGTGGTCCCCAACCTTTCAGTGGCAACTGGAGGTGATTGGGCTACTTCAAGGTGCAGTTTGACTGACCAATGCCGACAAAGAAATGGCTTCAAGCTTCCAGCTTCGAGCATCATAGCATCCCATCTCAGAGTGAGTGTACGAGGCCAATAGCCTCGTGGTGAGGGTGGCATGTGTCCAAGGAACCGCTTGAATACAGATTGGTAATTTTTATTTCCTGAAGCTTCATATGGCCAATAACTGAAAGCAGCTAGACATTCCATACCACAGTATGGACAGTGCACAGTAGTGCACAATTTGGCCCACAGGTTCCTTAGACCATATCCACTAGAGGTCTTGTCAGTGACGGAAACGTGAGGAGCGACGTTGCGTATTAGTTGTAGGTTTAGCGCACCGTGGGCAGAACTAGCAGATAAGGTTTGCACCTTACGTTTGCGTTACGGACATTGACCTGTTCCGAATGCAATTGCAACCACCAAGTCCATTTATCGTGTCAAGGAATGCCCGTGCGCGAAAAGTGCTCTTGATCGATAAATTGATCCTAGTGGCAAATGCATTCGGATTTCTCGCCCACCACAACTAGCAACAGCGAAGAAAGGACGTTGCCTACGGTCTGCGACACATCGCCCTTCCGTTGCAGCAAAGGTACAGCGACTGACCATCTATCGACAAATGCTGTAATTATGAGTAACAACGGCGATTTCGGCTCATGGACGGTTTACTTGGTGTCAGTCTCTCTGGGATGTAAGACATTTGTGCTCACTTTATTAACAAGTATTTGGAGCCTCATAGTTTTGCAGATTGGCCTCCTTATTGCGAAGAAAGTTCCAGTAAGGGCATTGCAGTGCTCTGCTATTTTGGGATTCAACCGTTCGTGGTCCGTGGTTGTGCTTCAATCGTCAGTGACCCCTGCCACTGCCATTCTGTTGGGTGGCAGTTCTCAGGTAATCTCCTCAATCACCGTGTTTACTTTTCAATAAGTTGTCTGCTTTGCCAATTTTTGGCAATCGACTCAACTTTGAATTTTGCATGTTTGAATGTCAGCTGCAGATTTCCCGACAGCTTGGAACCATAAAATGACCGGCCACTGTGGGCGGACGTGAAAAACTATCTGAAAGCTTCGTCACCGTGCAGAGCAGAGTACGTATGCGGGACAATCACTAGTGTTGAAGTTCAGTTATATGCAGAGTGCATAAGTTAGGCTGGTCACTGTATTTTTACTAAGCTTCTTTCCGGGATGTATCCAGATGTACTTCCAGGAGCATAGAATCGTATGAAGTATTCGAAAGTTATCGTATGGTCCAGCCTTGGCGTGTCGCAATGGACTCATGACGAAAGCAATGGAGTTGCTACACACTTTCTTTGGTGGTGCGTGACAGGTAAACAATATCAGGTAATTTAATTTCCATGGACTAAGTTTCTCTTGACCTTGAATATATGCAGATTCGGTCTGAAGTATACCATTGCCAGGACGGTTGCACTATGACCATCGCAAGACCCAGTCGTGCAGTGCATTGATTCACTCGTGAAGACGGCGGTAACCACCATATTGCCTCGTTACTTCGGCTAAGGTGAGCATCGTTACTTATTGTTCTCTGCTTTCACTAAGCTGTTGTTTTCTTTTAAACCTGTAGACCACCTATCTAGAGCTTGTGTTTGTCTGGATGGTTTCATCGAGGTCATGGAAATTAACATTGGTGGAGTTAAGAAGTGTTCTGGTGATGGACATCTGCTGTTGGAGCTCACGCCCCTGCAACTGCTGCTCAGGTGAAAAAGTACGAATTCTTTCATTCCGTTTTAAGAAGGCACTCCCACCTTTATATACAAGCAGATTCGGTCTAAAATATACCCTTTTCTCGAGCTTTCCACAGTGGCCTTTGAACAGTGCAGTCGTACTGTCACTCTCGTGACGATGAATTGCTATTTCCACCGTTGTTCCTTGCTGGTTATTCTATGATGAATATCTTTGGTTGCTCATTTTCCTTTTAGAAAGCTTATTGCTATATTTGTAGATCAATTACCGCAGGTTTGTTCTTGTGTTGGTGTTTTCATTGTGGCCGTGCAATATACGAGTCGTAGACTGTAAAAGAGCTTTGGTGATGATAAAGCGGTAATCGCATACATTGACTTGCTATTGCTGGTAAAGTGAACAATATGAGTTACCTTATTTCCTTTTAATAAAGTAGGCATGCCTTTTCATGTCTGCAGGATCGGCCTGGGCTCTTTCGTTCTCTGAACGGTACTAACAAGATCATTTCACCATCCAGTGGAGGCATTTAGTATGAGGTTTCTCGAGATAACAGCTGTTGCCACCGGAATGCCTTGTTGCTGCTTCTCAGGTGAGCATTTCTTAAAATTATATTGCTTTTACTAAGCTGTCATTTGTTTGTATCTCGAAATCTGCTACCAGGAAATTGTGTTGATGGCACTATCGTGATCAGGGAATATAGCAATCGTGGTGTGTTGACCGTCTCTTTTGATGAAGGCGTGGATGTGGCACTAATTTGACTTGCAGTTGCACTAAGGTCAGGCGAAAAACTAAGTTGTTCTTTCTCTTTTTTCAGAAGTGGGCATGGCCTTCTACATCTGCAAGTTTGATCGGCACTTTACCCTTCTCTGAGGGATTCCAGGAAGATTATTTCACGGTCGAGTGGCAGCATTTAGTATCACGTTTCTCGAGGAAAGTGCCGTTGCCGCCATACTGACTTGTTCCTGCTTCTCAGGTGAGCCTTCGTTTAAAAAAAATATTTTGCGTTTACTAAACTGTCCTTTGTGTTTATTTGCAGATGCGCTACGTCATGTTTGTGTCATGGTTCCATCTTGATCAAGCAATACGCCATTCGTGGAGTGCAGAAGAGCTCTGCTGATGAAGACGTGGTATTGGCACCACACGTACTTGCAGCTCTAGCTGAGGTGAGCAAATGACTGTACTCACAATAAGTGTATTTTAGCAAGCTTATGGTGCCCTTGGCCTTTGAGAATATTCTGCGTGGAGTTGAATTTCTTGTGGACCGCGCAAGTATTGGCCGCAGCTCGTTTGTTAGCACTGAATAGACAAGTTCTCAGCTGGGGCAGCGTTGCGGTGTTCAGGAGACTCAATGCAAGACATCCGTATGTGGTAGGTGCGTGTGCGGGGAACGCGTACATTGCTTTGCTGCTTTGTTATCGATGTGTTTTTCTCTGCCTAATTCGGCACACCACTAAATCTGTGGTCCCCAACCTTTCAGTGGCAACTGGAGGTGATTGGGCTACTTCAAGATGCAGTTTGACTGACCAATGCCGACAAAGAAATGGCTTCAAGCTTCCAGCTTCGAGCATCATAGCATCCCATCTCAGAGTGAGTGTACGAGGCCAATAGCCTCGTGGTGAGGGTGGCATGGGTCCAAGGAACCGCTTGAATACAGATTGGTAATTTTTATTTCCTGAAGCTTCATATGGCCAATAACTGAAAGCAGCTAGACATTCCATACCACAGTATGGACAGTGCACAGTAGTGCACAATTTGGCCCACAGGTTCCTTAGACCATATCCACTAGAGGTCTTGTCAGTGACGGAAACGTGAGGAGCGACGTTGCGTATTAGTTGTAGGTTTAGCGCACCGTGGGCAGAACTAGCAGATAAGGTTTGCACCTTACGTTTGCGTTACGGACATTGACCTGTTCCGAATGCAATTGCAACCACCAAGTCCATTTATCGTGTCAAGGAATGCCCGTGCGCGAAAAGTGCTCTTGATCGATAAATTGATCCTAGTGGCAAATGCATTCGGATTTCTCGCCCACCACAACTAGCAACAGCGAAGAAAGGACGTTGCCTACGGTCTGCGACACATCGCCCTTCCGTTGCAGCAAAGGTACAGCGACTGACCATTTATCGACAAATGCTGTAATTATGAGTAACAACGGCGATTTCGGCTCATGGACGGTTTACTTGGTGTCAGTCTCTCTGGGATGTAAGACATTTGTGCTCACTTTATTAACAAGTATTTGGAGCCTCATAGTTTTGCAGATTGGCCTACTTATTGCGAAGAAAGTTCCAGTAAGGGCATTGCAGTGCTCTGCTATTTTGGGATTCAACCGTTCGTGGTCCGTGGTTGTGCTTCAATCGTCAGTGACCCCTGCCACTGCCATTCTGTTGGGTGGCAGTTCTCAGGTAATCTCCTCAATCACCGTGTTTACTTTTCAATAAGGTGTGTGCTTTCCGAATTTTTGGCAATCGACTCAACCTTGAATTTTGCATGTTTGAATGTCAGCTGCAGACTTCCCGACAGCTTGGAACCATAAAATGACCGGCCACTGTGGGCGGACGTGAAAAACTATCTGAAAGCTTCGTCACCGTGCAGAGCAGAGTACGTATGCGGGACAATCACTAGTGTTGAAGTTCAGTTATATGCAGAGTGCATAAGTTAGGCTGGTCACTGTATTTTTACTAAGCTTCTTTCCGGGATGTATCCAGATGTACTTCCAGGAGCATAGAATCGTATGAAGTATTCGAAAGTTATCGTATGGTCCAGCCTTGGCGTGTCGCAATGGACTCATGACGAAAGCAATGGAGTTGCTACACACTTTCTTTGGTGGTGCGTGACAGGTAAACAATATCAGGTAATTTAATTTCCATGGACTAAGTTTCTCTTGACCTTGAATATATGCAGATTCGGTCTGAAGTATACCATTGCCAGGACGGTTGCACTATGACCATCGCAAGACCCAGTCGTGCAGTGCATTGATTCACTCGTGAAGACGGCGGTAACCACCATATTGCCTCGTTACTTCGGCTAAGGTGAGCATCGTTACTTATTGTTCTCTGCTTTCACTAAGCTGTTGTTTTCTTTTAAACGTGTAGACCACCTATCTAGAGCTTGTGTTTGTCTGGATGGTTTCATCGAGGTCATGGAAATTAACATTGGTGGAGTTAAGAAGTGTTCTGGTGATGGACATCTGCTGTTGGAGCTCACGCCCCTGCAACTGCTGCTCAGGTGAAAAAGTACGAATTCTTTCATTCCGTTTTAAGAAGGCACTCCCACCTTTATATACAAGCAGATTCGGTCTAAAATATACCCTTTTCTCGAGCTTTCCACAGTGGCCTTTGAACAGTGAAGTCGTACTGTCACTCTCGTGACGATGAATTGCTATTTCCACCGTTGTTCCTTGCTGGTTATTCTATGATGAATATCTTTGGTTGCTGATTTTCCTTTTAGAAAGCTTATTGCTATATTTGTAGATCAATTACCGCAGGTTTGTTCTTGTGTTGGTGTTTTCATTGTGGCCGTGCAATATACGAGTCGTAGACTGTAAAAGAGCTTTGGTGATGATAAAGCGGTAATCGCATACATTGACTTGCTATTGCTGGTAAAGTGAACAATATGAGTTACCTTATTTCCTTTTAATAAAGTAGGCATGCCTTTTCATGTCTGCAGGATCGGCCTGGGCTCTTTCGTTCTCTGAACGGTACTAACAAGATCATTTCACCATCCAGTGGAGGCATTTAGTATGAGGTTTCTCGAGATAACAGCTGTTGCCACCGGAATGCCTTGTTGCTGCTTCTCAGGTGAGCATTTCTTAAAATTATATTGCTTTTACTAAGCTGTCATTTGTTTGTATCTCGAAATCTGCTACCAGGAAATTGTGTTGATGGCACTATCGTGATCAGGGAATATAGCAATCGTGGTGTGTTGAACGTCTCTTTTGATGAAAGCGTGGATGTGGCACTAATTTGACTTGCAGTTGCACTAAGCTCAGGCGAAAAACTTGAGTTGTTCTTTTTCTTTTTACAGAAGTGGGCATGGCCTTCTATATCTGCAAGTTTGATCGGCACTTTACCCTTCTCTTAGGGATTCCAGGAAGATTATTTCACGGTCGAGTGGCAGCATTTAGAATCAGGTTTCTCGAGGAAACTGCCGTTGCCGCCATACTGACTTGTTCCTGCTTCTCAGGTGAGCCTTCGTTTAAAAAAATATTTTGCGTTTACTAAACTGTCCTTTGTGTTTATTTGCAGATGCGCTACGTCATGTTTGTGTCATGGTTCCATCTTGATCAAGCAATACGCCATTCGTGGAGTGCAGAAGAGCTCTGCTGATGAAGACGTGGTATTGGCACCACACGTACTTGCAGCTCTAGCTGAGGTGAGCAAATGACTGTACTCACAATAAGTGTATTTTAGCAAGCTTATGGTGCCCTTGGCCTTTGAGAATATTCTGCGTGGAGTTGAATTTCTTGTGGACCGCGCAAGTATTGGCCGCAGCTCGTTTGTTAGCACTGAATAGACAAGTTCTCAGCTGGGGCAGCGTTGCGGTGTTCAGGAGACTCAATGCACGACATCCGTATGTGGTAGGTGCGTGTGCGGGGAACGCGTACATTGCTTTGCTGCTTTGTTATCGATGTGTTTTTCTCTGCCTAATTCGGCACACCACTAAATCTGTGGTCCCCAACCTTTCAGTGGCAACTGGAGGTGATTGGGCTACTTCAAGGTGCAGTTTGACTGACCAATGCCGACAAAGAAATGGCTTCAAGCTTCCAGCTTCGAGCATCATAGCATCCCATCTCAGAGTGAGTGCACGAGGCCAATAGCCTCGTGGTGAGGGTGGCATGTGTCCAAGGAACCGCTTGAATACAGATTGGTAATTTTTATTTCCTGAAGCTTCATATGGCCAATAACTGAAAGCAGCTAGACATTCCATACCACAGTATGGACAGTGCACAGTAGTGCACAATTTGGCCCACAGGTTCCTTAGACCATATCCACTAGAGGTCTTGTCAGTGACGGAAACGTGAGGAGCGACGTTGCGTATTAGTTGTAGGTTTAGCACACCGTGGGCAGAACTAGCAGATAAGGTTTGCACCTTACTTTTGCGTTACGGACATTGACCTGTTCCGAATGCAATTGCAACCACCAAGTTCATTTATCGTGTCAAGGAATGCCCGTGCGCGAAAAGTGCTCTTGATCGATAAATTGATCCTAGTGGCAAATGCATTCGGATTTCTCGCCCACCACAACTAGCAACAGCGAAGAAAGGACGTTGCCTACGGTCTGCGACACATCGCCCTTCCGTTGCAGCAAAGGTACAGCGACTGACCATTTATCGACAAATGCTGTAATTATGAGTAACAACGGCGATTTCGGCTCATGGACGGTTTACTTGGTGTCAGTCTCTCTGGGATGTAAGACATTTGTGCTCACTTTATTAACAAGTATTTGGAGCCTCATAGTTTTGCAGATTGGCCTCCTTATTGCGAAGAAAGTTCCAGTAAGGGCATTGCAGTGCTCTGCTATTTTGGGATTCAACCGTTCGTGGTCCGTGGTTGTGCTTCAATCGTCAGTGACCCCTGCCACTGCCATTCTGTTGGGTGGCAGTTCTCAGGTAATCTCCTCAATGACCGTGTTTACTTTTTAATAAGGTGTGTGCTTTCCGAATTTTTGGCAATCGACTCAACCTTGAATTTTGCATGTTTGAATGTCAGCTGCAGACTTCCCGACAACTTGGAACCAGAAAATGACCGGCCACTGTGGGCGGACGTGAAAAACTATCTGAAAGCTTCGTCACCGTGCAGAGCAGAGTACGTATGCGGGACAATCACTAGTGTTGAAGTTCAGTTATATGCAGAGTGCATAAGTTAGGCTGGTCACTGTATTTTTACTAAGCTTCTTTCCGGGATGTATCCAGATGTACTTCCAGGAGCATAGAATCGTATGAAGTATTCGAAAGTTATCGTATGGTCCAGCCTTGGCGTGTCGCAATGGACTCATGACGAAAGCAATGGAGTTGCTACACACTTTCTTTGGTGGTGCGTGACAGGTAAACAATATCAGGTAATTTAATTTCCATGGACTAAGTTTCTCTTGACCTTGAATATATGCAGATTCGGTCTGAAGTATACCATTGCCAGGACGGTTGCACTATGACCATCGCAAGACCCAGTCGTGCAGTGCATTGATTCACTCGTGAAGACGGCGGTAACCACCATATTGCCTCGTTACTTCGGCTAAGGTGAGCATCGTTACTTATTGTTCTCTGCTTTCACTAAGCTGTTGTTTTCTTTTAAACGTGTAGACCACCTATCTAGAGCTTGTGTTTGTCTGGATGGTTTCATCGAGGTCATGGAAATTAACATTGGTGGAGTTAAGAAGTGTTCTGGTGATGGACATCTGCTGTTGGAGCTCACGCCCCTGCAACTGCTGCTCAGGTGAAAAAGTACGAATTCTTTCATTCCGTTTTAAGAAGGCACTCCCACCTTTATATACAAGCAGATTCGGTCTAAAATAACCCTTTTCTCGAGCTTTCCACAGTGGCCTTTGAACAGTGAAGTCGTACTGTCAGTCTCGTGACGATGAATTGCTATTTCCACCGTTGTTCCTTGCTGGTTATTCTATGATGAATATCTTTGGTTGCTGATTTTCCTTTTAGAAAGCTTATTGCTATATTTGTAGATCAATTACCGCAGGTTTGTTCTTGTGTTGGTGTTTTCATTGTGGCCGTGCAATATACGAGTCGTAGACTGTAAAAGAGCTTTGGTGATGATAAAGCGGTAATCGCATACATTGACTTGCTATTGCTGGTAAAGTGAACAATATGAGTTACCTTATTTCCTTTTAATAAAGTAGGCATGCCTTTTCATGTCTGCAGGATCGGCCTGGGCTCTTTCGTTCTCTGAACGGTACTAACAAGATCATTTCACCATCCAGTGGAGGCATTTAGTATGAGGTTTCTCGAGATAACAGCTGTTGCCACCGGAATGCCTTGTTGCTGCTTCTCAGGTGAGCATTTCTTAAAATTATATTGCTTTTACTAAGCTGTCATTTGTTTGTATCTCGAAATCTGCTACCAGGAAATTGTGTTGATGGCACTATCGTGATCAGGGAATATAGCAATCGTGGTGTGTTGAACGTCTCTTTTGATGAAAGCGTGGATGTGGCACTAATTTGACTTGCAGTTGCACTAAGCTCAGGCGAAAAACTATAGTTGTTCTTTCTCTTTTTTCAGAAGTGGGCATGGCCTTCTACATCTGCAAGTTTGATCGGCACTTTACCCTTCTCTGAGGGATTCCAGGAAGATTATTTCACGGTCGAGTGGCAGCATTTAGTATCAGGTTTCTCGAGGAAAGTGCCGTTGCCGCCATACTGACTTGTTCCTGCTTCTCAGGTGAGCCTTCGTTTAAAAAAATATTTTGCGTTTACTAAACTGTCCGTTGTGTTTATTTGCAGATGCGCTACGTCATGTTTGTTTCATGGTTCCATCTTGATCAAGCAATACGCCATTCGTGGAGTGCAGAAGAGCTCTGCTGATGAAGACGTGGTATTGGCACCACACGTACTTGCAGCTCTAGCTGAGGTGAGCAAATGACTGTACTCACAATAAGTGTATTTTAGCAAGCTTATGGTGCCCTTGGCCTTTGAGAATATTCTGCGTGGAGTTGAATTTCTTGTGGACCGCGCAAGTATTGGCCGCAGCTCGTTTGTTAGCACTGAATAGACAAGTTCTCAGCTGGGGCAGCGTTGCGGTGTTCAGGAGACTCAATGCAAGACATCCGTATGTGGTAGGTGCGTGTGCGGGGAACGCGTACATTGCTTTGCTGCTTTGTTATCGATGTGTTTTTCTCTGCCTAATTCGGCACACCCCTAAATCTGTGGTCCCCAACCTTTCAGTGGCAACTGGAGGTGATTGGGCTACTTCAAGATGCAGTTTGACTGACCAATGCCGACAAAGAAATGGCTTCAAGCTTCCAGCTTCGAGCATCATAGCATCCCATCTCAGAGTGAGTGTACGAGGCCAGTAGCCTCGTGGTGAGGGTGGCATGTGTCCAAGGAACCGCTTGAATACAGATTGGTAATTTTTATTTCCTGAAGCTTCATATGGCCAATAACTGAAAGCAGCTAGACATTCCATACCACAGTATGGACAGTGCACAGTAGTGCACAATTTGGCCCACAGGTTCCTTAGACCATATCCACTAGAGGTCTTGTCAGTGACGGAAACGTGAGGAGCGACGTTGCGTATTAGTTGTAGGTTTAGCGCACCGTGGGCAGAACTAGCAGATAAGGTTTGCACCTTACGTTTGCGTTACGGACATTGACCTGTTCCCAATGCAATTGCAACCACCAAGTCCATTTATCGTGTCAAGGAATGCCCGTGCGCGAAAAGTGCTCTTGATCGATAAATTGATCCTAGTGGCAAATGCATTCGGATTTCTCGCCCACCACAACTAGCAACAGCGAAGAAAGGAAGTTGCCTACGGTCTGCGACACATCGCCCTTCCGTTGCAGCAAAGGTACAGCGACTGACCATTTATCGACAAATGCTGTAATTATGAGTAACAACGGCGATTTCGGCTCATGGACGGTTTACTTGGTGTCAGTCTCTCTGGGATGTAAGACATTTGTGCTCACTTTATTAACAAGTATTTGGAGCCTCATAGTTTTGCAGATTGGCCTCCTTATTGCGAAGAAAGTTCCAGTAAGGGCATTGCAGTGCTCTGCTATTTTGGGATTCAACCGTTCGTGGTCCGTGGTTGTGCTTCAATCGTCAGTGACCCCTGCCACTGCCATTCTGTTGGGTGGCAGTTCTCAGGTAATCTCCTCAATGACCGTGTTTACTTTTTAATAAGGTGTGTGCTTTCCGAATTTTTGGCAATCGACTCAACCTTGAATTTTGCATGTTTGAATGTCAGCTGCAGACTTCCCGACAGCTTGGAACCATAAAATGACCGGCCACTGTGGGCGGACGTGAAAAACTATCTGAAAGCTTCGTCACCGTGCAAAGCAGAGTACGTATGCGGGACAATCACTAGTGTTGAAGTTCAGTTATATGCAGAGTGCATAAGTTAGGCTGGTCACTGTATTTTTACTAAGCTTCTTTCCGGGATGTATCCAGATGTACTTCCAGGAGCATAGAATCGTATGAAGTATTCGAAAGTTATCGTATGGTCCAGCCTTGGCGTGTCGCAATGGACTCATGACGAAAGCAATGGAGTTGCTACACACTTTCTTTGGTGGTGCGTGACAGGTAAACAATATCAGGTAATTTAATTTCCATGGACTAAGTTTCTCTTGACCTTGAATATATGCAGATTCGGTCTGAAGTATACCATTGCCAGGACGGTTGCACTATGACCATCGCAAGACCCAGTCGTGCAGTGCTTTGATTCACTCGTGAAGACGGCGGTTACCACCATATTGCCTCGTTACTTCGGCTAAGGTGAGCATCGTTACTTATTGTTCTCTGCTTTCACTAAGCTGTTGTTTTCTTTTAAACGTGTAGACCACCTATCTAGAGCTTGTGTTTGTCTGGATGGTTTCATCGAGGTCATGGAAATTAACATTGGTGGAGTTAAGAAGTGTTCTGGTGATGGACATCTGCTGTTGGAGCTCACGCCCCTGCAACTGCTGCTCAGGTGAAAAAGTACGAATTCTTTCATTCCGTTTTAAGAAGGCACTCCCACCTTTATATACAAGCAGATTCGGTCTAAAATATACCCTTTTCTCGAGCTTTCCACAGTGGCCTTTGAACAGTGCAGTCGTACTGTCACTCTCGTGACGATGAATTGCTATTTCCACCGTTGTTCCTTGCTGGTTATTCTATGATGAATATCTTTGGTTGCTGATTTTCCTTTTAGAAAGCTTATTGCTATATTTGTAGATCAATTACCGCAGGTTTGTTCTTGTGTTGGTGTTTTCATTGTGGCCGTGCAATATACGAGTCGTAGACTGTAAAAGAGCTTTGGTGATGATAAAGCGGTAATCGCATACATTGACTTGCTATTGCTGGTAAAGTGAACAATATGAGTTACCTTATTTCCTTTTAATAAAGTAGGCATGCCTTTTCATGTCTGCAGGATCGGCCTGGGCTCTTTCGTTCTCTGAACGGTACTAACAAGATCATTTCACCATCCAGTGGAGGCATTTAGTATGAGGTTTCTCGAGATAACAGCTGTTGCCACCGGAATGCCTTGTTGCTGCTTCTCAGGTGAGCATTTCTTAAAATTATATTGCTTTTACTAAGCTGTCATTTGTTTGTATCTCGAAATCTGCTACCAGGAAATTGTGTTGATGGCACTATCGTGATCAGGGAATATAGCAATCGTGGTGTGTTGAACGTCTCTTTTGATGAAGGCGTGGATGTGGCACTAATTTGACTTGCAGTTGCACTAAGCTCAGGCGAAAAACTTGAGTTGTTCTTTTTCTTTTTACAGAAGTGGGCATGGCCTTCTATATCTGCAAGTTTGATCGGCACTTTACCCTTCTCTGAGGGATTCCAGGAAGATTATTTCACGGTCGAGTGGCAGCATTTAGAATCAGGTTTCTCGAGGAAACTGCCGTTGCCGCCATACTGACTTGTTCCTGCTTCTCAGGTGAGCCTTCGTTTAAAAAAATATTTTGCGTTTACTAAACTGTCCTTTGTGTTTATTTGCAGATGCGCTACGTCATGTTTGTGTCATGGTTCCATCTTGATCAAGCAATACGCCATTCGTGGAGTGCAGAAGAGCTCTGCTGATGAAGACGTGGTATTGGCACCACACGTACTTGCAGCTCTAGCTGAGGTGAGCAAATGACTGTACTCACAATAAGTGCATTTTAGCAAGCTTATGGTGCCCTTGGCCTTTGAGAATATTCTGCGTGGAGTTGAATTTCTTGTGGACCGCGCAAGTATTGGCCGCAGCTCGTTTGTTAGTACTGAATGGACAAGTTCTCAGCTGGGGCAGCGTTGCGGTGTTCAGGAGACTCAATGCACGACATCCGTATGTGGTAGGTGCGTGTGCGGGGAACGCGTACATTGCTTTGCTGCTTTGTTATCGATGTGTTTTTCTCTGCCTAATTCGGCACACCACTAAATCTGTGGTCCCCAACCTTTCAGTGGCAACTGGAGGTGATTGGGCTACTTCAAGGTGCAGTTTGACTGACCAATGCCGACAAAGAAATGGCTTCAAGCTTCCAGCTTCGAGCATCATAGCATCCCATCTCAGAGTGAGTGTACGAGGCCAATAGCCTCGTGGTGAGGGTGGCATGTGTCCAAGGAACCGCTTGAATACAGATTGGTAATTTTTATTTCCTGAAGCTTCATATGGCCAATAACTGAAAGCAGCTAGACATTCCATACCACAGTATGGACAGTGCACAGTAGTGCACAATTTGGCCCACAGGTTCCTTAGACCATATCCACTAGAGGTCTTGTCAGTGACGTAAACGTGAGGAGCGACGTTGCGTATTAGTTGTAGGTTTAGCGCACCGTGGGCAGAACTAGCAGATAAGGTTTGCACCTTACGTTTGCGTTACGGACATTGACCTGTTCCGAATGCAATTGCAACCACCAAGTCCATTTATCGTGTCAAGGAATGCCCGTGCGCGAAAAGTGCTCTTGATCGATAAATTGATCCTAGCGGCAAATGCATTCGGATTTCTCGCCCACCACAACTAGCAACAGCGAAGAAAGGACGTTGCCTACGGTCTGCGACACATCGCCCTTCCGTTGCAGCAAAGGTACAGCGACTGACCATTTATCGACAAATGCTGTAATTATGAGTAACAACGGCGATTTCGGCTCATGGACGGTTTACTTGGTGTCAGTCTCTCTGGGATGTAAGACATTTGTGCTCACTTTATTAACAAGTATTTGGAGCCTCATAGTTTTGCAGATTGGCCTCCTTATTGCGAAGAAAGTTCCAGTAAGGGCATTGCAGTGCTCTGCTATTTTGGGATTCAACCGTTCGTGGTCCGTGGTTGTGCTTCAATCGTCAGTGACCCCTGCCACTGCCATTCTGTTGGGTGGCAGTTCTCAGGTAATCTCCTCAATGACCGTGTTTACTTTTTAATAAGGTGTGTGCTTTCCGAATTTTTGGCAATCGACTCAACCTTGAATTGTGCATGTTTGAATGTCAGCTGCAGACTTCCCGACAACTTGGAACCAGAAAATGACCGGCCACTGTGGGCGGACGTGAAAAACTATCTGAAAGCTTCGTCACCGTGCAGAGCAGAGTACGTATGCGGGACAATCACTAGTGTTGAAGTTCAGTTATATGCAGAGTGCATAAGTTAGGCTGGTCACTGTATTTTTACTAAGCTTCTTTCCGGGATGTATCCAGATGTACTTCCAGGAGCATAGAATCGTATGAAGTATTCGAAAGTTATCGTATGGTCCAGCCTTGGCGTGTCGCAATGGACTCATGACGAAAGCAATGGAGTTGCTACACACTTTCTTTGGTGGTGCGTGACAGGTAAACAATATCAGGTAATTTAATTTCCATGGACTAAGTTTCTCTTGACCTTGAATATATGCAGATTCGGTCTGAAGTATACCATTGCCAGGACGGTTGCACTATGACCATCGCAAGACCCAGTCGTGCAGTGCATTGATTCACTCGTGAAGACGGCGGTAACCACCATATTGCCTCGTTACTTCGGCTAAGGTGAGCATCGTTACTTATTGTTCTCTGCTTTCACTAAGCTGTTGTTTTCTTTTAAACGTGTAGACCACCTATCTAGAGCTTGTGTTTGTCTGGATGGTTTCATCGAGGTCATGGAAATTAACATTGGTGGAGTTAAGAAGTGTTCTGGTGATGGACATCTGCTGTTGGAGCTCACGCCCCTGCAACTGCTGCTCAGGTGAAAAAGTACGAATTCTTTCATTCCGTTTTAAGAAGGCACTCCCACCTTTATATACAAGCAGATTCGGTCTAAAATATACCCTTTTCTCGAGCTTTCCACAGTGGCCTTTGAACAGTGCAGTCGTACTGTCACTCTCGTGACGATGAATTGCTATTTCCACCGTTGTTCCTTGCTGGTTATTCTATGATGAATATCTTTGGTTGCTGATTTTCCTTTTAGAAAGCTTATTGCTATATTTGTAGATCAATTACCGCAGGTTTGTTCTTGTGTTGGTGTTTTCATTGTGGCCGTGCAATATACGAGTCGTAGACTGTAAAAGAGCTTTGGTGATGATAAAGCGGTAATCGCATACATTGACTTGCTATTGCTGGTAAAGTGAACAATATGAGTTACCTTATTTCCTTTTAATAAAGTAGGCATGCCTTTTCATGTCTGCAGGATCGGCCTGGGCTCTTTCGTTCTCTGAACGGTACTAACAAGATCATTTCACCATCCAGTGGAGGCATTTAGTATGAGGTTTCTCGAGATAACAGCTGTTGCCACCGGAATGCCTTGTTGCTGCTTCTCAGGTGAGCATTTCTTAAAATTATATTGCTTTTACTAAGCTGTCATTTGTTTGTATCTCGAAATCTGCTACCAGGAAATTGTGTTGATGGCACTATCGTGATCAGGGAATATAGCAATCGTGGTGTGTTGAACGTCTCTTTTGATGAAAGCGTGGATGTGGCACTAATTTGACTTGCAGTTGCACTAAGCTCAGGCGAAAAACTTGAGTTGTTCTTTTTCTTTTTACAGAAGTGGGCATGGCCTTCTATATCTGCAAGTTTGATCGGCACTTTACCCTTCTCTTAGGGATTCCAGGAAGATTATTTCACGGTCGAGTGGCAGCATTTAGAATCAGGTTTCTCGAGGAAACTGCCGTTGCCGCCATACTGACTTGTTCCTGCTTCTCAGGTGAGCCTTCGTTTAAAAAAATATTTTGCGTTTACTAAACTGTCCTTTGTGTTTATTTGCAGATGCGCTACGTCATGTTTGTGTCATGGTTCCATCTTGATCAAGCAATACGCCATTCGTGGAGTGCAGAAGAGCTCTGCTGATGAAGACGTGGTATTGGCACCACACGTACTTGCAGCTCTAGCTGAGGTGAGCAAATGACTGTACTCACAATAAGTGTATTTTAGCAAGCTTATGGTGCCCTTGGCCTTTGAGAATATTCTGCGTGGAGTTGAATTTCTTGTGGACCGCGCAAGTATTGGCCGCAGCTCGTTTGTTAGCACTGAATAGACAAGTTCTCAGCTGGGGCAGCGTTGCGGTGTTCAGGAGACTCAATGCACGACATCCGTATGTGGTAGGTGCGTGTGCGGGGAACGCGTACATTGCTTTGCTGCTTTGTTATCGATGTGTTTTTCTCTGCCTAATTCGGCACACCACTAAATCTGTGGTCCCCAACCTTTCAGTGGCAACTGGAGGTGATTGGGCTACTTCAAGGTGCAGTTTGACTGACCAATGCCGACAAAGAAATGGCTTCAAGCTTCCAGCTTCGAGCATCATAGCATCCCATCTCAGAGTGAGTGTACGAGGCCAATAGCCTCGTGGTGAGGGTGGCATGTGTCCAAGGAACCGCTTGAATACAGATTGGTAATTTTTATTTCCTGAAGCTTCATATGGCCAATAACTGAAAGCAGCTAGACATTCCATACCACAGTATGGACAGTGCACAGTAGTGCACAATTTGGCCCACAGGTTCCTTAGACCATATCCACTAGAGGTCTTGTCAGTGACGGAAACGTGAGGAGCGACGTTGCGTATTAGTTGTAGGTTTAGCACACCGTGGGCAGAACTAGCAGATAAGGTTTGCACCTTACTTTTGCGTTACGGACATTGACCTGTTCCGAATGCAATTGCAACCACCAAGTCCATTTATCGTGTCAAGGAATGCCCGTGCGCGAAAAGTGCTCTTGATCGATAAATTGATCCTAGTGGCAAATGCATTCGGATTTCTCGCCCACCACAACTAGCAACAGCGAAGAAAGGACGTTGCCTACGGTCTGCGACACATCGCCCTTCCGTTGCAGCAAAGGTACAGCGACTGACCATTTATCGACAAATGCTGTAATTATGAGTAACAACGGCGATTTCGGCTCATGGACGGTTTACTTGGTGTCAGTCTCTCTGGGATGTAAGACATTTGTGCTCACTTTATTAACAAGTATTTGGAGCCTCATAGTTTTGCAGATTGGCCTCCTTATTGCGAAGAAAGTTCCAGTAAGGGCATTGCAGTGCTCTGCTATTTTGGGATTCAACCGTTCGTGGTCCGTGGTTGTGCTTCAATCGTCAGTGACCCCTGCCACTGCCATTCTGTTGGGTGGCAGTTCTCAGGTAATCTCCTCAATGACCGTGTTTACTTTTTAATAAGGTGTGTGCTTTCCGAATTTTTGGCAATCGACTCAACCTTGAATTTTGCATGTTTGAATGTCAGCTGCAGACTTCCCGACAACTTGGAACCAGAAAATGACCGGCCACTGTGGGCGGACGTGAAAAACTATCTGAAAGCTTCGTCACCGTGCAGAGCAGAGTACGTATGCGGGACAATCACTAGTGTTGAAGTTCAGTTATATGCAGAGTGCATAAGTTAGGCTGGTCACTGTATTTTTACTAAGCTTCTTTCCGGGATGTATCCAGATGTACTTCCAGGAGCATAGAATCGTATGAAGTATTCGAAAGTTATCGTATGGTCCAGCCTTGGCGTGTCGCAATGGACTCATGACGAGAGCAATGGAGTTGCTACACACTTTCTTTGGTGGTGCGTGACAGGTAAACAATATCAGGTAATTTAATTTCCATGGACTAAGTTTCTCTTGACCTTGAATATATGCAGATTCGGTCTGAAGTATACCATTGCCAGGATGGTTGCACTATGACCATCGCAAGACCCAGTCGTGCAGTGCATTGATTCACTCGTGAAGACGGCGGTAACCACCATATTGCCTCGTTACTTCGGCTAAGGTGAGCATCGTTACTTATTGTTCTCTGCTTTCACTAAGCTGTTGTTTTCTTTTAAACGTGTAGACCACCTATCTAGAGCTTGTGTTTGTCTGGATGGTTTCATCGAGGTCATGGAAATTAACATTGGTGGAGTTAAGAAGTGTTCTGGTGATGGACATCTGCTGTTGGAGCTCACGCCCCTGCAACTGCTGCTCAGGTGAAAAAGTACGAATTCTTTCATTCCGTTTTAAGAAGGCACTCCCACCTTTATATACAAGCAGATTCGGTCTAAAATATACCCTTTTCTCGAGCTTTCCACAGTGGCCTTTGAACAGTGAAGTCGTACTGTCACTCTCGTGACGATGAATTGCTATTTCCACCGTTGTTCCTTGCTGGTTATTCTATGATGAATATCTTTGGTTGCTGATTTTCCTTTTAGAAAGCTTATTGCTATATTTGTAGATCAATTACCGCAGGTTTGTTCTTGTGTTGGTGTTTTGATTGTGGCCGTGCAATATACGAGTCGTAGACTGTAAAAGAGCTTTGGTGATGATAAAGCGGTAATCGAATACATTGACTTGCTATTGCTGGTAAAGTGAACAATATGAGTTACCTTATTTCCTTTTAATAAAGTAGGCATGCCTTTTCATGTCTGCAGGATCGGCCTGGGCTCTTTCGTTCTCTGAACGGTACTAACAAGATCATTTCACCATCCAGTGGAGGCATTTAGTATGAGGTTTCTCGAGATAACAGCTGTTGCCACCGGAATGCCTTGTTGCTGCTTCTCAGGTGAGCATTTCTTAAAATTATAGTGCTTTTACTAAGCTGTCATTTGTTTGTATCTCGAAATCTGCTACCAGGAAATTGTGTTGATGGCACTATCGTGATCAGGGAATATAGCAATCGTGGTGTGTTGAACGTCTCTTTTGATGAAAGCGTGGATGTGGCACTAATTTGACTTGCAGTTGCACTAAGCTCAGGCGAAAAACTATAGTTGTTCTTTTTCTTTTTACAGAAGTGGGCATGGCCTTCTACATCTGCAAGTTTGATCGGCACTTTACCCTTCTCTGAGGGATTCCAGGAAGATTATTTCACGGTCGAGTGGCAGCATTTAGTATCAGGTTTCTCGAGGAAAGTGCCGTTGCCGCCATACTGACTCGTTCCTGCTTCTCAGGTGAGCCTTCGTTTAAAAAAATATTTTGCGTTTACTAAACTGTCCTTTGTGTTTATTTGCAGATGCGCTACGTCATGTTTGTGTCATGGTTCCATCTTGATCAAGCAATACGTCATTCGTGGAGTGCAGAAGAGCTCTGCTGATGAAGACGTGGCATTGGCACCACACGTACTTGCAGCTCTAGCTCAGGTGAGCAAATGACTGTACTCACAATAATTGTATTTTAGCAAGCTTATGCTGCCCTTGGCCTTTGAGAATATTCTGTGTGGAGTTGAATTTCTTGTGGAACGCGCTAGTATTGGCCGCAGCTCGTTTGTTAGCACTGAATGGACAAGTTCTCAGCTCGGGCAGCGTTGCGGTGTTCAGGAGACTCAATGCACGACATCCGTATGTGGTAGGTGCGTGTGCGGGGAACGCGTACATTGCTTTGCTGCTTTGTTATCGATGTGTTTTTCTCTGCCTAATTCGGCACACCACTAAATCTGTGGTCCCCAACCTTTCAGTGGCAACTGGAGGTGATTGGGCTACTTCAAGGTGCAGTTTGACTGACCAATGCCGACAAAGAAATGGCTTCAAGCTTCCAGCTTCGAGCATCATAGCATCCCATCTCAGAGTGAGTGTACGAGGCCAATAGCCTCGTGGTGAGGGTGGCATGTGTCCAAGGAACCGCTTGAATACAGATTGGTAATTTTTATTTCCTGAAGCTTCATATGGCCAATAACTGAAAGCAGCTAGACATTCCATACCACAGTATGGACAGTGCACAGTAGTGCACAATTTGGCCCACAGGTTCCTTAGACCATATCCACTAGAGGTCTTGTCAGTGACGGAAACGTGAGGAGCGACGTTGCGTATTAGTTGTAGGTTTAGCGCACCGTGGGCAGAACTAGCAGATAAGGTTTGCACCTTACGTTTGCGTTACGGACATTGACCTGTTCCGAATGCAATTGCAACCACCAAGTCCATTTATCGTGTCAAGGAATGCCCGTGCGCGAAAAGTGCTCTTGATCGATAAATTGATCCTAGTGGCAAATGCATTCGGATTTCTCGCCCACCACAACTAGCAACAGCGAAGAAAGGACGTTGCCTACGGTCTGCGACACATCGCCCTTCCGTTGCAGCAAAGGTACAGCGACTGACCATTTATCGACAAATGCTGTAATTATGAATAACAACGGGGATTTAGGCTCATGGACTGTTTACTCGGCTGCGATCTCGCTGGGATATAAGACATTTGTGCTCACTTTATTAACAAGCATTTCGAGCCTTATATTTTTGCAGATTGGCGTCCTCCTTCCAAACACCGTTCTAGTAAAGGCATCGCAGTGCTGTGCTGTTTTCGGACGTAGCCGTTCATGGTCCGTGGCTGTGCTTCGATCATCGGTGACTCCTGGCAACTCCATTCTGTTGGCTGGCCTTTCTCAGGTGATCTCATCAATGATCGCGTTTGCGTTTCAATAAGGTGTTTGCTTTCCGAATTTTCTGCATTCGTCTCATCCCTGAATTTGGCATGTTGCAATGGTTGCAGCAGATTTCCCGAGATCGGAACCAGAAAATGACCGACGACTGTGAACGGACGTGAAGAAGTATGTGAAAGCATCGTCACCGTGCAGAGCAGAGTAAGTATGCAAGGCAATCCGTAGTGTTGAGATTCAGTTTTTTCCAGAGTGCATACGTTAGACTGGTCACTGTATTTTCACTAATCTTTATTCCTGGATGTATCCAGATGTACTTCCTGGACCATGGAATCGTATGAAATATTCAAAAGTTGTCATCGTATGGTCAAGCCTTGGAGTGCAGCAGTGGACTCTCGACGAAAGCAATGGAATTGCTACACACTTTCCTTGGTGCTGCTTGACAGGTGAACAATTTCTGTTAATTTAATTTCCACGGACTAAGTTGCTCTTGATCTTGAATATATGCAGATTTGGTCTGAAGTATACCATTGCCAGGACGGCTCGATTATGACCATCGCAAGAAGCAGTCGTTGAATTCGTTGATTGACTCGATAAGAGGGCTTTTGCCACCATATTACGTCGTTATTTCTGCTAAGGTGAGAATCGTTACTAATTGTTCTCAGCTTTCACTAAGCTTAGTTTTCTTTTTAATCTGTAGGTCATCTACGTGTAGCTTGTGTTTGTCTGGATGTTTTCATCGAGAACATGGAAGTTATCAGTGGTGGAGTTAAGATGTGTTGTGGTAATGAACATCTGCTATTGGACTCCGCCGACCTTGAGCTCAGGTGAAAAACTTCGGTTGCTTGAATTCCACTTTACGAAGCTACTCCCACCTTAAGGTATCAGCCGATTCGGTATAAAGTATACGCTTTCTCAAGTCGTGCAGTAGCGCTCTCGTGAGGACGAAGTGTTATTTCCGCTTTAGTTCCCCGGTGGTTATTGTATGATAAATATCTTTGGTAGTTTATTTTGCTTTTGCAAAGCTGTTTTGCTATATTTATAGATCAACTACCGCAAGTTTGCTTTTGTGTTGGTATTTTCGTTTTGGCCGTGGAATATGTGAGTGGTAGACTGCAAAAGAGCTTTGGCGATGATGACGTGGTAATCGCACACTTTGACTTGCTGTTGCTGCTGAAGTGAACAATTTGAGTTTCCTTATTTGCTTTTAATAAAGTTGGCATGCCTTTGCATAACTGGAGGTTCGGCCTGGACGCTATCTTTCTCTGAACGGTTCCAGCACGACTGTTTCACGGTCCAGTGGGTCATTTGGGACGAGCTTTCTCCAGATAACAGCTGTTGCCACCAGAACGCCTTGCTGCTGCTTTTCGCGTGAGCGTTTAAAAATATTTTCTGTTTTCTAAGCTGTAATTTGTTTATATTTCGAGATCTGTTATCCGGAATTTGTCTTGACGGTTGGATCGTGATCAGGGAATATAGCAATCGGGGAGTTGTGAACGTCTCTTTTGATAAAGGCGTGGTAGTGGCTCTAAACTGACTTGCAGCTGTACTCAGATCAGGCGAACAAATTGAGTTCTTTTCCTTTTTAGAGAAGTGGGTGTGGCCTTCTATATCTGCGAGTTCGACTGGCACTTTACCCTTCACTGAACGGTGCCAGGATGATCGATTCACAGTCCATTGGAACCATTTAGTATCAAATTTCTCGAGAAAGGTGCTGTTTCCACCATAATGACTTGCTGGGCCTTCTCAGGTGAGCCCTCGTTTAAAAAAATATTTTGCTTTTACTAAGCTGTCCTTCATGCTTATTTGTAGATGTGCTACCAGACGTTGGTGTTGATGGTTCAATTGTGATCAGGGAATACACCAACTGTGGTGTGCAGAAGAGCTGTGTTGACGAAGATGTGGCATTGGCACCACATTTACTTGCAGCTCTAGCTCAGGTGAGCAAATACCTGTACCCACAATAATTTGATTTTAGCAAGCTTCGGGCGCCCTCGGCATTTGCGAATCTACTACGTGGAGAATAATTTTCTGTGGAACGCACTAGTATAGGCCTCGATTCGTTTGCTAGCATTGAATGGACAAGTTCTCAACTGTGGTAACGTTGCACTTTTGAGGGGTCTATGCACCACCTCGGTATATGGCTGGTGCTAGTTTGGTGAACGCGTACATTTGCTTTGCTGCTTTATTATGGAAGTTTTTTTCCCTGCTTATTTCGGCACATCACTAAATATGTGGTCCCAAATTTTTCAGTGGTGACTGGAGGTGACAGGGCACACTTCAACATGGAGAATCACTGAACAATGCGGATAAAGAACTGGCTTCTAGCTTCCAGCTTCAAGCTTCATAGCATACCATCACAGAGTGAGTTTACGAGGCGAAGAGCCTCGTGGCGAGGGTGGAATGTGACCAAGGAACCGCATGAATACGGAAACTTAATTTTCGTTGGCTGAAGCTTCATGTGGCCAATAACTGAAAGCAGCTAGTCATTCCATACCACAGTACCGACAGTGCACAGTAGGGCACAATTCGGCCTCAGGTTCCTTAGAGCATAACCACTAGAGGTCTTGTCAGTGACGGAAACGTGAGGAGGAAGGTAGCGTATTAGTTTCAGGTTGAGTGCACCTCGGGCAGAACTAGCAGATAGGGTTTGCACCTTACGTTTGCGTTACGGACATTGGCCTGTTCCGAATGCACTTGCAACCAAGTCTTTTTATCGTGTCAAGGAATGCCCGTGCGCGAAAAGTGCTCTTGATCGATAAATTGACCCTAGTCGCAAAGGCATTCGGAATTCTCGCCCACCACGTCTTGCAACCGCGAAGAAAGGACGTTGCCTACGGTCTGCAACACATCGCACTTCCGTTGCAGCAAAGGTACTGGGACAGACCATTTATCGACAAATGCTGTAATTATGAATGACAACGGGGATTTCGGCTCATGGAGTGTTTACTCGGCTGCGATCTCGCTGGGATATAAGACATTTGTGCTCACTTTATTAACAAGTATTTCGAGCCTTATATTTTTGCAGATTGGCGTCCTCCTTCCCAACACAGTTCCAGTAAAAGCATCGCAATGCTGTGCTGTTTTCGGACGTAGCCGTTCATGGTCCGTGGCGGTGCTTCGATCATCGGTGACTCCTGCCAACTCCATTCTGTTGGCTGGCCCTTCTCAGGTGATCTCATCAATGATCGCGTTTACGTTTCAATAAGGTGTTTGCTTTCCGAATTTTCTGCATTCGTCTCATGCCTGAATTTGGCATGTTGCAATGGTTGCTACAGATTTCCCGAGAGCTGGGAACCGGAAAATGACCGACGACTGTGAACGGACGTGAAGAAGTATGTGAAAGCATCGTCACCGTGCGGGACTAGTGTTGAGGTTCAGTGTTGTCCAGAGTGCATATGTTAGACTGGCCACTCTATTTTCACTAATCATTATTCCTGGATGTATCCAGATGTATTTCCTGGACCATGGAATCGTATGAAATACTCAAAAGTTCTCATCGTACGGTCAAGCCTTGGAGTGTAGCAGTGGACTCTCGACGAAAGCAATGGTGTTGCTACACACGTTCTTTGGTGCTGCTTGACAGGTGAACAATTTCTGTTAATTTAATTTCCACGGACTAAGTTGCTCTTGATTTTGAATATATGCAGATTCGGTCTGAAGTATACCATTGCCAGGGCGGCTCCATTATGACCATCGCAAGAAGCAGTCGTTGAATTCGTTGATTGATTCGTGAAGATTGCTTTTACCACCATATTTCCTCGTTATTTCTGCTAAGGTGAGAATCGTTACTAATTGTTCTCAGCTTTCGCTAAGCTGAGTTTTTCTTTTCAATCTGTAGATCATCTACGTGGAGCTTGTCTTTGTCTGGATGGTTTCATCGAGAACATGGAAGTTAGCAAAGGTGGAGTTAAGAAGTGTTGTGGTGATGAACATCTGCTATTGGACTCCGCCGACCTTCAGGTGCTGTTCAGGTGAACAACTTGGTTGTATTAGTTCCATTTTTGATGCTAATTTCTACTTTAGGTATCAGTTTATGCGGCATAAAATGTATGATTTTCTAGCGCTTTCCACAGTGGGCATCGGACGGTGCAGTCGTACATTAGGGCTCTCGTGAAGATAACGTGTTGTTGTCACCATATTTTCTTGCTGCTTTTTCTTTGGTGAACATCTTTGGTGATTTATTTATGTTTTACTAAGCCGTTTCTGTGTGTTTCATGATTTACTGGCTGATGTTTGCATTTGTGTGGATGGCTCCATCGTGGTCATGCAATATACCACCCGTAGACTGTAAAAGAGCGAAGCAAAGTGCCGTTTCGCTGGCCAGCTATGGCTCCATCGGAGAAAAAAACGGGGTTCCGACAGAACCTATCTCGCGATGATTGTCGACGTTAATACCACTAGCATTGAAGCACTGTTGCGAGATATCGCATTGCCAACGCCTACAGGTGTATACACCCAGGCTCCTCTGCCACGCTTCCAACTTAACGTTTCTTAAGTAGCGACATGCTTTGAAGAATGCCACTGCCTCCTCGCGCGTCCTCGGCCAGGCTGACGTCGAGTCACTATTTGTCTACTGGAATCACGTGGGACCTTGTGGCGGGTTCTTTTAGTTACGATCGCGCTCCAGAGCCGTTAATTCTTGAAAAGCGTCAACGGTTTGGCAGGGAGCGCGTGTCGGTGCCGTTGTCCCCACGTCTGCGCGTCGCATGTTGTTCGTGAACTCCTTGGTCTAAGATTTGTGGCAAATGCAAAGACGCTTCGTGGCGTTTTTCCATGTCAGTGAGCCGCTGGGTTTTGGGATGTGGAAAGAGTCTCGGCAAAATGAAAAATTTCTTCGCGATACGGCATCAGCGCGAATAGCATCACCATTCACAAACTAGCAAAGAAGACGGATAGCGTCATCGGTCTAATCAGGCGGGTAGCTAACAGAAGGAGAGGCCTGAGCCAAGAGAATCTGTTAAGGCTAGTCCACGCTTTCTTGTTATGCCATTTCACGTACGTA
The DNA here is from genome assembly GCF_023375885.2 of Dermacentor andersoni. Taxonomy (NCBI): domain Eukaryota; kingdom Metazoa; phylum Arthropoda; class Arachnida; order Ixodida; family Ixodidae; genus Dermacentor; species Dermacentor andersoni. The sequence continues at coordinate 96,649,899 of NC_092824.1, read as the reverse complement.
GCGGCCATGCACGTCTGGAAGAAGGCCGAGCGAGACAAGCTAAATGCCATGATAAGGAGTGGGATCAAGAGCGCGCTCGGACTACCAAACTACACACGCACCGACCGACTCCTGCAGTTGGGTATTCATAATACCCTGGAAGAGATTGCAGAAGCACAAGAAAGGGCACAGATTCTCAGGCTCTCCGGCACCAGGGCGGGCAGACGACTCCTAACTGAGATGGGCGTCCCCCCGGCCACTGTCGAGGACGCCTACCAGGGCCTTCCGAAAGAGCAGAAAGATAACATCACCATATCGCCCGCCCCGCGCAATATGCATCCCCAGCGCAACGTAGAAAGAAGGAAGGCCAGAGCGGTGGCGCTCCTACGCCGCGCAACAGAACTCCCTGGCGGCAGCTGCTTCGTTGACGCGGCCCAGTATGGCAACAGCAACAATTTCACGGTAGTGTCGATCAACCACAGGGGTTCGACCGTTAACGCCGTTCCGATACGAAGCACGTCGTCGCGTGCGGCCGAGCAAGTGGCCATTGCCTTGGCCCTCCTGGACGACAAACATGCCAATATCTTCAGCGACTCCAGGGCAGCCATCCGCGCCTTCAGCGTTGGCGCTGTGTGTAGGGAAGCCTGTCGCATCCTCGACGGCAAAAGCATCGCCACCCACACTTTCACGTGGTTCCCCGCTCACATGGGATCTATCATGGGAGGCCCCACAAACCTCAACCAGCTGGCCCACTCCAAGGCGCGAGGTCTCGCTTTCCGCGACCATGGAGAACTCCAACGCCGGCCCGCGGTGGTGGAGAACAAAGATCAACCGACCACATACAACGAAATTTCGCAGCACTTTCATCTCGGCAGGAGAGACTTTCCCCTTCCACACAAGAAATTAAATAGAGCGCAGGCATTGACCCTCAGGTTATTACCTACAGGCTCGTATCCCAGCCCGGCTTTATTCCACAAGCTTTATCCCGACACCTATGCCACTAGTTCTTGCAGGCACTGCAATGACATCGCTAGCCTAGACCATATGCTTTGGCGTTGCCCCTCGTTACGAGGCACAGAACAAATCAATGAGGACAAGTGGCTCTCCGCTATCAAGTGCCCCGATGCCGGGGCGCAACTATGGGCTGTCCAGACGGCCCACGATGCCGCGGTCGGGCATGGCCTGACTGTCCCAACGTGGGAGCGGCCAGCAGCGCGCTGAGTCGCGTGCCTCAGGGCCTTCATTAAAGTTTTGCGTCCATCCATCCATTCGCGATACAGCCTGGTAAGTGCGACGGGTTAAGAAGACCTGGGTTCGACGAATGTGGAGTGAGAAGTCGCGACCGACATCCAACGTACGACTATGCGAGGCAAGTTGCGATTCTCTGATGGTATAATATGTGTCGAGGCGTGCATTAATTGCTGCGGGCCTTAACGGAGCAGATGTAACACAGTTGACTGAGGATGTTGCCACTTAGGTAGAAGTTTTAGCACAATTGCTATCCGACGTTTCGTTCGTTTTGTGGGAGTGGCGTGGTCCCTCTGTCCACGCCAGCAGGTCCCAGTCCTGGCCGACTGCGCCCAAGAGCGCCCAGCTTTGCCACGGAGCCACCGCTCACCCTTAAGAGTCACTTTTTTCTCCACTTCGACTGCTGGCTCCGATGCCGGAATTCTCATAGTTTATATAAGCTCTGCGTGGTCGCACTGTGGGCGCCTAATCGTTATGTACGCCAATAGGCTTGAATTCGCGTGCACTCGAGGCTGCGTGCGACAACTTGATTACGAAGCTTCTAGATTCAACTCATCCTTCTGACCAAATTTGAGGCTGGAGCGTGAAAACGTATCCCAGGAAAGTAAATATCTGCCTTTCGTGCTTAGTTACTCGCCTTCTTTAGAGCGAATGGCTTTGCTTGCGACTTTCGTTCGTGGTCGTGGTTGTCGTGCGGTGGATTTGGGATACAAAGGCACCGATGAAAACAGTGCGTGTTCCCGAAATCGAGTTACGGGGCGCGTTCTTCGCTTGGGACGACACCATCATAGATATTTGAGACGCGGATGTGCTACTTCGCGTGAGCTTTGAAGTGTGTGAAGGTTTAGATGCGGCAGTGGAGCGCTCGAAATGAAAACGTGCGACCGTCCGTTCGTTCGCTGGCTCGTTTAGTCGTCACTTGCTTAGTCGTTCGATCGTTTGCAACTTCACAAAAGCCATGTCTCGCAAATGTTATTTCGGAGTGAGTGCAACCGTCCTCAATGCGTGTATCTCTAAATTACTGATGGTGCAAATCAGTTCCTGACAGGTGCGTCACAAGAGCTAACGCAAGGTGAAGTGTCGCACGTGATCAGTCACTGACCTGAACGACTAAGGATAATTCACTCAGCGTAAGCTCACTATGCTCTTCTTGTAGTCTGAGTGAAACGTTGTTACCACGCTCCCGCTTTGACAACAAACGAATGCTAAAAAACTGACTTAATAATCTATGTACGCAAGTCCCGACTCGATAGTCGGCCGCAAGTGTTTCTGTCGAACTTAAGGCACGAGGGGACATAATAGCACGAGCGCCTATCCCGAGTCTTCTCTTTGCTCGTGCTCAGAAGACTGGCAAGCATGCACGAAGGCAGGCATGCAGGCGGTATTATAGCTTGTAATGCTCTGTCGAGCCTTAAGAGCAGCGATCGTTCGTGCCCTCTGACAGCCTTTGTGCGTCATATCTGATACGCGCCGCAAATTCATCTGGTGAGGACGGCGCAGATTATTTAGGTTGCTGAGGGCAAAGAATGGAGGCCGGGATGTTAACGTTCGATCGTAAACGTGTTATTCATAACCACTTGCAAAACGATCTTGTATAATAATTTGTATAATCTTCCGTATATAAATTCTACGCTGTACTAGAGGTTGCTCGGAGCTAGAAAGCCAACGCGAACGCTTAAAGCGCGTCGCTTGCTGTGCCGGCATTCACTCGGCGAAAGGCCGTCTGCTACGCTCAAGCGGTGTAGGTGGCGCCACGGTCGAGGAGGAGCGTGGAAGAGAGGAGTGCGGGCGGGGGAGGAGAGTGTTGCTAATTTACGAAGTTTGAGGGGCTTTAGTACAGAGTCGCTTCGCCAACAAACATGGGTTTCTTGACCCGGAATAGAGCACAGTTTGACAGTCCGCCGAACATCAGATCAATTTTAACGAGCCTTGTTCGTCATTGAAGAGCGGTGCATACGCAGTGGTGTTTGTTCAGTTACGCAAGTTTGCGTCGAAGAGGTTCACTTAAAGGCGGTGCATACACAGTGTCACATACCAGCGGACCCAAGTTGGTCGGACAGTTTATTTGGTGCCCAGTTCTCTGAGCGCAGTAGCCCGACGCACCATCCATTAGACCGCGGACTACCCAATGACCGAAGGATGGCGAATCGGGCGAGTTGGAACTCGTGATAGCAGGGCGTGGCAAAACGGAGACAGAAATATACATAAAGATAAAAGAAGACGGGACAAGCGCGTTTTTTTTTCTCCTTCCTCTTGCCGGGAGCTTCTATCGTGGGCCAGGGACCCAAGCTGCCGTAAGGACGGTTTGAGACAAAGAAACATAGATATATCATAGATCTATGTAAACGTAGATGATGTAGCTGTGTTAATGACACGCCATTGGTGGTCTAGAAACCTTTTGAAAGGACTTTCTGAGAATTTCTTAAACATTTTTTCTATGCTCGAATGAGCTCGTAGTCATTATTAGCAATAAACATATTCCGTTTACGAGGGCGATCTTGATTTGTAGGATCATTAAAGAAATAAGACACTGCGCTCAAAACTGGTCAGTGACCAGGTTTAGTCGTAACGCTCCGATAACCGTACACTTGACCTCCATTACGAGCGTCTGCTCTTTCTTATCTGCACTTATTGACATGCAGCCCTTAAGCAAAACAGGTTCGGAAAGCTCCCTTTTCTGCGCCGACCGTCTATACCAGCGTGTACTTTCTTACGACAGCCCTTTGACAGAGAGTCCGGGGCCACTTCACCGTGCCGTCGGAGCATCAAACGCTGCGTACTTCAAGCGTTTCTGTAGTGTGTACATACTTTATTATGTTCCACTGAGCTACCCTCTCGAATTTGCTATCAGTGATACGATGCGACATGCGTTGCTCTGTTGATGAACTGCCTTGACGACTGCCGTCTCCGGCAGCCCTTCCAGACGAAGTGTGCGTCGCGGCTGGTACCCAGAGGGCGCTCCTTCTCTTGCGTGTGTACTTAAAGCGTATCGTAAGTCGCGTTCATTGAGGCTGCCAGAGAGCAAGCCTTGTGGCCTTATTTTTCTGCTACGCCTCTTCTCTGGCGTTCATCTTTGGTGGTGAGTATTTCGTGCCTTACAGTGCAATATTATCGAGGGGTGGTAGAGACGTATGCGGCATTTGACGTTGCTAGAAAGCGATTCATATACACGCCGTAGGGGCGGTGGGGGAAGGGGGGGGGGGGCGGGGCGACGGCTCAGTGGCTATATATATATATATCTATATATGGCGTTCTGCTGTCGAGCAAGGGGTCGAGTGTTTTGACTCCCGGTTCCCTTGGCGTCATTTAGATGGGGACGAAATGCGGAAACGGTCGTGTTCCTACGTTCATTTCAGTACGGGTGAAAGGAACCTGGGTGGCCAAAGTAATGCGCCCTACCCCTCCACCATAAGGCGTCTATCGTAATGCAGTGTGAGATATCGTGTTGTAAAACCCACGTGAAAAAAAAGCGCACTTTGGATCGTTCGTCTGTCTTTAGTGACGCTATGTAGCAGCCAAAATACAATATTTATGGCATATCAATTAGCCCTTTGCCGAACTTCACTTGCCGGACTACCCCGTGCTTCGCGGTGACATTCCGTCTCAAGTTATCAAGGGCGAGTTGGAACTTATGATAGCAGGGCGTGACAAAAGGAAGAGACAGAAATATGCATGGGAATTGTTTACAATCATCGCCAGTGCTATTGCTGATTAAAGCAGTCACTAATTAACATTGCCAAATTTAGTAGCTAGGCATGTTGTAATTTTAGAATTTGAGTCGCCCAGCCCACAGAGCCTTAACGTTTTGCTAGTAACCCTTTATACGTAGCACGTTCCGCGAATACGAAGGCAAATATTGTCGCAAAGTGCATATCGGGTTTCATGCGAACAGTTTTCCGTACTGCATTTAGCAAACTTGCGGAAACATGTTAACTCGTAGAACAGTAGTGCATTTCGCTGCAAATGTGGAGTTCTTATATTTTCAAGCTGCTGGTGCAAAGTACCGACTTCGTCGCAAAAGCGTGCATGTTTTGACTATTACACACTGACGTCAAGCGAGTCGGAAATCGCAATATCTCCCTAAAGTAAACAATTCGTTTTAATGAAAATGTTGTTTATAATAGCGGTGATTGTCGCGCACATTCTAATGTCCACGGCTGTTAGAAATTTCAGACCATGTCATTTGCAGAAACACGTGCAGTAGCATAAATATCGAGCTCTAAAGCTTTTCCAGAGACTTAAAATTCCAGACGAAAATAAATTTTGCTCGTTAAAATTTACATTAACGGTGAACGCGGGAATCCTCGATTGTCACCGACGGCGGGACGCGCGTCACCAAGAAAATTGTGACGCGCGCCGTTCCCGCGCACAAGACGCGCCATGTGGTTCGACTTCGAGGGGTCGCGTTCTACGCCTACTAAATCCTCTTTTTTCACCATTTATTTTTCCATTTATTTCACCATTCATTCCCACTATATTATGTCGTGCTTCTTCCTTCGTTTCAATTTTGACTTTTTGATACACCCCTTCCCTTTCCTTTCTCCATTCCTACTAGTTCGCTCTTTCCCTTTATTCCTTCCTTCACTCTTCACTTCTTTTCTCTTGATTGCTCCTTTCGCTGTCCAATCTTTCCTTTTCCCTAACTTCTTTCCTGCCTTCCTTATTTCTGCATTCGCCCCTTCATTCCTTTCCTGTCTTCTTTCACAGTTCATTACCTCACTGCTTTCTTTCAGTCTTCTTTCTTCATTCGTTTCTTCATTTTCATTGACTAATAATTGTTTCACTCTTCCTTCTCTTCTTTTACCCTTTATTCCTTCCGTTCTATCCCTATTACTTCCATTCCCTTCCTTCATTTGTTTCTCCTACCGTTTAGTCCCATTTTTTTCACGATTCTTTCCATCGCTTCCTTATTTCACCCTTGTTTCTCTCTTACTTGTTCCGTTTACTTCTTTGTCACTGTCATAAAATTAGCTTTCGTATTACAATCGCACCCAGCGATACCTTCTCAGCTAAACTAAGATATGTTGCGACATTGTCTTCATTCTCAAGGCACGTGACTGAGTTTTTTACGCATATACACGCAGGCATTTTCATCGAGAACATTCTTGGCACGTGGTGCACTATACGGAGCCGTCCAGCAATATACCACCATGAACTTCTTACCCATACTGATGGCATTGTATGGTACGTAACTTTTCCGATGGAAACTTACCCGTATTAGCGCAGCGCCGAGTTATCGACTGTAAACCGTACTTTTTGCTGCAGTTGTCCGTGCTTGTTGCGTGGGCTACGATGATGGAAATGAAAAGCATTACTTCTTGTATCCAGCAGTCTGTGTTCGGACCGCAGGGATGAATTGAGGCAGAGAATACCCCTTTTCCGAGGCCGTTTTATTTATGCCGTTTTCTGCATCTATCCGGGCTCATGCCTCATACTTACGCGCGGTATTACAGTTTCGATGTGAAATTTTGGGGAGATATAGTTCCATATATAGTTCGGTCCATATACGAGCCTATATGGATCGGATGCCACGCCTAGGCTCCCTAGAAAGATAACCTCGTGACTACCACTATTCAGGATTCAAGTCTCCGGATGGAGACGACGCGGAAGTGATGGGCCGCAGCAGCCTGCGGCAGGCGGCGCCGCACCACTACGAGCTGCGATCGAACGTCGTGCTGGATGACCCGGCGTACATGTACGGCGAGCTTAGCAAAGAAGACTTCGGCGACATCGCGCTCTCGGTGAAGCGTACCGAGGAGACACCCTACTTCGCGTACTCCGAAGCGGCGAAGCAACTGACCTTTCCGGACCTGCCCGGACACTTCGACATCTCCGGAAACCTCAAGTACTTCGTGCCCCAGAGCCCGGACAAGGTGAGACCACACGCCTCCGAAATATGGCACCACTTTCGTACAGTGCGCAATACGCGATTCTCGCTTTCCCGGGCGCTCCAGCGACGAGCAGCGCCCACTCAAAGCCGCGTCATTTGAGCTGCTGAGGCGTACGGAAATGATGCGAGCACGACAACCGCGAGTCACGTGTTAGGCCTCTGTATAGCTCGGCGCATTGAATGCGTCCCGCAGCAGCGCCGCTACCTGGTATTGCCGCGGCGCACGCGCACAAGTTCGCGCCGATGGAGCGCTTTCTTGTTCGGCGAAGGCGCAAAACTCGGCGCGGTCGCTTTAGCGAAACCCACCTGTAGATATGCTTGTTACCGGTCAGCCAAGGCGAGCAAAACTGGCCCGCGGTGCACTCTGGTCTAGAGGCATACGCTAAGCCAGTGCAGTAGTACCAATAGACATACATACATCCAGATAGATAGATAGATAGACACAGACAGACAGACAGACAGACAGACAGACAGACAGACGGACGGAATGACGCACAGACGGCTGGATCCAACTTTATTTATCTTGAAAGGAAAGGCAGCTGCGGGTTTAGGTGGGTTGTCGGCGGTGAGTGCTACAATATTCTGTTCCAGCTTCAGTAGCTGTGACCAGGAACGAAGATTACAGGTGAAACACCTCTAAGTGCCAGCCTCATGAGCATACGCTTTAGCTCAGGGCCATAATTCTGTGTTATTGGTTCCCAAAATAGGGCATACTTCATTTACCGGCTTCCATTTCTGTCCTAAAATTCGGCATTATTCCGTGAATATATTCTTCCAGATAGACGTTCACCAGTAACACCCCCCCCCCCCTTTTTTTATTTGAATATCTTGCACGTCGTGCTCATACCGGCATTTTCTTCCGCGTAATACTCGGATCAGTAGTTTGCTGACGCTAAAATGTGCTGTATAAACTACAGATCACGCTTAATAACGGTAAATAAAAAAAATACTCGAGACGCAGACCGGCAAGAGCATACTACCCCCTTCGTTTTCATCGCAACGGCAGGCAAAACAGACGCGCGCGCGCGCTCACACACACACACACACACACACACACACACACACACACACACACACACACACACACACACACACACACACACACACACACACACACACACACACACACACACACACACACACACACACACACACACACACACACACACACACACACACACACACACACACACACACACACACACACACACACACACACACACACACACACACACACACACACACACACACACACACACACACACACACACACACACACACACACACACACACACACACACACACACACACACACACACACACACACACACACACACACACACACACACACACACACACACACACACACACACACACACACACACACACACACACACACACACACACACACACACACACACACACACACACACACACACACACACACACACACACACACACACACACACACACACACACACACACACACACACACACACACACACACACACACACACACACACACACACACACACACACACACACACACAGGCGCGCGCACATGCACACGCACACGAATATATATATATACATATATCAATCGCGCTTTCGAGCTCGAGGCTATGCCTCAGCGCAGCCTTCGATCCAGAATTGTTATATATGTATACGTACATAGAATATTCGTTTACGGCCACGGCGGCCACATTTCCATGTGGTCAAAGACCAAAGCTCTTGTTCTTAAATTTTGGCACATGTTAAAGAAGTTTAAGTGGTCATTACGATGCATCTCATAGTCATACGGTGGCTTTGGCACGTAAAAACCCCAGGGGCCGTATAACGTAAAACTATTCCAATATGTTTTTGTTCCAATCTCCTGATGTCAGAGTTGCGTAACCGCCGATGCAAGCATCGGGTGGTCACCCGCAGGGTTGTATGAACAAACCAATCAAATGCTCCCCTCATTCATAGGAGGTCGCTCTTGTTTGCTTGAAAAACGAATAACATTGCCTGCACTAAGCGGCTTGTCTTATGTAATTGGCTCACAAGAGGCGATGAACATGCCCGAATGGAGAGGGATTCGATGGGGTTGATCTACTGCACTGAATATCGATAACCGGATGAAAAGGGTGTTGCCAGCGTCTGCGATTGGTCCGCTTTCTCTTACTTAGCTTGCGGTGGCTCGTCAACAATCGTGGCAGCATGTAACTGAAGCTTAAGAATGACGCTAAAACGGATTCTCAGCAAGGAAGAGTTGGCAGAACGAGGTCGTAAACGTGCTGAAAGTTCTCGAAAACGTTACACGGCCACGCAAAAAGGTTTATTACACGCAAATAAATCCATGCTCTCCGGCAGGGGCGAGTAGCCGGTGGCGGAGCGATCGGCGGCAGCCATCTTTTATTCCTTTCGGAACGGGGCAGCCTGCAGCTATTCAGAAGAAAATTCAGTTTAGTTCGGCATATTAATGCATCTTCAAGGCGTGCGCGTCACTTGGACGCGGTAAGTTCTTGCGGTTTTCTGACGTCGCGTGAGAGGCAGGTGAAGAAGGTGCAGCCCGAAAACTTTTGACCAATAGCCGAGGGCTAATGGCAAAAAAGGCGTCGAATCAGAAATAAATTTTTTTTTTAGCTTGGTCAAATTATGCATAAGTGTGTACACGTCATATCAGATGCCGAGCTATCGCGGTTTTCGTGGCGTCGCCTGACAGACAGGTGAAGTGGGGGTGGTCCAAAAAGTTTTTGACCAATCGCGGCGGGATGATTGCAGAATTGGAATAGAAAAGTTTGGAATAGTTTTACGTTATAGCGTTATAGCGTTATAGATCTTTGAAACCCTATTCGTATGCTGCGACGATCACTATCGGCGATAATATCGCCTCAGCCATAAGGCGCGCGCTGATAGGGTGGTTGAGCAACACGTCACGCAAAGGCGATAACATCGCCTAAGTGCATGATCGTCGCAGAATACATTGCCTGCTCCGAGGTCGGACAGGACGCGCAGGCTCGTCCAATCTAGAGGGCTATATTTATTTTCAGTTTTTGTTAAGTATTTGTTTCAATAAAAGCGAACCAGACGAGGCTAAACCGAACACCGTCTAAACGTTGTCGGACCCGCTCGGTTCGTTATTACTGCCAGGTGAAGCCCCGGTTCCTGCTGCATTCCAACAAGGCCTCGCATCCCGGCAAGCTCCTCTTCGACACGGGCTTGGATTTGGGGGGTTTCGACACGATGGCATCGCTGGTCGATCCCGGCCAGAAGCTTTACATCATCGTGCACGGCTTCCTGAGCAGCGCCAAGACGAATTGGATGCAGGACATGAAGGACCAGATACTGGACAAGGTATACACACATACTTTGTGGGCGCTTCACTGCATTGTCGAGCCATAATATAACGACCCCAGAAAAGCGAATTATCCTATACCAGGTGCTTCTTAAGCTGAACCGAATTTAGAAAACAAAGATAAAATTCTCTGTGGCGATAACACAATTCTAACTCTTGAGCTGAATTACGCGATGAGGCGGTCATTATTTCTACGAGCAGTCAAAATGGCTAAATAAATAATTCATATAATTACGCGAATTACCTTTCAATCCGCGACTTTAGAACACACATTTCAATCAACGCATTATAGCTGATTGCGTTCGCAAGGCGCGTCGATATAGAACGAGTTCTCAGGAGTATGCCAGTTTTGCGATAATTGTTTTCAAATTGTCCGACCAAGTGCGTTCGATTGCAGTTACTTTCGTGCTTCGATGCATGAAACTGCGTTTTCATAAAAAAAAAGTAAGCGAAACAGCGGTGCATTTTTAGCGCTATATATTTATTTGACGGCGCACATCTCGAAACCGGTGCCGTCCTCAGCATTCGTTCCAAGTCGATATGCCTTGCAATATCACACGCTACATAATATTCGTAGATTGAGCTATGCGCCTTAAAGTAAATAATTAAAAAGCTATAGTATAGCGTGATTGCGTGATGTAACGGGATGTAATCAGCGCTTGCGTTCGTACATTAATTCTTTCTGTCCCCCGTCCGCTGGTTTGTTATGGATTCCCAACTAGTCCGCTGACACGCTTGGGAGTTCTCGTAGACAGTAGCACTAGTGTTCCCTCAAGTAATCATCAGGAGTAAACTCTGTCTAATACCACCGAAGAGCATATTGTTGCGACCTTCGTCGTCCTGCCCCTGGACACGCTGTCACGATTTTTGAAAGCTATGGGTGTCAGGGCGGCCGAGCTGAACGACTGTGACAGAGCTAAGGGCGACCACTCCTGCCCACGCCGACCTTCCGAACCCTTGCTCGTACTGCAACGATGCTTCAATGAGTACAGGTCCTTAAACACCTCCTGTTCGGCTGTGAGGACATTGGCCCGCGCGATCCTGCGAGGCATGGAACGAGCCACCCGGGTGCTCCATGGAGATTCTATTCTCCCCGTGCGATTTCGCCGGTGAAACCAGTGTCGCTATGAGAATCTGCAAAAGACGAAATCGGAGCAGACGAATGGTGCGCTGACCGCACCGTACCTAACTGTCAGGGCTCATTGCAGATACCGGAACAATCGAATCGCAACAGTTTTGTAAGGAAATTTTTGTAAGGAAACCACCTTTTGTCCCGTCTTAAGGTGTACGCTTGTCGAACCTTCAAATCTGAACTATGTCCAGGAACACGTTAGCTTGAAGAGAGAACCTGACGAGAGCGCTGATACGCCACTCACCTTCTCCCAGATACCCCCCCCCCCCCCCCACACACACACACACAGAGACACACATTACATTTAAGCGACAGGGCGGTCCCGCTGAAGTGTTCTTCATACAGTACTCACACGCCCGCCCTGGCACTCACAGGAAAACGCGTCCGTCGTTCTCGTTGACTGGAGCAAGGGCTGCGGCTCGGTTCTGGGCTACAGCACGGCGGCGGCCAACACGCGAATCGTGGCCCGTTCGCTGGCGCTGCTGGTCAAGACGCTGGTGGACGCCGGTGCGGTGAAGCCGGAGCACGTGCACTACATCGGCCACAGCCTGGGCGCCCAGACGGGAGGCTTCTTCGGCAAGGACGTCAAGCAGCTCACGGGACGGCTCGTCGGACGCATCACCGGTGAGGCGCGTGCGAGTGTCTGTCGAAATTTGGCGAAATCGGCGGCCAAAACTGGCTGGAAAATTTTGAGGCAAACGCGGCGCGCGCCGTCCTTCACGAGGAAGCTTCGCTCCCAGCCAAGAGGGTCGAGGTAAATCCCACAAAACGCCATTACGTAAAACGCAGTGTTACGTTCCAATGTCACCTCCCAATGTCGCTTCCCGATGCGAGTGACTTCGGTAAATCATCCAATGCAGAGTGCACAACGCCGCCACTGGCAATGCGCCGCGCAGAAACTAGGGCATTAAAAAAACCCATTCAGTAAACCAGCTTGAAGTAAAATTCTTTCAGTATAAGGATCCATAGAATGCGTTTGAGAACTTCTAGAGTGAAACTACAATTTTAAATGGGGCCTGGGGAGGGGCCCTCTTAAAGGGACAGTAAAGAGAAGCAGTGAATCACTTCAGACATTCTTTAAAGTATTCTTTCAGAACTTTCTCGCGGTAATGCGTTGGGTATTAGCGGAGAAAATGGTCAGTCACATTTCTTGAATTTCGCGCCGAAACCTTAGGTCGTCTTCATCAGTATGACGTTATGGATTTCAAGGTTAAAAAAAAAAACACACTTTATATCAATGACGTCGGTCTTGATCGTACCGGTGCTTCAGCTCAGGCACCGCATTAAAACAAATAAATAAAATGAAACAGAACTTTGATATTCACTTCCCTTTCTTTTATTACCAATTTGCTAGATTAAATAACTAATAATGTTAAGTTAAATAATAATGTTAGGTTAATTAAATGTTAGAAATAAATGAAGATAGTTTTTGAAGGAATGTATTATCTGTGTGAACCTGTTTAGACTTTTCACCGGTGTTCCTTTAAAGAGCCGGCGATCGCCTATGCGCTGTCGCGACGCATGCGCAGGTCTGGACCCCGCGGGACCGCTGTTCGAGTCTTACGGCGTCCATCTGACAAAAGACGACGCTGCCTTCGTGGATGTGCTGCACACGAGCATCGGCCGCGGGTGGACGGACGTGGTCCAGGGCCGGCTGGGAATGAGCACCAGTTGCGGACACGTGGACTTCTACCCGAACGGCGGCAGAGAGCAACCGGGGTGCTGGAGATTCAGCTGTCAGTGTTTGGAACTTTCCCCGGTGACCGTAGTGTTAGAGTTTGAGAGAGAGAGAGAGAGATGTTAAGCAGTCAATGGTCTGGTTGGCTACCCTACACTGGGGCAATGGAGGAGGGGAAGAGAAAGAAGGGAGAGAGAAGGTGTAGAGACGTGTACCGACAGTACTAGAGTTAAAGCCGCTCGCGCAAACTAGACGTTCTGAGAAAGTGCAAAAGTGCTTTCACTGCCTTCTTAGCCAACGATCGATGGGGACGGTGCTCTAGTACTGTCTGTTCACACAGAGGACGATCATCTAATTTCCTCAATGTGTTGGACAAAGATTGTCTTTGAGACATCTTGAAAGAGGCGGTGCGCTCTTGGTGCAATTAAGTCGCATCAGCTGCACTATGGAAGCTCGGTTCTCTCGATTCGTGTGAAAACTAGCTTGAACCTCTCGACTCCTCATTCTTTTCTCTTTTGTCTTTCGCTGCGATGGCAATTACAGGCGGGCACTCCAAGCGAATTTTAACAGTCGTCATCACCGTCGGCGTTCCCGTTACGCTTCGCATATATTTTCGTTGGATGAAGGTCCTGGCCATCGACACCCTAAAGAAATATTTGCGAGCCTCTGAGCATCCTAAATAGGTCTTTTTTTAACTTACACTGGCCACACCAGTGTAGCTAGTGTGAGAAGTCACAATTTTTTTTTTATACTTGGTTTAGAAAAGTTGTAGTTCCGCCCACCTAAACGAAGCCAGTTTTTACGGCTATGGTGTAGCACGGGAAGTGGACTTTCTACAATGCGGTTTCGGTGAGTATAGGCAGCAGACGACGAAGAAGCAGGTTGGCATTGCAAATGCGTGGAGCCATTTTGTCTGCGACTGTTGGCGCCAATATAGCGCCGATCGATAGTGAATGTTCGCTGCAGGGAAGGCAGTGAAGTGCTGGTGTGACTTTGTGTTAGAGGAAGGTGAGCTAATCTTTCGAGAAGGCAAAACTAGATTACTCATGGATGGTGCGGACTGTTTCAAGAGAGAGACAAAAGGGAAGGAAAGACAGGGAGTATGGGTCGATAGCACCCAATCCTGACCTCAAACTTCTCATAGTCTGTCGATCAGCTCTGTCTCAAACGACTGCCGTGCTTTCTTAATGTCGTTTACGGCACCCAGCAAGCCAGGATGCCCTTTAGTGAGCGTTTCTGACTGGCCCTATAGATCTCGCAAATGCCGCAAGATTGCATTCTGACAAACTGCCTCATTTTCGGAGCTAGCTTAATTAGCAGCTTTATTAGGTGGGCCAGGATTGGTCGCAACGTCGCCACAGCATAACAGAAGGCAAGCCACATGAAAGGAGGAAGGAGCGACTAGCTTTTTCGAACCAGATTACTTGCACGCCTTTCTTTATACCATTATCTGAGAATGCTTTCCAGCATATGATACCGCACGAAACAATGCGGTTCTCATTAATGTTAAAGAAAGAAACATTGTGGGGTTTGACGTCCCGAAACTGCCCAGCGGGTTTCGAGGGACGCCGTAGTGGTAAACGGGGCCATGGACTACATTGACCACGTGGGGTTAGTGCACCGTGCACACGATGCATGGCGATTGTGCGAGTTGGTGCGGCATATCCTTGCTTGTCAAGAGCTCATTGAGTTACGTAACACAAAAGAAGAGGAACACACATACACACTGAGCGTTGTTGCATGTTGCATTTTGCCCCTGTGTTTAGTTCTTGCACCTCTTTCGGCTTGTCAAGCCTCTTTTCAAGTTGAGGCTGGCTCTTTTTCGGCATTGTAGAAGAGTAATTCCCTAAGACAGCTCAACTGCTATTTAAGCATGTTTCCAGTTACAGAGATGTGGAAGACAGTAGGGGCAGATATTTGGAACACCGTTGCGGATAACGGTGGCTATTTGTCTTAAACGCAGTTGCGCATATTCATTTTATGGGAATATAAAAAAGTTCAAATTTATCGAACGCCGTTCCGTACATTCCCTGATTTCGTGTGCAACGTTGTTCGATTTGAGTGAAAAATATGCGACAGAAAAAAGACTTTTTCGCCTATGACTGGAAGATAAGTGGTAAGTGTTTATAAGAGAGTGTTTGTGGGACCCTACGACCAGCGCTCAAGATCGCTTTTACAGTTATTGCGTGTGTTCCTCGCAGCCTGCTCGCACTCGAAGGCCACCGAGTTCTACGCCGAGTCGGTGCGCGAGTGCGACTTCCCGACGCGCTCGTGCAAGAGCTACGCCGACTTCGTGGCCGGGAAGTGCGCGCCCAGCTGCGAGGACGGCCGCACCTGCGGACACATGGGCCACCCGGTCAGAGTGCCGCTGGCCGGCGACCACTTCACGAAGACCACGAAGCAGCAGTGCCCGCCCAGGGCCGTCGGCTACAACCTGCGGGCGCAGACCGCGACTCGGATGTTGGACCCGGACGCGACGCTGGTGAACTCGCTGGGACGCTCGGCGAAGATCCTGCTCGCAGAGGCCACGCCCGAAGAACGTCGGGAACTGCTGGACGCGCTCAGAGAGGAGATGGCTGTGCGCACGGGTCAGCGGTCCCCGTATGATGGACAACCGTGGGAATGACCACTAGATGGACCGCTAGATCTGCTCTTAACTTTGTCTTTCTCTATTTTTACACACACACGCACACACACACACACGCACACACACACACACACACACACACACACACACACACACACACACACACACACACACACACACACACACACACACACACACGCGCACACACACACACGCGCGCACACGCACACACACACACACACACACACACACACACACACACACACACACACACACACACACACACACACACACACACACACACACACACACACACACACACACACACACACACACACACACACACACACGTACAGACACACACACGCACAGACACGCACACGTACACCGTAGAACAGTTGTACTGTTGTAGTTCTGTTGTAAAAAGTTTACCGCGCGTTTGTACTTTATTAGGTGCGGAAGTTGGGAAATTCGATACTAAAGTTCGCCTCGAAACGCCGAACCTGACGTCATCGATATTATTATCGTCACACCACGACCGAACAGAATTTGCTGTCGCTTTGTAGCAATAATGGTAAATACGCTGCCTTTTACTTTCTACGGAATTTTCTCACGATAAGCTAAAGCTCTGCCCTTCGTGTATAGTTCAACAGACTGGGCATAAACTTCTAACCATGTATACATTTTCTGGATTTATAGAAACAGTACCGTTTCCGTCGACTCACTCGACGACACGGGTTAAAACGGCGGGGCGCATGGGGAATAACTGTTTCCGTTCATCCACCCGTTGCTCTCTTTCTGACCAGGGACTACACACTTGTCGTGCGTTAAGTGATCGGGGAGTGACCGTGCGCGAAGCTAGTGGTGTACATAAGGACAACTTAACATCGAGAACGAATGGACGAGCGCAGGAAGGCCACGACGGCGACGACGGAAAAGAAGAATGAAAAGAAGGAAAAGAAGAAGAACAGAGACACTGGAAGATGCTTGTTGCAAATGAGCTCATAGGTTCGTGACAACAGTCTAGCGATGGAAAGATGGAGACAATCAACTCTGGAGATTGTTGAGCGTCTACCAGTTCCCCTCCCGCTCACTCTGCTTTGGAGAATTAGACGATAGGAGATTCAGAAATGGAAGACGCAGAACATAACATTCTGGCTTTAAAAAACAAACAGCTATTTCGACTATCAGTGAGGATTCTTCCTTATTTCTCCACTCGGAATCTAAGAAATGCCAGTCTTGGTTTACTTTCGAGGAAAGTGTATTGAAGACGCCTCTTTCGACAGCAGCTTCTTCTTCATCATAGGATCGTTGTAGGTACTTAAGTCGAAATGTCGCTTAATATTATCAGCTTCTGTAGATCTGTTTTCTCTTACTAACCAACCTTTAATACAGATATGCAGAAAACTGGTTGACAATGGAGAAACATTTCCCATAAACATTTTATGGATCTTTCTGGCTATACCGCGCCCGACAAGAAGGAGTGGACTAGTAATATTTATTTCTCCTTAAATGTATCATAAAGCTAAAATTATATTTGTACTGATCAATCCCGAGTACAAAATTCTGGCTGTAGAACTCATTCTTTCTGGATGTTGCCCACTTTATATCGTAAATACTTATTTCCCTTCCGGTGTGCAGTACACTAGCTCGCTTGACAGTGTTCTAGATAGCTGTAGGCGTGATCTTTTATTTTAAATTCGCACCATGTTTCACGGGGTTTAAAGATAGATTCATTCGGTAACTGCTTGCAGAATTGGTCATTAGACGATAACCTTTCTTGTGAAAATTTAGGGTCAACTACAGTTGTGCGTCCCCTTTCTTATGGACATAATCCTAATCCATAAGAAAGGGGACGCCAAAGACGCAAAATTATAGACCGATCAGCTTACTGTCCATTGCCTACAAAGTATTCACTAAGGTAATCGCAAATAGAATCAGTAACCCCTTAGACTTCTGTCAATCAAAGGACCATTCAGGATTCCGTAAAGGCTACTCAACAATAGAACGTATTCACACTGTCAATCAGGTGATAGAGAAATGTGCGGTGATAGAGAAATGTGTGTGATAGAGAAACTCGCCAGCCTTCGTTTGTTGCGTCGAACGTGAAGTAGAGTGGGCTGGTAGGTGGGCCAATCCTGACATCAGTGCACGTTATGAACAAGCTTTCGGGGAAACTCAGATTTCCGTATACAAATACATGTGAAACGCCGAAATACTTTTATAGGCAACCGCTGGACCGAGTTACAGGAAATTTGTGCCATTTAAGAGATGAATGTTAAATTCTAGTGACTTTAGAATGCAAAAGTTAGAGCTAGCACTGTGATGTTTCTTTGTAAAGGTAGCGCGAAAGTGAATGCTGCTTAATTGAGACATAGGCGACAACGGATAATAAAGTCCAGGGTAATTACCAACACTAACGTGGGATTCGCGCTAGCGGTCACATCCAGTGCGTCACTGGCTAACTAACGAGTAGAAACGCCGCTTTTGGACTTCTCCTTCAACGTGTAGGGTTCTATGTTGGCGGAGCATGTGTCGGGGTGAAAAACGGAGGGGGGAAGGAGGTGAAGCTTTGTAGTGTGACGTAGAGAGAGGGCATGTGACAACTAGAAAGATTAGCGGGCACGAGAACGTGACGCCAGAATATGGAAAGTCTGGACAACCGTTGCCACTCACAAAGCCTGAAAGTTGCCGTTCCGGACGCGATCAGACAAACGCCAAGAGTCAACCCGATTACACGGGACGGGCATCCGGAACAGAACCAGTGGAAGAAGAGTGGCCAGTGCCAGAGCTCTGCTATACACTCGCGGAGAAGAAACGGGGACACGGTTCGTTGACACCGCGGAATACGCAGAACGCTCGCGATTGCCGGTTGCGGTCGTCTATTCGACAGGCAAAACGCACATATCGGCAAATGTAGCGTGCGAGCGCGCAGAAGAAGTTGAGGAAGCGGCGGTGGCACCCGCCGTCGCGGATCCGACTTGCACGACGGCTCTCTGCGACTCACGGCAAGCGGTCAGAAACTTCGCCGAAAGATAGATCTCAAGGAGAGCGGCCCGAACCCTGAGCAATCGACGACTCCAGCGGGAGGTAGAATTTCAAACCAGAATCCAGTGGTTCCCGGCAAACACGGGAGAAGTATCGGAGACACATCGAAACCGAAACGAGACGGCACATGCCAAGGCGCGCAAGCTCGCGAACCGCGCCGGCGACCGTCTTCCATGCGACGGCACCAAAGACTGCTTGACCAGCTACAACGAAATTACCGAGGCCCTCTGCCTGGCCCGCCGAACCTTCCCTCCGCCCAGCGACAAGCTGGACAGGGCGCAGGCAGCGGCCCTCCCGCAGACAACTGCAGACGCTCACGTACCCTAACCCGGCACAATACCACAGGCTCTACCCGGTACGTAACCGAGAAATATATGCAAGGTCTTCCACACCGATGTAGCCACTTTAACTCACATGCTCTGGGTCTGTAACAAAAACCCGCACGGTGCTAACTCCGGATCGCCTCGGTGGGCCACTGCCTTGCGCAGCCCCAGTCTCGGCGACCAACTATGGGGCGTCCAGCAGGACCGCGAGGCGGCGGCGAGTCAACACCTCGACGTCCCCGCGTGGGAGACCTAAGGCCCCGTCGGCGAACGTTCTGCAGGACTATTAATAAAGTTGTTCCCAACCAAAAACTACAGGAAGCGAATGAAATCGCTCAAAGTGAATTGCCGCATACGGTTTGAAACTAAGAAACTCGTTTTAAACTCCTCAAAAATAACAAGTATGTAATATTTGCTTCTAACTGAAAAGCTGCTACTAATAAGTGGAACTTTTACCACGGAAGCACACAAATCCAACAAGCTATTAGCCATCAATGTCTAGGAATAAGTCTTGACTCGTCACTATACACTGGGCACCACATATTGAACAACTAAAAAAAAATTGATTTTGGTTATTATGCCTTAATAAAGGCGCGCATATGTTTCCATTGTTAAACATTGTCTCATTTATTTCAGCATTTTTCATTGCTATTTGACATATTGCGTATAATCTTGGGGTTTCACTTATGCCTCGTACAATGATCTTTAATCGAAATTCAGGAACACGCGATGAGAGAATTGCATCGGCTGCTAGGGACACGCCTTCTGCACAGCTTTTTGCACAGTTAAATATAACGCCACTTATCCTAGCTCGGGGCTGTGACAGCTATAATAATCCACAGAATACTTAGTGAAATATTTAGCGCGCACAATCGACTGTGTCCTTGTCGACTGTGATATTTGACTATGAATTCGTACCAACTCGCCCAGCTATCAGTTCCACAGAATACTAACCTCGAACAAGCCAGGTTTTCCATCAATGTTTCTCACGCCTGCAAGAGACGATAGATAAGCTGAGCACAGTAATTGCAACTTGTCGAAAACTCGCAATGTATACGGTCAACGCTCGCTATCATTTGTCGGGTCCAAGAATCGAATGAAGTGCCCGGCTTCAATAGAAAACTTCCAAATGCTGTTGCATCATTAAAAAACCTCTTTGAATCATGTATATGAGATGGCCTAATTTTTTCTTTTTGCTTTGTATTGCAATTTACGCTGGCTTTTGTGGAATGGATCCAAAACTAGCCACATAGGCTAAGGATCCAGATGACAGTGTCAATCATATTGCATCACACTATGCCGGAATAAAGATTTCTTTGTTTCTTCACACTCGCAGAAAAAAAAACGCTAATTAATATTTATGTCTTTTATACTATTATGGAAGAAAACGGTAATGTGAAGTGTAATAATTTTTTAGCTGTTTTGCGTAGACGCAATAAAACATTCTGAGCTTGGTTCTGATTGTCGTCGGCATTTAGCCGAGCTTTAGCGGATTGTGGGCGCTCGTATCGCAGGTTATAGAGCTCTTCAGGGTCGCGACTAGCGGTTTTTTAGTTTCCAGTTGGCAACACTGATGGGAATAGCGGAGTGAAAGGACAGCGAGAGAGGTTAGGGTAATATAGTAAAAGAAGGGGACTATTTACGTATTTACAGCACAGCGACTAGGCAAACGCTTGTCCACAGTTCGCCTCTGGAGTGGCTTCCTCGAGAGAGTTCGACACCCGGTCTCGCACGCCGGTGGTGTTAGTTCACTTACAACGTCCCGGTGGCGCCGATGAGCTTCACAGCTCAGCGCATCGCAGTGACGCTTATCACGCGTGCGCTGTCACGTGTACAACACATTTGCCTGTTTTTTTTTTCTTTTTTTTGCAAGAGGAAGCGCCAGAGGTAATGGATTGTACAGGTGTATTCCTGCATGTTGAATGAAGGATGCAGTCATATGCGAAAAAAAATAAAATCGAGATTGGTTTCTGAAGTTTGAAGTGTGGGATCTTGGAATGCATCTATATTCAGAAACATTTCCAGTGCAATAAGAAAGGACGTTTGAAGACTCTACTGTGCCTATCTAAATTATCTAGGGGATTTTGCGAACTTCAATGAATGCGCTTTAGTTTTCGCTTCAGCAGCTAGATAAAAAACGACGAAACAGTTCTGAGTTCTTAAATTGCGCATCGTTCTATTTGGCGGGGTAAGAATAATCTGTGTGGATCCATAGCCCAAGCGCTAGTTCAATGAAGACATTGAGCGCACATTTGGAAGGCTGTCAGCACAAGATTACTGCAAATACATAAAATGACAGCTAAATGCGAGGAGATATAAAAACATGTTTCACAGTATCAATAGCAAGGAATAAAAGAAAGATAGAATACATGCATTACATATGTTGAGGTGAGGCTCTTCAACTGATAAATATAATTGAATTGCAAAATATAACGCCCGGGTATAAGCAGGGTCAAAACGAATTGCACATGAACTGCCAAAATGCACATGAACTGCCAAACGATGACCCATAAATTATCAACAATGCACAGAGGGTGCAAGCCAAATACCCATCGGCGTCCTCCTCTCCTTCTTACTTTTTCACCTCGCCGTGGCGCATCACATCTGACCCACGAGGCTGTTTGCCACGCGCTCGCGTGTACTGCGAACTACAGATAAAGCCGTCGTCTTTCGTTCTGCTAGTGAAGCACATGGTCAGGCAGAAGCTAAAGAATCGCCGGCGGCAAGAGTTTGTTTCCCTCTCTCTTTCTTTCTATCGAAATTTCTTCGTCGAGCCGGCAAGTTGGCCGATTTGGTAGGTTAACATCGGTCAAAACAGCGTCTTTGTCATGGTTTGCTTCGCGCCATTTTTTTTTCGGCGAGTTCTCTGCACTTCGACGTTGCCTTCGTCTCGACAGCAAGCGATGTAGCCTGCACTGATATCGCGGCTTGCTTGGATCTTGGCGGCCATTCTGCCTTATGTGGGCGCATGTGGCTGCGTAACAATAGCACTCACATGCTTTCGTGAATAGCGTAAGCTTCTGGCGTCAAGCCGCAACTTTTCGAAAGGACCGCAGCGTGATGGGAATGCTGGCTGCTCATTTTCGTAGGACTTTCCGATGGCTCGTGGTTCGAACGAAGCAGGGACGGACAGCCGGGCCAACCTACGGTTACCCCAGCAGAAGAGGTGAGGCCAATCCTTGCAACTGTTTCGAAATAATAACGCGCAATCAACATTTCGCGTTCAGCTGTGCTAAGTGCCTTGCAATTTGCTGTAAAACTCTTTCCTGCTCGCGATGTAGGCTTACCAACCATTAGATGAAATCCGTACAGTTGCCAGTTCAGTGCAGCACGGCACTGAAATTGACGTCGACGGGTTGAAAAAAATAAATTCGTTCCTATCACGCTGTACAACTTAGGCCATTTCCTCGTGCTTCAACGTTGCCTTTGCCGCTGTACATGTACTAGGCTAGGTAGCCAGCACTGATTTACGCGGCTTGCTTTCGCGTTCGCTGCCATATTACCGTTCATTGGTTCACGTGACTGAGCGCAAGAGGATTCATCTGTTTTCGTGAATAATTTTAGCTTGTGCCGTGCGGCCGCTGCCTCTTCGAAGGCGCCACAATTTGACTGAAAGAATGCTGGCTGCTCGTGCATGCAGGACATACACGGCGCTGCTGGTTCGATCAACTGGTGGACGAAGAGCCCGGCCGTGTTCTGCTTCCCAAGAGACAAGGTGAACACAATCCTTTCTATTGCTTCGAAGTCAAGTAATTGCGCCTAATGAACTTGTTAAGTACCAGCTATGCGATATGTGCCTTAGGCTGATTTTTGCTTAAATCGCGTTTTTTCGTGCTGGCGAAATAGTCATATCAACCGTTTGACAAATGCAGCACGTCGACGGATTTGGTGTCGGCGCGTAGAAAACATAGCCTGTTTGCTACATATTCGGAAACGCTATTCATCACTTGCTAAAAGCCCATTTAATCACTATTGCCGGCATCTGCCGGCAATAGTGATTCAAGACTATTGCCGGCAGCAGTAGTCTTGAAGGAAAGCGCGGTTCAGCAGCTTTGCGTAGACAGTCACAGGCGACCATGTACAGTCGCGATCTTTCTGAGCATGAGCACGGAAGTGCGTGGCTTTTCGTACTGCCAGCTCAGTTTAGCGCCGAGAAGCAGTGCGCATGCGCCGTAAGTATTTGCGCCCCGCAAGCACGTGCCTGTCTTCTACTGCACACGTGCCGCAATAAGTGAGCCGTACGCCCAAAGAGCGGTAGCAGTGCTGAACTTGCAATTACGTTCCACATGATGTAGGAACAAACTTGAAACTTATGTTTTGCCAACGTTGCCAAGATAATACTTTGTCCTGAAGCAAGGTATAAAGCATGCACAAATGTGGATATGATATTGTACAGAAGGAAGTCCCATAGTGAAAACACTGTAGGGGCAACTTGCGTATTATACTCGAGGGCATGTTGTAACCTCCCGTCTTTGAGGATATATATATATATATATATATATATATATATATATATACCACACACACACACACACACACAGTGAAGTAAACGAGCGTATGAAGTGATTTATTCACGTTTCGGCCGGGCACCGGCCTTCATCTAAATACAATCCATGGCGTAGGTACAGTTTATGTACATGCGCATATCAACCAGATGAAGATATGTTTATATAAAAACCGTAAAAAAAATGCGCGAACAGAATGCGTGTCAATCGTTCTGACGAACAGTTGATACATCTCTAAACAGATGGCGTTTCCAAGCACATCATTTCAAGATACGCACAAAATATGAAATTTGAAAGAATTATCATGATAATTCCAGAGCAGAACAATATCGCTAATATCTCGGACATTTTACTAACAGCTGATGAGTGCTGTGTTCTGCGTCGTGGTCTCAATTTCTTTCCAGCTACAGGCGTACACAGTGAATTTCAACTGCTGAAAGATTTGGATAATTTCGCCCGTAACCTGCGCCTACACGAATACTTGCATGATCGGCCCAATTCGAGCTATTCGAAAAACGCGTTGCCTTCTGGCAAGCACTGGGACCATCGTTGACTACGCAATAGATGTTTGGATATGTATATCAAAGCAGTACAGCGAGGCCGCCGTAAATTGTCCGCCAAGGAAGTGAAAGCACTAGATACCCTATCCCCTCGCAACAGCATCGTCATTAAGCCTGCCGACAAAGGTGGTGCCGCTGTCATAAAGAACAAGTCCGATTATGCCGCAGAGGCACACAGACAACTAGCAGATGCCTCATTTTATTTATAAACGCCTTAATCATGACCCCACTGAACAATACAAATCTCTGATCAAAAGCACGGTGCATGATCTCGTTAATAAGAAAAAGGTACCTGACAACGCAATCCATTCTGTCATTCCACTAAGTCCTGTTGCCGGTCACTTTTATCTTTTCCCTAAAATACTTAAGATAACCAACCCTGGTCGTCCCATCCTTTCCGGTATAGGTGCAGTCAGATAACTTTTTTTTTTTTTAGCTGCGTAGATTCCCTCATTAGTAATACCCCAGCTACAGTTTTGTCTTTCGTAAGCGATACTATCGACTTTGTCAGATATTACCGATTTCAATATTCCTCAAGGCTCTCTTTCAGTTGCACTTGGTTTAGCATCCTTGTACACCAACAATTCCGCATGCAGATGGCATCAGGGCAATCATCAATTCTTACGAAGCAGCATTACCCGAGCAACTAATCGACAGCAATACGTTGGCCACTTTCAGACACTTATTTTAGAACTAAACAACTTCTAATTTCAAGGTGAACACTATATCCAAGTTAGTGCAACATCAATGGGTACGCGGATCGGCCCCAACTTCGTCAATATATATATATATATATATATATATATATATATATATATATATATATATATATATATATATATATATATATATATGGGTGAGCTAGAAAATAAATTTTTGCTAACACGGGCGCTAAGACCTTTGTATTAGGAGCGTTACATCGACGATGTTTTTGTGATTTGGTCACATGGTGAACAGGAGCTGCTTTCCATTTCTGACTTTAACAATGCCCATCCATCCATATCGTTTTCTCACCTGTATTCTGCGTCTACTATGAACTTCCTTGATGTCAGCGTTTCAGTGCTAAATTATAAACTATCAACTGCCCTGTACAAAAAACCGACGGACCAATATCAATATTTGCACTTCGATAGTAACCACATTGAACATTGCACGACTAGCATTCCGTATAGTCAGGCCTTACGTTTCAAAATAATCTGCTCTGAACAATCCGGGTTTCAAAAAAATTGCGCAGCCCCAAAGAACTCTTTAGTCAAACAAAATTATCCGCCACAACTAATTCACGACGCAATAAAACGCGCAGACGAGCATGACCGTAGGACGCTTCTGTCCACTGCGAAGAAAAGGACTACCTAACCCTACACAAATCTTGTCCTAACTCATTCGGCGTCAGTCCCGCGTGTTTAAGGTGTACTAAAGAAACACCAAATATTCTAATGCAAAGTGAACGCCCTAAAGGCATCTTCGCTGAACCACCTAAAGTAGTGTACCATAGAGCTAGAAATATTTGAGATATATTATCTAAGTATGACTGCCCTGACGCCATCGGAAGCCATCCTTGCCGAAAACCGCGATTCAAAGTATGCCCCTACATCTCTATGTACATCGCAACAGGTCACTAGTACGTCTTCAAACTTTCATTTAAAGATCAAAGGCGATTTCAACTACGATACTAAATACGTAATACACATGCTTGAATGTACACTGTGCAAGAAATGGTATATTGGACAAACAGAACGGCCTTTCAGATTGCGCCTTAACAATCGCAAATCTCACGCTAATACGTTGCCCAACCTACCTATGTCAAAGCACGTACATCTCCCTGACCTCTCATTTGATAAGATTAGTCACCTTGCTTGAATCGGGATTTCGTTCAAATTATGATAGCCCGTGAATCCTTTCTTATCTATAAGTTTGATACTGTCGCGCCTGGTTTGAATGAAAGTGTTGGAAAATTGAGTTGCCTGGCCACATAGCCCGTCACATCTTCCCTCGTTTCCCTGCTTTTTTTACCAGTACGGCACCATATTGCCCTTTCACTAGCACGTCACTATTTTCCGCTTTTGTTTTCATTTGTTGTTCTTGATTGGTGACATAGCACCTATTCGGCTACGTTTTTTGCTGTCACTTGATAATTATTTCGAATTCCATATTTTGTGCGTATCTTGAGATGCCTTTGCAAATGCTATATGTTTAGACATGTACCAACTGTTCGTCAGAACGATTGACGCGCATTCTCTTCGCGCATTCTCTTCGCGCATTTTCCTCGCTTTTTATGTACACATATCTTCATCTGCTTGATATGCGCATGTATATAAACTGTTCCTGCCATGCATTGTAGTCTGATGAAGGCGGGACCCTGGCCGAAACCTCAATCAATCCCTTCATACGTGTTCTACTTCACTGAACAGATTTACCCCGATCCAGAAACGTTTTTTTCTGGTATATGTATATAGTACGTTCATATTTCCACATTGATCAGAGCGGCTGTCGATCTCAGCACGGCCTGTGTTCCCGAAGAAGAAAGGTGGGACATTTTCGCACTTTCGCCCAAGAGATATCCTCAGTGCCCCATCGGCTATGTACTGTCAACAGGGTTATCCAAGCATTCACCAAGGAAAGGTGCATTTCGGACGCCCCACATAGGCGTCGACCAAGTACAACGACGGACTAAGAGGACGCACTTATGGTAGCTGCAGTCGTGGATATAACCCGTTTGAGTCCGCGACGGAAGAGCGTGGGAGCTGTTGGATGTCGACTCTTCCGTTGTTACCATACGACGACGTCTAGGTTGTGGTGGACAGCGAAGTTCCGTGGCTGCGGAAAAGCCCATCATCGCACTCTTCGAACAAAGTGTCACGATTGCAATTGGCCGAAGCGCGTGCCTCGTGGACTTCCGATGACTGGCGTCGAGTGATCTTGGAGGAGTCGACTTTTTGAACGCGTCAAACCAACGCGTGCGAATGCGGCTACCAAGAAGGACACGGTAAGAACTTTTTTCCGACCGGTCTTGACTTTGTGAGAAGGACTAAATTTAATGCCATTTCCATGCAGTGACGAGCCAACCAATGTGCAGGGAGTCGCCGCGAGCCGACGCACCTGCGTGAACGTGTTGGGCCCGGCGTTCAGGGCATGGTCTCGGGTCTCCACACCACATCGAGGGGGCTCTTACTTCGCAGTGCTACTGTAGCGAAATCTTGGGACAACACCCTCCCCACTTACGCTCGCATCGCTTTCCCCGATGCTGAATCTGTGCTCCAGCATGACCCTGCGCCGGTGCGCACTGCGAAGTTTGTGAAACAGCAGCTAGAAACCCGTAGAGTCCTGGCCGGCCAAGGGAGCTGACAAGAACGTCTGCGAAAATATACGGGGGCGCATAAGAGCAGCCATGGTGCGACACCAGATTTATTCGGCGACTGCGGACAAGCTGTGGGTAGCTGTTTGCCAAGAGTGGGGAGCATCTTGGAGCAAGTAACTTTGTGGCTGACCTATGTCTTCAATACCTTCTAGAATGAGAGCAGGTGCTGCGGCGAAAGGGGATGTGCCAATATATTAACGAAGTATCAAGCAGCGACTTCAGCTACAGCTCCCACTTCAAGATTTTTCAACATTTCTTGAAAAGTGCGCCAAATAAAAGTTTGGATGTTTGTGTTTCATTGCTTGTTTTCTGCATTGAGAATAAAAAGAAAATTGCGTAACGATTTCCTGGTGATTAAGATAAGGCTAAGGATTAGGAATATACTGTCTTAACTGGAAGCATCCGAATTTCGGTTGCTCATAATGCGGTCACAACTGACAAAAAAAAAAAAAAAAAAGACAGCTAGCAGACAAGCGAACGCTCTAATGAAGATGCGCTTGAAGGGAAGCTACTCCGCGCATACGCACGGATGGCTAGAGACGACGGATAACTGCGCTCGTAGTACAGAAACCCATGCGCTCCCGTGTTCGCGTTCAAAAATATGGCGGTTCTGCAGGTGGGCCTGCTATTGTTAGAGGGAACACTCGAGCGCGTGGCACATGTTACGCGCAGCGCCCTCTACAGGAAGCGGCGAAAACCATGCGCGAAATATAAGAAATTCTATGAGATTGAAGTTGTGGCCTTTTTGGTGGATTAGCATAAACATTGTGTTTAATTAGACGCTCCACGGTATGAAAGTGAACACATTTGCACGAATCGTCGCTGGATGCGTATTATTTGATTGCACGCTTCATTTCTGCTTCACCTAAGCTTCGCGTCGCATAAAGTCCAAGATATGCTTAGGAGTTGCACCACTTTTTTTCCATGTGGCAGGCATTAGACATATTAAAGCGCTATTTTGGGCCAACTGAAACATTGCCGGTTGTAGAACAATGAACAATGGACGGAATACCTTCCATTGACATTTTGTACTTCATTACTTTTCGTAAGTCGTGTTTGTTCTCAAGTTTATGTACAGGCTGCGTCATAACGAAACCATCAGCTGATAAGTAATTCAAGCATTCAGTCTGTTCTTCGCTTTGCTGCTCCAGACGCCACGTTATCCTGCTCAATGCTTGACTCTTTGTACTTAGTATGTACTTGTGCTTACCTTCTCATGAACATAAAACATAACGAAAAAGTGTGCTATTTGGGCTCGTTGTTACTATAGTGCAAATAATGCGGACAGGGCATAAATGGACTAATACAAGCGAAGCACGCGAGCATGGCGCACTTTTCTAACTAAAAATTAAAAATAGGAGTAATATTATGTTTAAGGTCATCCATTGCGAAATTCCAAACTCTTTATCCTATAGCGCAACCAATGCCACGCTCTCACGATAAAAACCAACCGGCATATCTTTAATGTAATGCCGCATTGGGGTTTTCAATGGAAAATAATCTCCTTTCTTGAGTATTCGTCGCTTAATTTTTTTCTTGTACAATCTGACAGTGTTTGTTCGTCTGGTTACTAATTGCACCTCATTGCATATATTAGTGAAGGTGACTGTAAAAATGTTTAGCAATGGAAAAGAAAGCTGACACTAAGGGAAAAATAATTAAGGCAGTCATCATCATCACCAGCAACCTATTTATGTCCTCTCCCAGCAATTTCCGATAACCCTTGTCGTGCACCAGCTGATTATACCTTATGCTTCCAGCTTCCTAATTTCACCACACCACCTAATTCCCTGCCGTCCTCGACTGCACTTCCCCTCCGTTGAAATCCATTGTGTTACTCTGGTAAATCACCTGGTATCTGCCCTACGCAATACATGGCCGGCCGAGCTCCATGTTTTGCTCGTAATGTCAACTAAAATATCGACTACCCCTGTTAGCTCTCTAGTCCACATCGCTCTTTTCATGTCTCTGTATTATGTGCCTAACATTGCTCGTATCAAGATTTCGTTATAAAGCATCTACGCCTTGTATTGCTACTGTACACATTTCAAGGATAACAGTAAACTGCCCATCATGATTTAGTAATGTGTACCGTATCTGATCCAACCGATTTTATTTTCCGGTAAGTTTCCTAGCCTTGATGAAGATCATCTTTGACTAATTTTCCTTGATATATATTATTCTACAAGCTGATCACCAATCGCGAATTTCGTTTTCTTGATAAGGAATTCAACATAACCCTGGTCTTTTACTACAAATTAATCTCTCTTCTTTCAACCTTCTCATTTCCCCCAGCGTAGGGTAGCCAACCAGACTCTTGACTGGTTAACATCCCTGCCTTCCCTCTCTCTCTCTCCCTCTCTCTCTCTCTCTCTCTCCATTCCGTTGGCTCAGTCATACCATAGCACTGATACCTTGCCTTTAACACCAATTCCCACAACAAAGAGAAAATACTTTATACCCGTGAGAATGTCGGCATCAAAAAGCTGCAATCTTATAAGCAAGAACTGATTCTTGTAGCAAGACTCATGACACGCACCACGGTCCTTTGATAGCATGAACAGAAGATGAAATCTGACATTCGTCACAAAGTTTGCAGCCATTACGTAGGGAAAATTACACGAGGTGTTAAGCAAATGCTGAATGAGCGCAACTCCATTGTCAGGAGAATATGCAAGTGGCGTTCAACTTGAAGGCATACGGTTATCACCGAAAATTCAAGGAAACCAAAATCTGATATCCATAAGAGTCAACTGCGGCGAGAGAGATAACGGAGGCAAAAACCTATGGCGGTTTCATGTGTGTCA
This sequence comes from Dermacentor andersoni, assembly GCF_023375885.2. Classification (NCBI taxonomy): domain Eukaryota; kingdom Metazoa; phylum Arthropoda; class Arachnida; order Ixodida; family Ixodidae; genus Dermacentor; species Dermacentor andersoni. Next base: position 96,619,447 of record NC_092824.1, on the reverse strand, counting down.
GCATCACACGACATTGGTTTTTGACTCATTTGAGGAATTATGGTATCATGGAGTGGATGGCCTGAGCCATTCTGCACAACGTAAAATTTTGTGCTTCATTTCTGCTTTTTTTTGTTCTTAGCTGTGATCACACATTATTGACCTTCAGGCCTTTTCCAGAATGATTCGTTTGTTGGGATCAGGTATATCTGTTGGGAGCTGGTATGTCTGCTTCGCTTGCATGCGCCTTCTTTCCTCTTTTACTGTCCATCGTTTATGGTCAATCAGCCCAATAATATCTTGCTAGAAAACAGCAAGGCCCGTAAATTTGCGTTTCAGCTAGCGTTGATGTATATCGGACTATGTAGGTGAACTGGAAAATTAAGAACATGCAGGCCACTTGGAAAGAACTGCAAATATATTGGAAAGTAATCAACCCTAAGTTCTCTACAGCTAATCTTAAAATAATGGTGACATTGTTTTGCCCACACAGGTGGCCACACAATTTATTCTGTAGTTTTGCTCAGTGTTTACTGACGAAATTTCTATCCCCCCAAGTGGACATACGGGTTCTATAAGTACCACCATGGACGACATTGTGGCTATGCAAGAAGGAATAGAACAAGCAATTCACCGTCTAGGGTCTGATGGTATCTGCCCCAAACTGCTCAAGCTAACTAAAGCAACGTTAGCCCGCGTTATTTTTCTGCATTATTTCATAGGTTTATTTACACAGGTTCCGTGCCTGATGCATGGAAAATTGCTCGTGTTATACCTGTATTTTAATCTGGAGACCGTTCTTCATACATTACAGGCCCATGTCATTAACTAAGCTGCCCTGTAAAACATTTGAACACGTAATTACTAATGCTATACTGAAGTGCTTACATTGTCACACCTATTTTTCTTATCAAACTAACACTAGTTCATGCGTGGACATTTCTGCCGGTCAGTTATTTGAACTGACGGCTAACCTTCACGATGCCGTACGCAGTTTAATTAGAATAGATGCTGTATCCATCGACCTTGCAAAAATGATAAGGTGACTCATAATCGCCTTATAATGAAAATCGGTAACCCTTACATAGGCAGGAATGTGATGAACTGCAGCGTTAATTTTCTAGGTCACCGACAGCTGCTTGTTTCTGCATGAACCTTGCTCCGCACTGAAACCTGTAAAATATAGTGGGCCTGAGGGACCGGTGCTTGGGCCTCCTCTGTTCGGTATTTACATTGACATAAGCAATAAGCTTACTTCCACTGTCAGGTAATTTTCGGACGACTGCGTTATTTACAGAAAGATCAATCCTGATGATAGTAATTTCCCGCAGTCGGACCTTGATGAACTCGTTAAGTGGTGCGAAAAATGGCAGATGGCGATAACGTGGACATTGAAAATGTGTCCGCAGTGAAATGACTAGGAGTTCGCATTTCTTCAGACTTGACATGGCACCAGCACATTGATTACAGAGGGAGCAAAACGTCGAGAACCGTCTGTCTTTTTTTTTTTTTTTTTTCAGGCGCCACTCGTACTCCGGAAACCAAGGGACTAAATTTTATCATACGTTACTTTCGTTAGACCGCAACTGGAATATGCCGCTATCATTTGGAATCAACATCAAGAATACCCTACCAACAAGCTCTAATCGTTACAGAATGAGGCTGCTAGATTTGTCACGAAAAGCTATTCTCGCCACTACAGCGGAACGACGTTAAATCATCTCGAAATTTATGCATCCTCCAAAAAAGCCTTGTTACACTACTATTTCACTTTTAACGACTATATAATAATTCCTAGGCATTCACAGAAGCCCGTATCAAACCGGTCATTGATGTCTTTCTCCGATTAGATCACCCTTTTAAAGTACAGCCAAAGTTCGTCCGTACTGAACTTGTGCATCAGTCACTACCATTGGAATCTACCATCGGAACAAACTGCCAGCTGAAATCGCTTCCGAGGACAATTACGATGCCTTTGTTAATAAACTGAAGTGCTGGATGCATACTGCACGTAATAGGGGTTTGAAGACCTTTAGTTTTATCTGATATTTCAATCTTTTATTTGTTTGTCGCAATCTTTCATTTATATATATCAATTTCGTATTTGTAATCTTGTATCTTGTATTACTTGCGGTGCTATGTATATTGTTCATTCATGGCGTTTTTTGAACCCCCTATGTAATACCCGTAAACGGGCTTTTAGGTTACGTGAATAAAAAAAAATAACTATTATGAACTGAAGCATAACTGCGAGTCGGCCTAGTCGGAACAGATTCATTATTAAACAAAACTTATAGTGCGCAACACAAACAGCGACGAAGAAAAGTAGCAACACGAGGGCAAGCACTCGTCCTTGTGTTGCTCCTTTTCTTCGTCCCTGTTTGTGTTGCTCACTATAAGTTTTGCTTAAATATGTAACTATTATCGATGCGCGGACGCCCTGTGGTTCGAGAACGACATTTAGGACGATGACTTTCGTAGGCGATCACACCAGCTCTGTGACGGTATACCGAGTATAAGGCGGAAAGCGTTTCTCGCATTGTGCTGAGATCGCTATATGATGGTTTACAGAATAGTTAAATGTTTCGTGTCATCATCCCTTTCACCGTGTTTCTCACATGTGCGTGCGGTGTCTTTTATTTTTCATTGGTGCCGAGAACGAACGACACGAGATCAACATGTTCGTGCCGTGCACTCATCTGTCGGGTAAAAACTATGCTGGCCTCTCGTGCGTCATCACCGTGTCAAGCATGGGGAGGCAGCACGGTGGCCTACTATTCGAGTGAGGCAAGCAAGGTGAGTGCATCGAAGACATGACTTACGCGTCGTAATTTTTCCACTGCATTTTGCTCTGCCAAGGTAATTGCCTCTAAAACGATTTCACGCACACTAAACTGTACGAAGTAAGGTGGGTCGTTTTATTACTGACATAAACTGCTGTAAATATTCGCTTATTAACAAATTTAACAAGCACGTTATCACGCGCACAGGCAAACACGAACGCGTCGCACTCGATGGCCGCGGACACTCGCTGTTGCACTTTCGTAGTTACCATTCCTTCTGAACTTCACTCAGTTTGCGGTATGTTTGCTTGTCTATTGGTTTGTTTGGTCATTCGTATCTAACCTATTTGACGCCAACTTGGGTCACCGGGTATTCCGTGGTCTAATGGGTAGAACATCGGGCTGCGTTGCTGAGGAAGGTTCAAAACAAATGTGCAGACAAACTTGGGTGACTGCTATATGCAGCTCCTTAGTGAACTTCTCTAACGCCATTCTTGGTCAGAGTGTATGTTCTGCCCACTAGCGAACCACTTTCACACTAAATTTTGTCGCTTGTTGTGGGCCATTACCCGCCGTGGTGGGTATTGGATTTGGCGTTTCGCTACTGAACCTCAAGGCTCGGGATAAAATCCCGGCCGCGGTGTCCGCATTTCAACTGGAGGCGAAAAGCAAGGACGCCCGTGTACTGTGCCTTGGGTTCACGTTAAAGTACCCTTCATGATCAAAATTATTTTCGGGTTCCCCGCTATGGCGTTCCTTATAACTCTCTAATGGTTTTGGCGCGTAAAAGCCCAGCATTGTTTTTTGTGTGCCATAGCGTACGTACTGCCCTTCAGTCAACATCATCGACTTAAACTTGGGTTGCTGGGTATGTGTCACTGGGTACGCGCGTAAGCTCAATCAACCCAGGTCACGCCAACTTCGGTTACTGGGTTGTTCAAGCGGCCAGGTATTGTGTTGCCTGCCCTGCGGATCTGGTGACCAGCTTTTCTCGCAGCCTGGTGTTTTAAGGACCCTCCCCTCCCCCACCTTCATGTTCTGTGGATCTGATGCCCACTATGCTAACCTGGTGGCCAACTGTTGTGATTTCATCGGCTGCCGATCAGAAGTATGTGTTAAGAAATCGTAGGTGGTGAAAAGTTTATTTATCTACCAATTTCTCTATAAAAGAGACAAGTAGCCAGAGTTGTTGGTTAATATAGGCAATATCAGCGTCTGTGCTAACTTCCTTCCTTTTGCGCAGTTCGATTTCGGCCATTTGCTCTTATTTAAAGATTTTCTTCGCTGCATTACCGGACGATGTAGCTTGAATTTATATCGCGGTTTGCTTTCACGTTTGATGTCAGTTTGCCATCGATGGTGCAGTGGTTGTGGGAAAGGGTGTTCAACTGCTTTCGTGAATCTCTTCAGCCTATAACGTCCGAACGCAACTCAAGCCGCTTTTTTTTAAAGACAGCACGAAATGGCTGGATCAATAATAGTTACTCGTTTGTGTAGGCCATCGCCGCGGCTCTTGGTTCAAACAACGCGGAGACGGACAGACGGACCAAGTTCGGCTTCCGAGCAGACGAGGTGAGCACAATGCTTGGAACTGTTTTGAACAAGTTCAATCGACTTTTGGAGTAGAGGCCAGGCGATGTGGCATCCGCTGCTTTTCGCTGTAACCGCTTTCTCTGTCGCGCTCGTGGAGTTGGCATATCTGCGGTTAGACAAATGTAGTACAGTTGCCTGTTCAGCACGTTCTTGAATTTGATGTGTACTTGAAAACTTGGCGACAGAGTAATCTAGAAATACTGCAGGCAGGTTTCTGTTTGCTAACGTTCCAGCTTGTTTTTGATCGTTTATTTAGTGGCAGCACCAATGAAGAAGAATGCTGATTCAATGCACTTGATATAATTTATTTGAAACGAAAATGTGTAATAAATGCTACACAACTAACGGCGATGCGCACAATTGTTTCATCTCATCCCATGCAGCGAGTATGTTCACGCAATGTTTAAGCAAAGCCTTCAGCTCGTACACTTGTGCTCTACACGGTTCAGAAGCTGTTCCAAAATGCAAACACGAAATCAGGCGGATGCACAGTGTGAGACGTCCGTGTAGCAATGTCACGAGGACGAAGGCGATGTGTGGTTGTTCTCGAGGGACGAATGCTTACGACAAGGGGTGTTCACAGAGAAGTGTCGCATATATTCAGGTCATATCTGGGGAATTCGTAATCGTGAGAAAGCGCGGTTGGCCATCTTTGCATAGGCGGTCACCGAGGGCTATATATCCGCTGCTGTGGCGGCTACAAGCTTATATCCCTGAGTTTCTCAAGACCGAATGTATCATTATGGGAGAACATTTGTTCGGCGTTGGTCAGCGCAGATGGTCATAATGACAAACATTGCTTTTCCCTTGGCCATGCTGCATTGTTAGTGAGACCAGTGTATGGTATAACGGTCTGTTTCTACCCGGTGCCTTTTTAGAGTGCAGCTCTTAGACGCACGTTCCTGCGGCTAGTGTCGGCATTGTCCGCCGAACCCAGCGAACGAACACAGCGAAGGACGAAAGCGAACGCGGAGTGCAGCGCAAGATGAAAGACGGCGATAGCGAAGAGAGTGCGAGGAGGTTAGCGGAGGAGGAGGGTATGGCGTAGCTTTAGGAGACATGAGAGAGCGGTGGGGATCAGAAAGCAGACGGGGATAGCCGATATTCGAGTTCAAGTTAAGAGAAAAAAAATGTAGCTGTAATGCGTAGGATGGATAAGCGGTGGACTATTAGAGTTAAAGATTGCGTGCCGGAAAGGGAAGAGCAGTCGAGAGAGAGGGAGAGAGCAAGGACATGAAAGGCAGGGAGGTCAAGCAGACGAGCTACCCTGCACTGGGGGTGGGGGAAAGGGGAATAGAAAGAGAGGATGAAGTGATGAAGTTGGGAAATCACACACACACAACACACACACACACGTGTATGTGTTCGTGTGCATATATATATATATATATATATATATATATATATTGGGTGTCTGAGCCTACGTTTCCTTCGAGTGAATGTGCCAGCGAACGGACTTGTATAAGCCCTCTATGCTCTATGGTGTACCCCTGTTTTGCATAATAAAAGTTAAGTAAACTTCTACATCAAACCTTAACATGTAATGCACACGAATGCCTATGAAGCACGCAGACGTCCTAAAAATTTGGCTCACTATAATCATTTGGTTTCTTTTTTTCAATTCTTCATTCCATGTGTACCACTGGGCGTGAGCGAGAACTTGGAATATCGTGCAGGATGGGCGCGTGCAACTGAGACGTGAGAGGTGTAGATTCCCTAATGTATCTACTCATGGGGGGTGTCACGCTTCTCTGTGCATGCACCTGTAATCGCCGTTCTTGCATCGACAAACATGAGTTGCCTTGGCCCTTGCGACATCGCGACGTGCTTATCTGACACTACATGTCTGCCTGGTTGACTTTTTGAATTTTGCATAGCTTTTCAACAGTATAGTCTGTAAACATAAAACAATTCCAGAATGTCAGAGACGTAGCCTTCGTGGTGGATAGACAGAATATTGCACGGCGTTACAGGCTGCACAATATGTAAGTAAACAGAAGTGCGTGCATGGGCGCTAGTTGCATAGGATTTGATGATGCGTTTCCCTTTGGCTTCGCGTGATATATATTTCAGCGCGTGCTTAGGATCATCATAATTTTGCCTTCATGTGGCATTCGACAGGCATTAGGAACTGAGAGATTGGGCCAACTGGTACATTGCTGGTTATGCAACAGTGCGGCAGGGCAGGGCAGCAAACAGAATTTTCCTCTGTACCATGCATTCAAATATTGTGCTTAATTGCTTGTCTTATTCCCTGTTGGTTATTCGGAAGTCATTTACGCATATGCTGTACCGTTTTGGGCAACACTATCTGTTGATAAGCAGCGCAAGCATTAGTTATGTTTTTCGGCTTGCTACTCCAGAAACCACGTTATATCCTACTTAACTCTTGATTCCTTCTTACGATGAATGAAGCCAAGCGACAGCAGTCGCGTCAGTAAGACAGCCGAACGCGTAGAAGTGAATCAGGTGCATCAAGTACGAGTGCAGATGTGCCTTTCACTATTTGGGATAATGAAACAAGGAAGGAAGAATTTCTGCATTTGAGCTGTTTACAGCATCTACGACAAGTATATTCATGTCATGCAATACTGGGTTCTGCTATTACTCGAAATGTTATGGTCCCGTGACTTTAAGGCCGTTGGTGAAAACGTTACGACTTGGACTCGTTGGTAGTAACATACTGATATGCAAATATGCATCAACGGACGAATACAAAGCACGCAAAAAAAAAAAGCGCCATCTTCTTACAAACTGTTTGAAGAATGGAAAATAATCCCATGTCATCCGTTCGGGGATACCACAGCTCCTTATGCAATAGCGTAACTAATGCCACGTAACCATTTTCTGTCCGTTTTTATTGCTTTTTTTTCTTTCTTTTTTGTTTGTTTTTGTTCTTGTAGATAAACTACCGGTATTTTCTTCCCATACAATTCTTCTTGCTACCATGAGATAAGCTAAACCTTGTTATTATTTGTAATCCTGTATTTTGCTCTGTTAACGTTCATTTCCTGTTGCTTGTATACTACCCTATTATATGCTACTGTTGCTTTGAAATGTCAACTATCATAACTGTTCTTGTACAGGAGGTCCCGATACAGTCTTTGACTATGTGCCCTCCTCCTGCATACTAAATACTTGTAATGTGACCCCACTTCTAACAATAAATTCCGATTCTAATTCTGGTTCTGCTCGCTCACGACAAAGGCGACCGCCCTACAGTCATCGCCATCAACCTACTTCTCTCCTCTCCCGGCGATTTCCATAACCCTTGACTCGCGCCAGCTGATTCCACCTGATAACTGCCAAGTTTGTCAATTTATCACAACACCCAATTCTATGCCGTCCTCGACTGAGCTTCGCTTCGCTTGGCGCCCGTTTTGTAACTCTATTGCACCTACCCTTATCTGATCTATGCATTACACAGCGCAGCTCCATCTTTTCCTCTTAACGTCAACTCGAATATCGGCTACCCCTGTTTGCTCTTTAGTCGACATCGCGGTCTTTGTGTCTCTGAACGTTACTCCTTCCGTTCTTCTCCTGAAGGGGATTTGTTAATCCCCAACTGTCTGCTACATACATTGACACCCGTAAAATACAGTGATTGTGCACTTTTGGATGCCAATGTATAAGGATAGCAGTAAGCTGCTGGTCATTATTTCGTAATGCGTACCATATGCGATTTAACCGGTTTTTATTTGCTCGTATGTTTGCTTGTCATGATCAGTCACCTTAGCTACGCTATAAAAGATTGCCTAAATGTTATGCATATTCGTGAACCTCACTCATATGCTCTTTCGGCTCAGTCATAGAATGCAAGTTGCACTTTACGTTACTTACTAAATCCCATAATAGAAAGAACGGATTCGAAACGCAATGATGTAAATGTTATAATTGCGCCACCAATAAGCTATGGGTAGGTTTATAACCAAGAACTAATCCTTCTAGCGAAATTCAACGCAAGCCCCGCAGCGCTTCCGTGGCATGGGTAAGTTGAACTCTGACATTCGACAATCGGTCAGTCATCAGGCATCACGTAGGCAAATCTGCACGCTGCGTGAAGCAAAGGTTGAATAAGTGTAAGCCAAATACCAGAACAACACGCTGTTGGCGTCAAGCTTCCAGGCATACAGCCACCGCCTAACGTTAAAAGAAACTCGCGTGTTGCTTTGATAACAAGCAAATACAGTGAGAGACATAATTCAGGTAAAATACTATGGCGGGTAAGTTTGTCATGCATTAGCAGCGCATGGCTTCGGCTATTGTATCGCGTCAAGAATTTTTGAATCATAGCCTATGCCCTTGTGCACAAACCCATGTGTTGCGCTTTGTTTCTTTCTTCTCTTTAGCTTAGATAAGACAGCATATAACTTCGACGTTTCCACTGATTAATTTGTCGGAAGGTTGTGCTGTATTTGTGTGCTTCGCATGCGTTCGCCTTTTTTCTTTCGTTTTTTTTTTATACCACCGAGAGCGTTTGTGGCGTTATGTCAACCTCGCTCTCGCGCAGTGTGAAGAGCGCTATTGGCCGTATGTTTTATTAAGTCCGGGGCCGAGTCTCGCGAGATCTCGCGAACGTGAAATCATCTCCGTTAGTGATCGCCCCAGATGCCCGACTACTTTTGCAAAACGACGGCAACAGAAAGATAAAGCCATGTTGACAATAACGGGCACAAGCGAGGCTGGTTGTCCGTGTTCATTTAATATATTGCACCTGACACAATCGTACGCGAGGGAAACGCCAATAGAAGCGTCGATGTATTTCTCTTCCGCACAAAAAGCGACGGATGTCGTAACGAGTTGTACGTCTTGGAGTGTTCAAGACTGTTGATAAATTGCAATTTGCGATAGATCATGGCGGCCTTTGACAGTGTTCAGAAAAGAATTACAAAGGCTTCGTGTCTCCGGCTCTGTCGCTGTGCTTCTGACATATGCGTGCGGTGTTTTTTTTTCTGTTTCGTGAACGAACGGTACGAGATCGACCAGATCGTGTCGGGAACCCATCTGTAAAGCAAAGGTGGTGCTGGGCTTTTGAGGATCAGGATCTGCGTGGGAAGAAGTACAGTGCCTGACTGTACTAGCCGTACCAGCAAGGTGAGCGCATTGAAGGCGTGACTTACTACATCTCAGTATTTCCATAGCCTTTCTCTCTGCAAAGAAAATTGTGTGAATACAACTTCACGTTCACTAAACTCGAGCACGTCAACGTTTCTTATAACGCTTAACAATCAAGTGTCAAGAAGACGCTATTATAAATAAAAATATATAATTAGCGTAACCACAAATATTTTGCCTGACTGTCAATTATGCTACCTGACAAAAATGCAACATGGGTTACTTGGAGCATATCCAGTGAAGGATGGCATAAGGAACACGTTACGAATAAAATAGCGGACATGCGTCGCCTCACAATTGGAGATAATATAAAAATACCGCGAACGCATCTGCGTCTTAAACAATATGCGTGCGCATTCGAGGCTGCTTTCACACGAATTTTCGGCCACTACAGATGAATCATGTGCGCTCCTTCGATGGCTACACTTTTCAGTCCAGAATCAAAGCACTGAAATCTGTCTTGACGTATTTCGCTTTCTTGCCATATAGTCGCTGGTGAAAATTTGTCCGCAGCTAGCCACTTTGGTGTCCCGTATATGGCCGTCGGCGTTTCGTTAATATACGCGATAATTTATAGCTGCTACAAAAAGGAAGCACACATTACGGTTTTTCATGCTTCATTCTAATTGAAGGGCATGGAGGCCTATTCGACGAAAAGCTGCTAGCCGTGCTTGCCATAGGCCATTATATAATTGAAGCCGGACATTTTCAAACGAAAAGGATTAGAAAGACATGACTAGGCTGGGCCTAGAATTCTTTTCGGTTACCAAATAAGAAATTATTGAGCCTGCAGTTCCAACAGTGAGAGCATTTTCGAAGATTACGACCAAACGCAAAGCCTATAAGGATATTATGCAAAGTTCTGTGCAGTCTAGTGTCGTAAGTTTGTGAGTTCCAATTACTGCGTTTAGCCTTCTTCGGAAACTTCACCCTCTTTACGGTACGTTTATTTGTCTATTGGTTTGTTATTGCGCATTTGACCTCTTTCACGCTAATTTTAGTCAACAGATATTCTGAGGCTTAAGTGTAACTTAGGGCTGCTGTGCTGAGGGGACAGGGCTCGCTATAAACCTTCAGGCCAACTTGTGTCGCTGAGTTCATCAGTGAGTGTCACCGCTCATCAATGAACCTATTTCACGCCAACTAGGCTGAATGGGTGGTTCTAGCGCCTCGGTGTCTTGGTCCTAACCTGCGGTACTGGTGGCCAGCAGTTCTTACGCATTGGTATCTTGCTGCCGGCCCTGGGGACCTGGTGACCAATTCAAGCGGCTTGGTGTCTTGCCACCCACCATGCAGACCTGGTAAGCACCTGTTCTCCAGATGCCCGGTGTATTGTTGCCCGTGCTGTGGACGTTGTTGCCAGCTCTTAAAGTATTCTCGCGTCTTGCTTCCCACACTGGGGACCTGGTGTCAGCGGCACTAGAGGTGACTTGCCCACCCTGTAGTCCTGGTGGCCAGATGTTCTTGCGTACCTGTATTTTGCTGCCGGCCCTGTGGAGCTCGCGGCCAGTTCAAGTTCGGCAATGTCAACTTGGTGGCCACCATAACGGGCCTGGTGTCTTGCTACTCATCCTGCAGACCTGGTGAGCACCTGTTCTCCTGAGGCCCGGTGTAATGCTATCCGTGCTGTGGACGTTGTTGCCAGCTCTTAAAGTATTCTGGCGTCTTGCTTCCAGCCCTGGGGGCCTGGTGGTCAGCGGTACTAGAGGTGACTTGACCGCTCTGCGGTCCTGGTGGCCAGATGTTCTTGCGTACCTGTATTTTGCTGCGGGCCCTGTGGAGCTCGTGGCCAGTTCAAGTCCGGCCCTGTCAACCAGGTGGCCACCACAAGGGGCCTGGTGTCTCGCTACGCACCCTGCAGACCTGGTGAGCACCTGTTCTCCTGAGACCCGGTGTATTGCTATTCGTGCTGTGGACATTGTGGCCAGCTCTTAAAGTATTCTGGCGTCTTGCTTCCCACACTGGGGACCTGGTGGTCAGCGGTTCTAAGGGTGACTTGTCCGCCCTTTGGTCCTGGTGGCCAGATGTTCTTGCGTACCTGTATTGCCGCCCCTTGGAGCTCGTGGCCAGTTGAAGTCCGGCCCTGTCAACCTGGTGTTCACCACAAGGGGCCTGGTGTCTTGCTACGCACCCTGCAGAACTGGTGAGCACGTGTTCTCCTGAGCCCCGGTGTATTGCTATTCGTGCTGTGGACGTTGTGGCCAGCTCTTAAAGTATTCTGGCGTCTTGCTTCCCGCACTGGGGACCTGGTGGTCAGCGGTTCTAAGGGTGACTTGCCCGCCCTTTGGTCCTGGTGGCCAGATGTTCTTGCGTACCTGTATTGCCGCCCCTTGGAGCTCGTGGCCAGTTGAAGTCCGGCCCTGTCAACCTGGTGTTCACCACGTGGGGTGTGGTGTCTTGCAACGCACCCTGCAAACCTGGTGACCACCTGTCCTCGTGCGCCCTGGTGTATTGTTATCCGAGCAGCAGATCAGGTGAGCACAATCCTTGCTACTGTTTTGATTTCATTACGTTCAAATAACTTTTGGTGTAGCAGCCGCGCTTTTTACTGTAACCGCTTCGTCTTTCGTGCTCGTGAAGTAGGCGTGTCTTGCGTTAGACAAATGTAGTACACCTGCCTGTTATGTTTAACGCCTTCTTGAATTTAATGTCATGTAGAAATAACTTCTACCTCGCTTTGTTTGTTGCTTATTTGAAGAGAAGCCCTTCAGTAAACGCTATACAATGAACGGCGGGGCGCACAGTAGTTTGATTTGAGCCTACACAAAGAGTGAATTTATGCAGTGTTTATGCAAAAGCTTCGCCTCCGACAATTACTGGACTTGTTCTCAACACAGTTAAGATGCTATTCCGAAATAAACACCAAATCGGGTGGACGCACTGTGTGGCGCATCTGCGTAGCGATGTAACCAGGACGAAGGCGATGTGGGATGCTTGTCGAGGAAATGCTGACGAAGAAGGTGTCTGCACAGAGAAGTAGGATAGAATTGTAACCCTGTGAATTCAGAACATATTCGAGGCAGTTGTCATCTTGAGAAAGGGCTCTTCGGCAGAATTGTGCAGACGGTCACCGAGGGCAACGCACCTTCTGCTGTCTCGGGTTATGTGCGTGCAGTCACCGCTTTTTAGAAAAGTCAGAGCAGGGCTGTGTGGATATTCTATTGGACTATGTTATGTTTTGTTCCATGACAAAAACTTTTCGTAAATTGTTGTGACCTTCGCCCAAATGATTTTGACTATAGGTACAATTAAATAGTTCTTGATATGTGCTTCCAGTTGCATCTTATTTGACAAGTGATAACATGGATATTGAGAAATTAAGATGGGCTTTGTTTTTTTCCGCGATAATTTCGCAGATGCCTGTGTTATATATATAAATAAACGTTACTATATGCGGATTTGCCGACGTACTGATATGTGTGTCCAGTCAAAACTTTTTAGGGAAGTTAGAACATAGCGGTCCTTACAGTCTAACGAGCTACGAGCTTATGTTCTCACCGGGACAAGGAAATTTGGTTAATTCGTGTATTCTCCTAAACGAGCGCCCGTATATGTGCATTTCCATAGGTAGAATTACGCACATGCAATCACCGATTTTTGGAAAATGAGAGCAGGGCTGTGTGGATATTCTATTGGGCTATATCATGTTTTTTTCCGTGACAAAAAAGAATGAGTAAATTTGTGTATCTTTCACCCAAGTGATTTGGACTATAGGTACACTTAAAGACGTAGTGATATGTGCTTCCTGTCGCAGGTTATTAGAGAAGTCAGAACAGGGATGTTTAGACATTCTGATGAGCTCTTGTTTGTTTTTTCCGCGAGGAGTAAATTTGGAAAATGCCTGTATTCTCCACCTAAATAAGGGCCACTATATGCGCATTTGCCGAGGTAGTGATATCTGCGTCCATTTGCAGCTTTTTCGGGAAGTGAGAAGAGGACTGTAGAACCATGTTAATGTGCTATAATTAGTCTTTTTTTCCTGCGAAAAGAACTTTTTGTAAATTAGTGTATTCTTCGCTCAAGAAAAAGTCAGTGTAAGTTTATTGGAACAGGTAGCGATGTGTTAATCCATTTACAGCTTTTTAGAGAAGTTATAACAAGGTTGTGTGGTCATCAAAACTCTTTGGTCTACAAACAATTCTCGAAATTTCGTGTACTCTTCGCCTAAATGAGGGTCAGTCTATATTTATTACCAGGGGTAGCGATATGTGGTTTCCGTTGCAGCTTTTTAGGGAAGTGAGAACAGGACCGTACAGCCGATTTAATAGGCTATAATTTTTTTTCTTGCGGAAAGCAATTTTTTTTAAATTAATGTAAATTTGTGTATTCATCGCATAAGCGAGAGTCAGTATATGTTTATTGGTAGAGGTCGCCATATGTTAATCCATTTACACCGTTTCAGAGAAGTTGTAAGAGGGCTGTGAGGGCATTATAACGTGCTATTGTCTTATGTTTTGGGTCTACAAAGAATACTCGAAATTCCCTGTATTCTTCGCCTAAATGAGTGTCGCCATATATTTCTTAACAGGGGCAGCGATATGTGCGTCCAGTCGCAGCTTTTTAGGGAAGTTAGAGCAGGACTGTACAGGCCATTTTAATGGGCCTTTATTTGTTCGTTGTTTCAGCGAAAATCAATTTATGTAAATTAGTTTATACTTGCCTTATGTAGGAGTGAGGATATGTGCATTGGTGGAGGTAGCGATATATTATTCGATTTACAGCTTTTTAGAGAAGTTATAACAGGGCTGTGTGGCCATTCTAACGGGCTATGGTCTTATGTTTTTGGTCGACAAAAAATTATCGTAACTTCGCATATTCTTCCCCTAAATGATTGTCACTAGGTACTTGCTAGCCGGGGTAGCGATATGTTCGCCCAGTATCAGCATTTCGGGGAAGTGGGAACAGGATTTTACAGAAAGGTAATGCCCTATAATTTCTTTTTTTCCCTGAGAAAGGCAATTTTTGTAATACTTTAGTACATTATTCGCTTGCGTTGAGAGTCAGTATATGTTTATTTGTAGAGCTAGTGATGTGTGACTCCATATAGAGCTTTTCAGAGAATTTATAAGAGGGCTGTGTGCACATTATAACGTGCTATTATCTTGTTTTTGGTCTACAAATACTTCTCGTAATTTGCTGCATTCTTCGCCTAACTGAGTGTAACTATGTATTTATTAGGAGGGGTAGTGATATATGCGGACAGTTGCAGCTTTTTACAGAAGTGGGAACAGGACTGTACAGCTATTTAAATGGGCTATAATATTTTTTCCCGGGAAAGGCAATTTTTGTAAATTAATTTGTCCTTCACTTAAGTGATGGTGAGTATATGTGTATTGATAGCGGTAGCGATATATTAGTCCATTTACAACTTTTCAGAGAAGTTATAAGAGGGCTGTGTGCACATAATAATGTGCTACTGTCTTATGTTCTTGATCTGCAAATAGTTGTTGTTTACACACACACACACACACACATATATATATATATATATATATATATATATATATATATATATATATATATGTTAGCAGGGGTAGCGATATATGCGGACAGTTGCAGCTTTTTAGGGAAGTGAGAACAGGACTCTAAAGCCAACTTAATGGGCTATAATTTGTTTTTCTTTCCTGCGAAAAGCAATTTTTGTAGATTCGTGTATTCTTCGCTTAAATGAGAATCAGTATATGTTTTTTGGTAGAAGTAGCCATATGGTAATCCAATTACAGCTTTTCAGAGAACTTATAAGTGGACTGTGTGGACATTATAACGGGCTTTTCTCTTATAATTTTGGTCCACAAACAATACTCAAAATTCCATGTATTCTTCGCCTAAACGAGTGTCGCTCTATATTTCTTAACAGGGGTAGCGATATGTGCGTCCAGTCGCAGCTTTTTAAGGAAGTGAGCACAGGACTGTACAGCCATTAATATTGGCTATAATTTGTTACTTTTTTCCTGCGAACAGAATTTTTTTAAAAAAGTGTATTCTTGGCCTGAGTCAGTCAGTACACGTTTATTGGTAGATGTAGCGATATGTTAATCAATTTACAGCTTTTCAGAGAAGTTAGTAGAGGGCTGTGTGCGCATTATAGCGGGCTATCGTTTTGTTTTTCGTCTATAAACAGTTCTCGAAATTTTGTGTATTCTTCGTCTAACTGGGTGTAACTATATTTATTAGCAGGGGTAGTGATATGTGCGTCCAGCTGCAGCATTTTAGGGAAGTGAGAACAGGATTCTGCAGCCGTTTTAATGGTCTATAACCTGTTTTTGTTTTTGCCGCGAGAAGCAACTTTTGTAAATTAGTGTATTCTTCACTTAGTTGAGTCACTATATGTGCATTGGTAGCGATATTTTAATCCATTTACAGCTTTTTAGAGAAGTTATAATGGGCTGTGTGGACCTTCTAACGGGATATTTTCGTATCTTTTTGGTCTACAAATAATTATCAAAACTTTGTGTTTTCTTCGCCTAAATGAGTGTCGCGATGCATTTATTAACAGGAGTAGCAATATGTACGTCCAGTCGCAGCTTTTTAGGGAAGTTAGAACAGGACTGTAGAGCCATTTAAACGAGCTATAGTTTCTTTTTTTTTTTCGGCGAGAAGCAATTTTTGTAATTTAGTGTATTCTTCGCCTGAGGGAGAGTCAGTATATGTTTATTTGTAGAGGTAGCGATATGTTAATCCATTTACAGCTTTTTAGAGAAGTTATAACAGGGCTGTGTGCACATAACGGGCTGTTGTCTTATGCTTTGGTCGACATCTCGGTGTCTGCCTGTCTGTGTTGATAAACTTCAATTTTCAATAGCCTGTGGTAGCGTTTCAGGGTGCCCACAATAGAACTCCAACACTTCGCCTTCCCGCCTCTATCACCGTGCTTCTGACATATGCTTGCGGTGTCTTTTTCTTTCTTTCTTTTTCTGTTTCAACGGTGCTGTGAACAAACGGTACGGGATCGCCCTGGTCGTTTCGGGAACCATTGTCAATCAAAGGCGATGCTGACCTTTCGTGCATCGTAACCGCGACCTGCGTGGGTGGCAGCATGGTTACCGACTATAGTAGCCAGACTAGCAAGGTAAGCACATTGAAGACGTCACTTATTGCATCCTAGTAGTAAAGCCATAGCGTTATGGGCCATCGGCCTTGGTGTTGGCGTTGGCGTGATGTGTGCGAAATTTTTCCTATATGTTCAGGTTATGTCATGCGACACCTTGCTGCATGACATACGCTATATACGGGTTATATTGCCACAGCAGCGCATGAATTGAAGTTGCTAGCACCTTGCCTTAAATTCTTGACAAAGTTGTTCCTCTGAATTTTGAGAATGACATTCCAAAAACAAATGTCATCAAACAGAACACCAACAGCGCATGCCCGTTATGCCCGTCAACGTTTCTTATAACGGTTAGCATTCATGTGTCAACAGGACGCTAAACTAAATAAAAGGTTATAGCTAGCCGAAGTACAATTATGCTACCTGACTAACGTTATTAGTAAAAAAAATGTGAAATGCGTAAATTTGAACGCTTTCAGTGGAGGAACGTATGAGGAACACGTTACGAATAAAATAGCGGACGTGCGTTGCCTTACAATTACAAGTTATTTGAAATCTGGCGGGAAAGCGTCTGCGTTGTTCACAGTATGCGCGCGCTTTCGAACCTCCTTTCCAACGAACCTTCGGTTACCACGGATGATTCGTGTGTGCTGCTCCAATGGCTACGCTTCCGAGTCCAGCATCCCAGCAGTGAAATCTGTCTTCTCGATATACTTCGTGTTCTTGCCATATAATGGCTGGTAAAAATTTGTCCGCAGCTTCCAACTAAGGCGTCTCTCATATTCCCGGAGTGGCTTTTGATTATTATGCCCAATAATTTGAAGCTGCTGCAAAGAGGAAGCACCTCACGGTCTTCCAGGCTCCTTCCTGATTGGTGGTAATGCAAGCTATTCCGGCGTAATACTGCTGCGCGTGCTTGTCATTGGCCATTGCATAACTGAACCCGCACAGTTTCAAACGAGAACACATTCATTTTCAGTTAACAAATAGGAAGCTGAGCCCACAGACTCCGTGGTGATGTGATAACTCTAACATAACTCTTATACTGTACACAGTTGTGCGCACTCAAATGTGTTAAAATTGACTTCAACATACTTCAATTAGCATTCCCTTGAAAGTTCACCTGTTTTCTGTATCTAATGTGTATAATTCGAGGCTACTTTGCTGAAGCAACAGATTTCGTCACCTACCTTCAGGCCAACTTGTGTTGCGGATTTTTTGGCGGTAGGCGCTTCTCTTAGATGATGAACCTATCTGAGCCCAACTAGGCTGAGTGGGTGGTTATAGCGGTTTGATGTCTTGGTCCCCACACTGCGGTACTCGTGGCGAGCAGTTAAGTACTTGTATCTTGCTGCCGGCCCGATTGACCTGGTCGCTGGTTCTTCAGTCGGCCTGGTGTCTTGCTACCCACCCTGCCGTTCTGGTTCTGCGGCCCTCGCGGCTAGCGGTCAGTGGCCAGCCTTTCGGACCTGGTGGCCAGCTCTCATAGCAGTCTGTTGGCTGGCTCCCCACACTGCAGACCTCTTGGCCAGCTGTTCTATAAGCCTGGTGACTTGCCCACCCTGAGGACCTGGTGGCCAGCTGTTCTAGCGACCAAGTATCGTTTTGTCCGCTCGGCGCACCCCGTGGCAAGATCTTCTAGCGGCCAGATGTCCTGCGGCCCAACCTGCGGATCTTGTGGCTAGCTGTTATAGCGACCAGGTATGTTCATACCCGCACTACAGACGTGATGGCCACTTGTCATAGTGACATTTTACCCACCTTGTGGTCATGGCGGCCAGGTGTTCTAACAAACCGGTGTCTTGCTCTGTGCCTTGCGGACCAAATGGATGGCAGTTCTGGCGACCTGGTGTCTTGCCGCTTGCCCGGACCTGGTGGCCAGCTGCTCAACCGACTTTGTATGCTGCTGAAGAAAAGATTGGCTGGGCGGTGTAGAATCACAGGAGGCGAAATTCTTTTTCTATCACAATTTCTTTGTAAAAGCGGATAGTTGGGTAAGTTACCATCTTCGAAATTAGCGTCTGTCCTTACTTTGTTACCTTTATTTCAGTCATTTATTTGCGGTTATACATCGCCTTCGCTGCCATAACAGAGGATATTGAGAGAGCCAATATCGCGGCTTGTGTTTGCCTGGGCTACCATTTTGCCATTGTCTGTCTGATGTTGCAAGCAAAAGTGCTCATCTGCTTTCGTAAACACTTCTTTTCGCTACAAGATACGAACTTTAGTTCGCAACGAGGTCCGTCAAAGTCACATTGCCCGAGTGCAAGATATGTAAACTAATTCAGAAAGCGCCATGCATGTACTAACTGCTTTGTGGCCTTCAATTGATAACAAACGGCTCCAACATGTCGACATCTGCGACCAAAAGTACAAATCACCGGTGATCAATTAGAATAGGCGTGGTAACGAAATAGATAAATGAGGGCGTGTAAGCGCATTTGCAAAGTTACTGATTTGTGCGTTCGGTTACAGCTATTGGAGAAGTTAGAACAAGACTGTGTGGACACTATAATAGGCTATGGGCTGGCTTTTTTTTTTTCGCGACCAGGAATTTTCGTAAACGCATGAATACTTCACGTAAATGCAGGTCACAATACGTGCATTGGCAGGGGCAGCGGTATGTGCGTCCAATCACTGCATTTTAGGGAAGATGTAGCATAGCTGCACTCGCATTGTAACGAGGCACAGGCTTGTTCTTTCCGCGATAAGCATTTTTTTGTAAATTCGTGCCTTCTCCTAAAGAAGCGGCAGTATATGTCCATTTTAAGAAGTAGGGTTAGGTGCGTGTTGTCACCGCTTTTTAGACGAGACAACAGAGCTATGTCGATATTGTGATGCGCCATATCATGTAGTTTGCTAGGGAAGTGAGAACAAGACTGTGCGGCCATTTATTGGGTTATATTTTGGTGTGCTTTCTCGCGAAAAGCAATTTATGTATACTAGTGTATTCTTCGCTCAAATGAGTCAGTATATGTGCATTGGAAGAGAAAGCGATATGTTAATTCATTTAGAGCTCGTTAGAGAAGATATAACAGGGTTGTGTGGAAATTCTACTCGGCTGCTGTATTTAGTTTTTGGTCGATAAGTTCTTGTTCTTTCGTGTATTCTTCGCCTAAATGAGCGTCACTATATATTTACTAGCAGGCGTAGCGATATGTTAATCCATTTACAGCTTTCTAGAAAAGATATAACAGAGCTGTGTGGACATTTTAACGGGTTATTGTCTTATGATCTTGGTCAACAACCAATTCACGTAATTTCGTGTATTCTTCGCCTGAATGAATGTCGCTATATATTTATTTGCAGGAGTAACGATATGTGCGTCCAGTTGTAGCTTCTTAGGGAAATGAGAACAGGACTATGCAGCCATCTTAATTGCCTATATTTTATTTCCCGCGAAAAGCAATATATGTAAATTAGTGTAATATTCGCTTAAATGAGTCAGTATATGCCGATTGGAGGAGGCCATCATCATCATCAGCCTGGTTAAGCCCACTGCAGGGCAAAGGCTCCTCCCATACTTCTCCAACTACCCAGGTCCTGTACAAATTGTGGCCATGTCGTCCCTGCAAACTTCTTAATCTCATCCGCCCACCTAACTTTCAGCCGCCCCCTGCTAAGCTTCCCTTCCCTTAGAATCCGGTCCGTAACCCTCAATGACCATCGGTTATCTTCCCTCCTCATTATATGACCCGCCCATGCCAATTTCTTTTTCTTGATTTCAACTAAGATTTCATTAACTCGCGTTTGTTCCCTCACCCGATCTGCTCTTTTCTTATCCGTTAAGTTACACCCATCCTTCTTCTTTCCATAGCTCGTTGCGTCGTCCTCAATTTAAGTAGAACCCTTTCCGTAAGCCTCCAGGTTTCTGCCCAGTACGTGGGTACTGGTAGGACACAGCTGTTAAACACTTTTCTCTTGAGGGATTATGGCAACCTGCTGTTCATGATCTGCGAATGCCTGCCAAACGCACCCCAGCCCATTCTTATTCTTCTGATTATTTCAGTCTCATGATCCGGATCCGCAGTCACTACCTGCCCTAAGTAGATGTATTCCCTTACCACTTCCTGTGCCTCGCTACCTATCATAAACTGCTGTTCTCTTCCGAAACTGTTAAACATTATTTTAGTTTTCTGCAGATTAATTTTTAGACCCACCCTTCTGCTTTGCCTCTCCAGGTCAATGAGCATGCCTTGCAATTGGTCGCCTGTGTCACTAAGCAAGGCAATATCAGCGAATCTCAAGTTACTAAGGAATTCTCCATTAACTCCTATCCCCAATTCTTCCAAATCCAGGTCCCAAGGATACCTCCTGTAAGCACGCTCTGAATAGCATTGGAGACATCGTATCTCCCTGCCTGACGCCTTTCTTTATTGGGATTTTGTTGCTTTCTTTATGGAGGACTACGGTGGCTGTGGAGCCCCTATAGATATCTTTCAGTATTTTTACATACGGCTCGTCTACACCCTGATTCCGCAATGCCTCCATGGCTGCTGAGGTTTTGACTGAATCAAACGCTTTCTCGTAATCAATGAAAGCTATATATAAAGGTTGGTTATATTCCTAACATTTTTCTATCACCTGATTGATAGTGTGAATATGGTCTATTGTGAGTAGCCTTTACGGAATCCTGCCTGGTCCTTTGGTTGACAGAAGTCTAAGGTGTTCCTGATTCTAATTGTCATTACCTTAGTAAATACTTTGTAGGCAACGGACAGTAAGCTCATCGGTCTCTAATTTTTCAAGTTTTTGGCGTCCCCTTTCTTACAGATTAGGATTATGTTAGCGTTCTTCCAAGATTCCGGTACGCTCGAGGTCATGAGGCATTGCTTATACAGGGTGGCCAGTTTCTCTAGAAGAATCTGCCCAGCATCCTTCAATACATCTGCTGTTACCTGATCCTCCCCAGCTGCCTTCCCGCTTTGCATAGCTCCCAAAGCCACCTTTACCTTTTCCGGCGTAGAGGTGGTGACATGTTAATCCATTTACAGCATTTTAGAGAAGACATATGAGGGCTTTGCTGACATTCTAATGGGCTATTGTCTTACGTTTTTGGTCGACAAACTATTTAAGTAACTGAGTATTCTTCGCATAAATAAGTGTCGCTATATCTTTATTAGCAGGGGTAGCGATAGGTGCGTCCAGTTGTAGCTTTTTAGGGAAGTGAGAACAGGACTATGCAGTGATTTCAATTGCCTATATTGTTATTTCCCGCGAAAAGCAATACATGTAAATTAGTGTATTCTTCGCTTAATTGAGAATGAGTCGATGTCCATTGGTAGAGGTAGCGACATGTTAATCCATTTACAGCTTTTTAGAGAAGATATATGATGGCTTTGTGGACATTCTAATGGGCTATTGCCTTACGTTCTTGGTCGACAAACAATTAACGGAATTTCGTGTATTCTTCGCCTGAATGAGTATCACTATATATTTAGTGGCAGGGGTAGCGATATGTTCGCCAAGTTGCAGCTATTTAGGGACGTGAGAACAGGACTGTGGACCTATCTTAATGGGCAGTAGTTTTTTTTCCGAGAAAGTAAATTTTTGTAAATCCGTGTATTCGTTTAAGTGAGAATCAGTATATGTGCATTGGTAGAGATAGCGAGATATTTATCTCTTTAGAGCTTTTTAGAGAAGATATAGCAGGGCTATGTGGACAGTTTGACGGTATATTGTCCTATGTTCTTGGTCAACAAACGATTCCCGTAATTTCATGTATTCTTCGCCTGAATGAGTGTAACTGTATATTTATTAGCAGCGGTTGCGATATGTTCGCCAAGTTGCAGCTTTCTAGAGAAGTGTAAGCAGGACTATGCAGACATTTTAATCGCCTATATTTTGTTTTTCCCGGGAAGAAGAACTTATGTAAATAAGTGTTTTCTTCGCTAAAATGAGAATAAGTATATATGCATTGGTAGGGATAGGGATGTGCTATGCCATTTACAGATTTTTAGAAATATAACAAGGCTGCGTGGACATCCTAATGCGCTATTGTATATAGTTTTTGGTCGACGAACAGTTCTCGTTTTTTCTTGTATTCTTCGCCTGAATGAGTGTCACTATATGTTTAGTTGCAGGGGTAGCGATATGTACGTCAAGTTGTACCTTTTTAGGGAGATGAGAACAGGACAATGCAGCCATGTTAATTGCCCATATTTTGTTATTTCCCGCGAAAAGGAAATTATGTAAGTTAGATTATTATTCCCCCAAATGAGTCAATCTTTGCACATTGGTAGAGGTAGCGACATGTTAATACACTTAAAGCCTTTTAGAGCAGATGTATGAGGGCTTTGTGGACATTCTAATGGACTATTGTCTTACGTTTTTAAACGACTAACTGTTTAAGTAACTTTGAGTATTCGTGGCCTGAATGAGTGTCAATATATCTTTATAGCAGGGGTAGCGATATGTGCGTCCAGTTGTAGCTTTTTAGGGAAGTGAGGACAGGACTATGCAGCCATTTTAATCGCCTATATTTTGTTTTTTCGGCGAAGAAGAACTTGTGTAGATAAGTGTTTTCATCGCTTAAGTGAGAGTCAGTATATGGGTATTGGAAGGTGTAGCTATCATCATCATCATCATCAGCCTGGTTACGCCCACTGCAGGGCAAAGGCCTCTCCCCTACTTCTCCAACAACCCCGGTCATGTACTAATTGTGGCCATGTTGTCCCTGCAAACTTCTTAATCTCATCCGCCCACCTAACTTTCTGCCGCCCTCAGCTATGCTTTCCTTCCCTTGGAATCCATTCCGTAACTCTTAATGACCATCGGTTATCTTCCCTCCTCATTACGTGTCCTGCCCATGCCCATTTCTTTTTCTTGATTTCAACTAAGATATCATTAACTCGCGTTTGTTCCCTCAACCAATCTGCTCTTTTCTTATCCCTTAACGTTACACCTATCCTTCTTCTTTCCATAGCTCGTTGCGTCGTCCTCAATTTAAGTAGAACTCTTTTCGTAAGCCTCCAGGTTTCTGCCCCGTACGTGAGTATTCGTAAGACACAGCTGTTATAAACTTTTCTCTTGAGGGACAATGGCAACCTGCTGTTCATGATCTGAGAATGCCTGCCAAACGCACCCCAGCCCATTCTTATTCTTCTGATGATTTCAGTCTCATGATCCGGATCCGCAGTCACTACCTGCCCTAAGTAGATGTATTCCCTTACCACTTCCAGTGCCTCACTACCTATTGTAAACTGTTGGTCCGTTCCGAGGATGTTAAACATTATTTTCGTTTTCTGCAGATTAATTTTTAGACCCACCCTCCGGCTTTGCCTCTCCAGGTCAGTGAGCATGCATTGCAGTTGGTCCCCTGAGCTACTAAGCCAGGCAATATCATCAGCGAATCGCAAGTTACTAAGGTATTCTTCATTAACTGTTATCCCCAATTCTTCCCAATCCAGGTCTCTGAATACCTCCTTTAAACACGCTGTGAATAGCATCGGAGAGATCGTATCTCCCTGCCTGACGCCTTTCTTTATTGGGAATTTGTTGCTTTCTTTATGGAAGACTACGGTGGCTGTAGAGCCGCTATAGATATCTTTCAGTATTTTTACATACGGCTCGTCTACACCCTGATTCCGCAATACCTCCATGACTGCTGAGGTTTCGACTGAATCCAACGCTTTCTCGTAATCAATGAAAGCTATATATAAAGGTTGGTTATGTTCCGCACATTTTTTTTATCACCTGATTGATAGTGTGAATATGGTCTATTGTTGATTAGCCTTTACGGAATCCTGCCTGGTCCTTTGGTTGACGGAAGTCTAAGGTGTTCCTGATTCTATTTGTAATTTCCTTAGTAAATACTTTGTAGGCAACGGACAGTAAACTGATCGGTATATAATTTTTCAAGTCTTTGGCGTCCCCTTTCTTATGGATTAGGATTATGTTAGCGTTTTTCCAAGATTCCGGTACGCTCGAAGTCCTGAGGCATTGCGTATACAGGGTGGCCAGTTTCTCTAGAACAATCTGCCCACTATCCTTCAACAAATCTGCTGTTAACTGATCCTCCCACTGCCTTCCCCCTTTGCATAGCTCCCAAGGCTTTCTTTACTTCTTCCGGCGTTACTTGTGGGATTTCGAATTCCTCTAGATTATTCTCTCTTCCATTATCGTCGTGGGTGCCACTGGGACTGTATAAATCTCTATAGAACTCCTCAGCCACTTGAACTATCTCATCCATATTAGTAGTGATATTGCTGGCTTTGTCTCTTTACCCATACATCTGATTCTTGCCAGTTCCTAGTTTCTTCTTCACTGCTTTTAGGCTTCCTCCGTTCCTGAAAGCATCTTCAATTCTATCCATATTATACTTCCTTATGTCAGCTGTCTTGCGCTTGTTGATTAACTTCAAAAGTTCTGCCAGTTCTATTCTAGCTGTAGGGTTAGAGGCTTTCATACATTGGCGTTTCTTGATCAGATCTTTCGTCTCCTGCGATAGCTTACTGGTATCCTGTCTAACGGAGTTACCACCGACTTATATTGCACACTCCTTAATGATGTCCACAAGATTGTCGTTCATTGCTTCAACACTAAGGTCCTCTTCCTGAGTTAAAGCCGAATACCTTTTCTGTAGCTTGATCTGGAATTCCTCTATTTTCCCTCTTAGCGCTAACTCATTGATCGGCTTCTTATGCACCAGTTTCTTCCGTTCCCTCCTCAGGCCTAGGCTAATTCGAGTTCTTACCATCCTATGGTCACTGCAGCGCACCTTGCTGAGCACGTCCACATCTTGTATGATGCAAGGGTTAGCGCAGAGTATGAAGTCTATTTCATTTCTAGTCTCGCCGTTCAGGCTCCTCCACGTCCACTTTCGGCTATCTCGCTTTCGGAAGAAGGTATTCATTATCTGCATATTATTCTGTTCCTCAAACTCTACTAATAACTCTCCCCTGCTATTCCTAGTGCCTATGCCATATTCCCCCTCTGCCTTGTCTCCAGCCTGCTTCTTGCCCACCTTGGCATTGAAGTCGCCCATCAGTATACTGTATTTTGTTTGTACTTTACCCATCGCCGATTCTACGTCTTCATAGAAGCTTTCGACTTCCTGGTCATCATGATTGGATGTGGGGGCGTAGACCTGTACAACCTTCATTTTGTACCTCTTATTAAGTTTCACAACAAGACCTGCCACCCTCTCGTTAATGCTATCGAATTCCTGTATGTTACCAGCTGTGTTCTTATTAATCAGGAATCCGACTCCTAGTTCTTGTCTCTCCGCTAAGCCCCGGTAGCACAGGACGTGCCCGCTTTTTAGCACTGTATATGCTTCTTTTGGCCTCCTTACTTCACTGAGCCCTATTATATCCCATTTACTGCCCTCTAATTCCTCCAATAGCACTGCTAGACTCGCGGTGTAGCTATATGTTAATCCATTTACTGGTTTTTAGAAAAGATATAACAGGGCTATTGTGTTTAGTTCTTGTTCGACAAACAGTTCACGTAATTTCGTGTATTCTTCGGTTAAGTGAGTGTCACGGTATTTTTATTTGCAGGGGTAGCGACGTGTGCGTCTAGTGGTAGCTCTTTAAGAAAGTGAGAACAAGACTGTGAAGCCATTCTAATAGCTTAACATTTTTGTATCGTAAAAGCAATTCATGTATATTAGTGTAGTCTTCGGTCAAATGAAAATCAGTATATGTGCGGTGGTAGATATAGTATGCGTTAATCCATTTACAGCATTTTAGAGAAGATATAACACGCCTGTGTCGACATTCTAATTCTTATGGGACATTGTCTTTAGCGTTTGGTTGACAAAAAGTTCTCCTTATTTCGTGTATTCTTCGCCTTAATAACTCTCACTAGATATTTATCTGCAGGGGTGTCCATATGTGCGTCCAGTTGTAGCGTTTTAGGGAAGTGTGAACTAGACTGTGGAGCCATCCTAATTGCCTATATTTTGTTACTTACCGCGAAAGGCAATTTATGTAAATTAGTGTATTCGCTTAATTCAGAATGAGTCGATGCCCATTGGTAGAGGTCGCGACACATTAATCCATTTACACCTTTTTAGAGAAGATATATGACGGCTGATGGCGATTCGCTGATGATATTGCCTTGCTTAAATATAATAACTGAGGGGACCAATTGCAATGGATGCTCACTGACCTGGAGAGGCAAAGAAGAAGAGGTGGTCTAACAATTAATCTGCAGAAAACTAAAGTAATGTTTAACAGTCTCGGAAGAGGACAGCAATTTACAATATGTAGCGAGGCACTGGAAGTGGTAAGGGAATATATCTACTTAGGGCAGGTAGTGACGGCCGATCCGGATCATGAGACGGAAATAACCAGAAGTATAAGAATGGGCTGGGGTGCGTTTGGCAGGCCTTCTCAGATCATGAACAGCAGGCTGTCATTATCCTTCAAGAGAAAAGTGTATAACAGCTATGTCTTACCAGTACTCACGTACGGGGCAGAAACCTGGAGGCTTACGAAACTGGTTCTACTTAAATTGAGGATGACGCGACGAGCTATGGAAAGAAGAATGATGGGTGTAACGTTAAGGGATAAGAAAAGAGCAGATTGGGTGAGGAACAAACGCGAGTTAATGACATCTTAGTTTAAATCAAGAAAAAGAAATGGGCATGGGCAGGACATGTAATGAGGAGGGAAGATAACCGATGGTCATTAAGGGTTACGGACTGGATTGTAAGGGAAGGGAAGCGTAGCAGGGGGCGGCAGAAAGTTAGGTGGGCGGATGAGATTAAGAAGCTTGCAGGGACGACATGGCCACAATTAGTACATGACCGGGGTTGTTGGAGAAGTATGGGAGAGGCCTTTGCCCTGCAGTGGGCGTAACCAGGCTGATGATGACTATGATGATGATGATGATATGATGGCTTTGTGGACATTCTAATAGGCTATTGCCTCACGTTCTTGGTTGACAAACGATTGCCGTAATTTCGCGTATTCTTCGCCTGAATGAGTGTCACTATATATTTAATGGCAGGGGTAGCGATATGTTCGCCAAGTTGCAGGTTTTTAGTGAGGTGACAACAGGACGCTGGAGCCAATTTGATGGGCTGTAGTTTTTCTCCCGCAAAAAGCCATTTTTCTAAATTCGTGTATCCTTCGCTTAAATGAGTCAGTATATGGACATTGGAAGGGGTAGCGATATGTTAATAGATTTACTGCTTTTTACAGAAGAAATAGGAGGGCTGTGTGAACTGTCTAAGGGGTATAGTCTTATGTTCTTCGTCGACAAACTATTCTCGTAATTTCGTGCATTGTTCCCCTAAATGAGTGTCACTATATATTTATTTGCAGGGGTTGCGATATGTGCGTCCAGTTGTAGCTTTTTAGGGAAGTGAGAACAGGACTATGCAGCCATTTTATTTGCCTATATTTTTTTTTTATTTCGCGCGATAAGCAATATATGTAAATTACTGTATTATTCGTTTAAATGAGTCAGTCTATGCCCATTGGTAGAGGTAGCGACATCTTAATCTATCTAGAGCTTTTTATAGAAGATATAATAGGGCTGTGTGGGCAGTTTGACGGTATATTGACCTATGTTCCTGGTTGACAAACGATTCCCATAATTTCGCGTATTCTTCGCCTGAATGAGTGTCACTATATTTAGTGGCAGGGGTAGCGATCTGTTCGCCAAGTTGCAGCTTTTTAGCGACGTGAGAACAGGACTGTGGAGCCATCTTAATGGGCTGTAATTTTTTCTCCACCGAAAAGCCATTTTTCTAAATTCGTGCATTCATCGCTGAAATGAGTCAGTATATGGGCATAGAAAGGGGTAGCGATATATTAATCCATTTACTGCTTTTTATAGAAGAAATAGGAAGGCTCGCAGAACAATCTAAGGGGTACAGTCTTATGTTCTTCATCGACAAACGATTCTCATAATTTCGTGTATTCTTCGCCTAAATGAGTGTCACTGTATATTTAATAGCAGGGGTTGTGATATGTGCGTACCGTTGTACCCTTTTAGGGAAATGAGAGCAGGACTGTGCATCCATTTTAATCGCCTATAGTTTGTTTTTCCCGCCAGGAACAACTTATGTAAATAAGTTTATTCTTCGCCTAAATGAGTCAGTATATATGGATTGGTAGATATAGCGATATGTTAATCCATTTACTGATTTTTAGAGGACATATAACAGGGCTGCGTGGACATCCTAATGGTCTATTGCATATAGTTTTTGGTCGACAAACAGTTATCGTAATCTCTTGTATTCTGCGCCGGAATGAGTCTCACTATATATTTAGTTGCAGGGGTAGCGACATGTTCGCCAAGTTGCAGCTGTTTAGGGACGTGAGAACAGAACTGTGTAGTAATCTTAATGGGCTGTAGTATTTTCTCTCGCAAAAAGGCATTTTGATAAATTCGTGTATTCTTCGCTTTAGTGAGAGTCACTATATATGCATTGGTAGAGATAAGGATATGTTAATCTATTTAGAGCTTTTTATGAAAGAGATAACAGGGGTATGTGGACAGTTTGACGGTATATTGTCCTATGTGCTTGGTCGACGAACGATTACCGTAATTTCGTGTATTCTTCGCCTAAATGAGTGTCATTATATATATATATATATATATATATATATATATATATAAAAGCAGTGGTTGCGATGACTGCGTTCAACTGTAGCTTTTTTAGGGAAGTGAGAACAGGACTGTGTAGCTTTCTTAATGAGCTTTACTTTTCTTTCCCGCGAAAAGCGCTTTTTGTTAATTGCTCTCTTCTTCGCTTTAATGAGCCAATATATTGGCTTTGGAAGAGGTATCGCTATGTTAATCCATTTACAGCTTTTTATAAAAGATATAACAGAGCTAGTGTCTTGTGTTTTTGGTCGACAAATAATTCACGTAATTTCATGTATTGTTTGGTTGAGTAACTGTCATTTGTATATTTATTTGCAGGAGTAGCGATATGTGCGTCTAGTGGTAGTTTTTTAGGGAAGTGAGAACTAGACTGTGAAGCCATTTTAATAGGTTCAATTTTTTTATCGTGAAAATCAATTTATGTATATTAGTGTATTCTTCGCTCAAATGAGAGTCACTATATGTGCAGTGGTAGAGATAGTATATGTTAATTCATTTACAGCGTTTTAGAGAAGATATAACACCCCTGTGTAGATATTCTAATTGGATATTGTCTTTAATATTTGGTCGACAAAAAGTTCTCCTTATTTCGTGTATTCTTCGCCTAAATAACTGTCACTATATATTTATCTGCAGGGATATCCATATGGGCGTCCAGTTGTAGCTGTTTAGGGAATTGAGAACAGGACTCTGCAGCCATTTTAATGGCCTATGTTGTTTTTTCCCACGAAAAGCAATTTATGTAAATTAGTGTATTCTTCGCCTAAATGTGAGTAAGTATGTGCCCATTGGTAGAGGTAGCGACATGTTAATCCATTTACTGCTTTTTACAGAAGATATATGAGGACTGTGTGAACATTCTATCGGGCGAATGTCTTGTGTTCTTCGTCGAAAAACAATTCTTGTAATTACGTGTATTTTTCGCCCAAATGATTGTCAGTATATATTTATTTGCCCGGGTAGCGATATGTGTGTCCAGTTGTAGCTTTTTAGAGAAGTAAGAACAGGACTGATAAGCCAAGGTAATGGACTATAGAATTTTTTTTCGCGATTGACAATTTTGTAAATTAGTGTATTCTTCGTTTAAATGAGAGCCACTATATGTGCATTGGTAGAGGTAGCGATATGTTGATCCGTTATACATTACATTAGAAGATATAACAGGGCTGTGGGGACATTCTAATGGGATGTTATGTTTAGTTTTTGGTCGACAAGCAGGTCTCCTAATTTCGTGTATATTTCGTCTAAATGAGTGTCACTATATATTTATTAGCAGGATAGCGATATGTGCATCCAGTTGTAGCTTTTTAGGGAAGTGAAAGCATGACTGTGCGACCATTTTAGTGGCCTTAGTTTGTTTTTTACCGCAAAAAGCGGTTTTTATAAATTAGTGTGTTCTTCGCTTGAATGAGTCAGTATATGGGCATTGGAAGAGGTAGCACTATGTTAATCGACTTACAGATTTTTGGAAAAGATATAACAGGGCTATTGTCCTGTTTTTGCTCGACAAACAATTCACGTACTTTCGTGTATTCTTCGTGTGTACAGTGAGTGTCACTATATTTATTTGCAGTGGTAGCGATATGTGCGTCTAGTGGTAGCTTTTTAGGGAAGTGATAAGAGGATTGTGCAGCCATTTTATGGGGGGATCTTTTTTTCTAGCGAGAAGCAATTTATGTATATTCGCGTATACTTCGTTCAAATGAGTCAGTATATGTCTACTGGTAGAGTTAACAATATGTTACTCGAGTTACAGCTTTTTAGAGAAGATATAACAGGGCTGTGTGGATATTTTAACGGTCTATTGTCCTTTGTTGTTGGTCGACAAACGATTCCCGTAATTTCGTGTATTCTTCTCCTAAATGAGTGTCACTATATATTTATTAGCAGAGGTTGCGATATGTTCGTCCAATTGTAGCTTTTTAGGGAAGTGTGAACAGGGCTGTGCAGCCATTTTAATGGGCTATAGTTTTTTTCTTACCGCGAAAACATTTTTTTTAAATAAGTGTATTGTCTTAAATGAGTCAGTACATGGGCATTTGAAGATCTGTGACGTAGTGCGTTTACCATGGTCAAATAATTCCAGAGAACCTTGATAACGAGATGGAAATTCACAGAATAAAAATTGATTGGATCGCATACGGCAGACATTGCCAGCTCCTGACTGGAAGCTTACCATTATCATTGAAAACGAAGGTGTACAATCAGCGTGTTTTTCCATTGCTGACATATGGGGCAGAGACTTGGAGACTGACAAAGAAGCTTGAGAACAAGTTAAGGACCGCAGAAACGGTGATGGAACATAGAATGCTAGACATAACGTTAACAGACAGAAAGAGACCGGTGTGGATCAGAGAGAAAACGGGTGTAAAGATATTCTAATGGACATTAAGAGACAAAAAAATCGAACTGGGCAAGTCATGTAAAGCGCAGGTTTGATAACCGTTGGACCGTTGGGTTACAGAATGGGTACCATGTGGAGCGATGAAATTAAGAAAATCGCGGGCGTTAGTTGGAATCGGTTGGCGCAGGACACGGGTAATTAGAGATCGCGAGGACAGGCCTTCGTCCTGCAGTGGACATAAAATAAACTGATGATGATGATGATGATGATGATGATGATGACGACGACTACGACGGCGATGACGACGATCTCGGGACATTCTAATTGGCTATAGACTTTTGTTTTTCCGCTACGAGCACTTTTTGTAACTTCTTGCATTATTCACCTAAACGAATCAGTATATGCGCATTCAGCGGTAGCGATATGTTAATCTTTTTGAAGCCTTTTAGAGAAGTGAGAATAGGGCGGGGGGAGGGGAGCAGACATTCTAAAGGGATACATTCTATTTTTTCCACAAGAAATTAACGTAACTTCCTGTATTATCCAAAATGATTGTCAATATGTCTGTATTCAGGTGATAGTGATATGTGTGTCCAATAACATCTTGTCGAGAAGTTAAAACAGGGATGTGCGGGCATTCTAACGAGCAATTGTCTTATGTTTTGCATCTATAAGGAATTCTCGCAAATTCTTCTATTGATCGCTTAAATTACTCAGTGCACGCGCATGTTCATCCATTCATCCATCAAATCATTCATCAAATCATCCATCATATTCATCCATTTACAATTTTTATGAGAAGTGAGGACGGGATGCATTGTTTCTTTTTTCTTTTTTCGGGACAAGCAGTTCTCGTAAATTCGTGTCATCATCATCATCATCAGCCTATATTATGTCCACTGGAGTACGAAGGCCTCTCCGTGCGATCTCCAGTTACCTCAGTTCAGCGCCAAAGGATTCGAACTAGCACCTGCGAATTTCGTAATTTCATCGCTCCACTTATTCATTTGTCGTCCTCGATTGCGTTTCCCTTCTCTTGGTACCTATTCTGTAGCCCTAATGGTCCCACCGTTATCTAACCGGCGCATTACATGACCGGCCCTGTGCCATTTTTTTCCGTTAATGTCAATTAGAATGTCGGCTATGCCCGTTTGCTCTCTGATCCAAACAGCTCTTTTTCTGCCTCTCAAAGTTATGCCTAGCATTCTTCGTTCCATTCCTTTTTGTGCGGTCCTTAACTTGTTCTCAAGCTTCTTTGTCAGTCTCCAAGTCTCTGCCCCATATATCAGCACCGGCAATATGCAGTGATTATACGCCTTCCTTTTCAATGATAATGGTAAGCTTCCAATCACGAGCCGACAATGTCTGCCGTATGAAATCCTACCCGTTTTTATTCTTCTATGAAGTTCCTTCTCATTATCAGGGTTCCCAGTGATTATTTGAGAGCTAGTTTAACGTATTCCTTCACAGAATGTAGAGGTTCACTGGCGATCCTAAACTCTTGTTCCTTTGCCCGGTTGTGCATCATTATCTTTGTCAGTAAATGTGCATTTGCAGAGGTAGTGGTAAGTGCATCCTCTTACGAGGAAGCTTTAGCTCGGGCGCTACTCCAACGCTGCCTATTCATACATATGTAAAACGCAAAAACGTTTTTCTGAGATAACCCCTGGACCGATTTTAATGAAATTTGTTGCATTTGAGAGAAAAAGTAAAATTCTAGTGACGGTTGGAAGCGAAATTTCTATTTAGTGCCTGAATTGTGTTAAAAAGCTTTCCAAAAATTCAGAAGTTTGAAAAAAGGAAATAGAAGCCCCAAGTTTACAAACTAATAGCTCTGCATCAGGAACAGATGTCGCGGTTCTGTACACGACATCAATTACATCATTCAAACCGGACAAATTTTATGTGTCAATTTATATCCTACGTGAATTTATTACGATGTGTACAAGGGTTCTGCAAAAGCTATATTTCCATATTACTAGATTTTCTTAGATTCACGTGTAACATATCAAATTTGTCTCCTTTAGATGTACTATTAGATACAATTTACAAAATTGCGGTATCATTTTTTTCTTGCTGAGTTACGAAGTTGTAAACATGATAGTTTCGTTTTGTGAAATTTTGCGAGTTTTCCCAATTTTTTTATAAAAAATTGATGACCTGAATCGAAAATTTGAAACCAACAGTCACTAGATATTAAGTTTTTCTTTTCAATGCAGCAAACTTGGTCAAATTTTATGCTGTGGTCGCCGAGAAAAACGAATTCTCCTTTTGCATGTATTTAGATAGTAACACCCGAGCTAGAGCTTCCTCTTAAAGCTTTTTAGAGAAGTAAGGAGAGGGCTGGGCGAACACTTTATTGGTCTGTAATTGTGCATCAAAGTTTCTTTGCTTTATTATGCGCTTTTTGTGTACGTCAAGTGGGAGTAATCTTGTAAAACCATATCAGCAGTGTTTTGCTGATGCGCAATATTAAATTTCGCACGAAGAGGCTGTTTGCAATTGAAAATAATGTTTCTCTTTTCAGGCGTGCGTGTATATATATATGTGTTCAAGCAACCTTATGCTTTCTGGTCCTTTGGACTACGTGACGTAAAGCATCACAATGGGGCCCTGCTCTTTCAATGAGATGTAGACGCACTGTGTGAGTTACGTCAGCATTGTGTCATTCCATTCTTGTCTTGGAGGTACTGTTAAAGCAGAGCACCAAGAATAACTTATTTATTCTGGTTTCTTCATATTTCAAACGCGCAAATAGATTTGAGTTGGCAGTGCCAGGAGGTCCTGGCATTGGGTAGTTTTGGGTTGCTATTTTAATTTTCTTTCTTTTCTGTGCAGATCTGCTTGCCCCACGAGACAGGCTATTCGTTCTGCAACTGAACATTACTAGGTAAAACATGTACCTGTGTTTGAAGCAATAAGAGCAGATCGAATCACTGGCTATCCATACTTGGGTATTCACCGCTATGCGAGAGATTATTTAACCGACAGAAAAGTCTAATGACATGAGGTCTTTCGATAAAAATCGTCCAACTGGATTTAATTGCTTTAATGGTAGCCGCAGCCTGTGATGCAGTCAACTTTCTTTGCCCATTCGCCAACACAGTTGACAGTATGTTACCGCATTCTCGCGATATCGCACATTGCTGACCGTCTACACCGCTGTATACTGCAGGCGGCGATTTACCTCATGTCATCGTGGTGAAGATCTCACAGGTGGGCGGGTGGTCGTGATGATGATGTGCACTCTGGCGGCCTGGCGGACTTCATGCGCAAGAAGCTTTCGTGGATGTCCGAGACACAAATGCACTCGTCTAGCAATACTGCATCTGCATTAACCAAGAAGCCGCGTGAACTATATAAACATCACTGAAGTTACGTGTGTTATTAGCAGCAGGCATCATCAGTAAACATTGCGCCCAGACTTGAAAAGCAATGGTCAAGGCTGTGGCAAGTGCTTTTAGCAGTTAGAGCAGGCAAGAACATGTGGTGCCATTGAATGTCGCTGAATGTGCATTAGCGCCGACAGTTTTACCCAGAGATCGTTGAACTGTCTCGCATGGAATCATGTCGTATGGAGTAAAGCGGACAGGTGGTTTCCATAGACTACCCATAGGCGCCGCTCCTATCACCTGGTATTGTAGGGGCAAGGGGCTCACATGTTTCATACTGGTTACGCTGAGGAATACTAATGACGACTACAAAAGTTTAGGATACTCATACAAAAAACAAGCCTAAAGGTGAAGCTCTTTTCACCAAGTTTTGTATGAACCTATGTTGCCCCGTTTGCCAGTCGATGTAGTACCGCAGTGGTAAATGGTTCTTTATTGAAATAAATGAATAAAGGAATGCAGGCACGAAATTGCTGCTGATTGCGCTGTAACTGTTTAGCGCGGTCAATGAATCCATAAGCTCTGGAAGACACGTAGGGTGCGATTCTCACTCTGGCCTTGGCACAACTCGCAGGTCCACCTGGCTCCTGCAGCAGCGAAGCGAACAGCATCCGCAGGCGCACGCTCATGTCGGGCCACAGGTGCCACTTGTGAGCAACGTAGGCGACACAGTGCCGCAGCCTTGCCGGTGGCATGAACACTCCCTGATGTCTCCGTGCAGCCGGATACTCCACTTTGAAAATTGGTTGGCCAAGATGTCCAGCAGGGTTGAGGCTTCTTGATCTGCATTTTCAAGCGCAGACATATATCGTTTAGGTGGCTCGGCCGCTCATATCTGCATATGTGTGTGTGTTTTGCTACGTATTTACATTTTATGTCTGCATTGCGCCTTTCATACGATATATGAAGCTAACGATTAACGACTTGTGGATGAGAATGTCGATGTAAACAAATGTACCGCTTTCGTTAATCTGACACGCAGCGTTGCGCGCTAAGATTTATTGAATAGGCGAGATATCTAAATAAAGTGTAAAAGTGATTCAAAAAGGCGAGATTCAAGTGCGTAAATCAGCGACAGCAAACAAGGCAGCCGCTTCGGCAGAAGTAACTCGGCGCGCCTTCAACGGCGGCACTGCTGGCGCAACAGCGCGTTTAGCCTTGCTCATAGAGTAGTCCCTGCAAACTTCTTAAGAAGTTTGCAGGGACAACATGGCCACAATTAGTACATGACCGGGGTTGTTGGAGAAGTATGGGAGAGGCCTTTGCCCTGCAGTGGGCGTAACCAGGCTGATGATGATGATGATGATGATGATGATGATGATGATGATGATGATGATAGAGTAGTCGCTGAGTGCGACGTGGCTTTTATGTGCATGCTTCTCCGGAGAACCCAGCCGCGACCCACGAAACTCGTAACCGACGCACACTCGACATGGGCGCAGTTCCACAAATGAAAGGGCGAAAGCCCCTCTGCCTTTCCAAAACGCTTCAGGGCAGAACAGCAAAGTTTTTAAAGAAGGCACATAGGGTAACTAAAGCATGCCGTAAACATTTTTTTTGTGTGTGAGCTGGAAATTGTTAATCTAATACTGAGAACCGAAGTCAGTTTCTATTACTGAACTTAGTAAAGCACAATTGGAAGCAGCATCAGCGTAAATTCAAACGTAAACGATTCTGAAACTATACCAATATATGCTTACGTTTCGAAGTTCACCTGCATTTATAAATGTGTTTTTAATTAAGACTCTAAAACGTACACTAGGGACTACTACTACATGTTGAAAAACTCGCTATAGAGCATTTAGGTTCCATGCAATTACCTGAGCAGGCATTCCAATAGGTCATATTGTGGTTCGGTTTCTATTTATTTATGCTGATGGTGCACTGATTCAGATGTGAAATATAGCCCATTTACAAAACTTAGGCCTTCATGTTAACAGTATGACATTATTGGACTACTCAGGAAAACGTTTCGCTAAGCTAGCTTGATGTGTGCCTTGCAATCGAAGCAAATAAGAAGCACTCGTCTCTATATCAGGATCTACATACTGCGCCGATTCATTACTTTAACTCATGCTTTTGACACTCTTCGGATGCCTACATATTTAAATGTATGCCCTTGACAGGTCAATATATGAAATATTCAGAGTTTGATATCAGTAAAACGGGCAATGAAATGGCCTATGTTTCCAGGCTATAGAATTGTCCCGCTTGGAGGAGATGGGTTGTGCCGTTGGAAGGTTTAGATAATGTCTAGTTTATAGTAACTGCTATTTGCATCCTTGCTTGAAGATGAGCATTCCGATTATAAGCATCTCTCATTGACCGCTTAGGGCATATTCTTATTTTTCGCGTGTTATCAAGTGCTGCATTTTGAGTGTTACTTGGCCATTGAGTATCATGAGATTTTCTTGGTACTTGTCACCATACTTTCTCAACAACATTGTAAAGCCCCCCTTACACATTACTCCGATTAGGAGCTTGTAAGGTACTGTAAATAAATAAATAAATAAATAAATAAATAAATAAATAAATTCTTCTATATTTAGTTTAGATTCTGTGGCCGGCGCCCCGTTAGCAGCGCTATGAACCAGGGCCCGTAAATATCGTCCTACCGCTATCCCAGCATCTTCTGTTTGTCGAACGGTATGCAGATTCGTGAAAACTGAGTAAAAACACGCGACAAGAATTTGTTTCAGCCTGAATGCGTTGCCCTTCCTCTCAACAATCTTTATTTTCTTTTTTTCAGATCCTGAGCAGCGTGCTCACCGGAAGTGGCAAAGATGGCGACGATCTCCCCACCATGGACTTCGAACGAGAAATCCATCGATCGGAAGCAACCTGGTCCGAGACCGCCGAAGAGCCGCCGACCCAGGCTGCAGGGGTTCAGCTCCAACGCCAGGTGGCGAACCTGCGTCAGAGCGGCCACATTTGCCGTCACGACGACGTGGCCGTTCGAACCATTGCTGAGAATTCCGACGAACGCGTGTTTACGCACACACAAAAATAAAGTCTGACAACACCGCTGGCCATCAGGCCGGAAGACGACGACGACGACGGCGGCGGCGACGTATAGCATCCAGGACGTACCAGACGACTCGCACTTCAGATGCCACTAGTCGAACTAACTATAAGTATTTGCGGGGTGCATCCTGAATAGCCTAAGGATAGCTTGGGCGGGGTCATCGAAAAAGAGCACCGATAACACGGCGCCTTAACGAGTTATCGAGTTGGCAAAGGCAGACGAAAGACAAGGAGTGGAATGGTGGTGGATGGC
This sequence comes from Dermacentor andersoni, assembly GCF_023375885.2. Taxonomy (NCBI): domain Eukaryota; kingdom Metazoa; phylum Arthropoda; class Arachnida; order Ixodida; family Ixodidae; genus Dermacentor; species Dermacentor andersoni. The sequence goes on along the minus strand of NC_092824.1, from coordinate 96,581,349 downwards.
ATGAATATCTTAAGGGACGAAAAACCGCGTGCGACTGCAAAATTTGGCGGAGATGTTCGCAGTACCGCATGCTGTTTGCGCACTGTTTTTCCCCAAGCCACTAAGGTGCTTCGGTACCCTTTTAACACTAATGCCTAACGCACCGCCTGTATACTGCGCTGCTTGAGATTCCGAAATTCAAATTTGAGCAGCTGAACGAGAAGTAGCGATATGAATTCGCTGTCGAGCTAAGTGTCTGTTTTGAATAGCTTGGGAATCGAATTGCTAACTACAGTGCTAAGTAACTTTGCTCACAAATTCTATCTCCAGCACAAATTTGCACTCCATGGCGTGTAATGGAGAAAATTCTGCGTACGTGCAAGCGTGCTCGAGCATTGCAGGGTTTAAATACTCCCCCAATACTGTTCGTTTCAGTGCTGTTGGATGATTCGAACAGCAAGTTCGTCAGTGTTCAAAAACTGCAGCAGTTGGCGACGAAGCCTGGAGTGAGCTTCTGCAATATTCACAGAGCATCTTGAAGGCGTACCACAGGTTAAGTACATAAAATTTCAGGATGGCTTATCACGCGCCCCCATAACTGGCGCCCGTGTATTGTGTTGCAGGAAGAGTTTCTCGTGACGTCAGCATTTTGCGGAGGTTAAGCAATCGCTGTATAAGAAGGAAGAGCCACTTGAATACTGGTGTAATTTGGGGCTTTTTTTTTTGTTTCCCAGTTCTATCTTGTGCTTTTCCTCGGTGGCTCCGCCCTCTTTTTTTCTCTCTCTCGTACTGAATAGCTGGTCGCACCTCTTAGCCTAAGACTTTCTTAAAGCTGTTCCAAATATTCTGCATCCAGAGTAGCGATTTTCCTCTCTTGCATCTACCTCCTTCTTTCGGCTGTTACGGTTTTCTGTATTTAGGAGTCGCCGCTAAAACTTTCTGAAACTGTCCTCATGTTGTTGCCATCGTTAATTCGTACGTGGGTACTTGCGATATGGAATAACAGCTACTGCGAATCGTACGCATAACTGATCTATTCGATGTCATTTTTTTATGTTGCCAAATTCCGCAGCGTATTCTTCATTCCGGCATTTTTCGCGGTAGTCATTTTTCGCGGTAGAAGATTCGTTGGCTTATAGCAACGTAGACGTCGCTGGCTAGCCGGTAACAAGAACGCTTACTGTGGACTCCGTGCAGCCGGATGCTCCACATTGAATATCGTTTGGCCAGGATGTCGAGCAGGGTTGAACCACCTTGCTCTGCATTTTTCTTGCTCTGCAGCTATGAACGCACGTAGTACCCATCCAAACATTGATGACTGCTGGCGTTACTGAACTGTAGTTCGCGATTAATGGTGGTTTTACTACTACACGCAGAGTATTCGTACTGTTCGCCTTGCATGTGACGCAGTACAACCCTCAAATTGCACCTACGGCAGTCTCCTCTTGATTTCGTTTGTGTGCGCGTGTTTTGACCCGCCCATAGGAATTATTTGACTCGTGTAACGAATGTTTACGAATTTCTAAATAAACTTGAATGAAGGCCGTGCGTGTCTTGTCTCGCGTCAGTTTCCTCATGAATGATGCCAATGTAAGGAGTGATCCGTTCACTACCTACAAACTAGCCTTTTCGTACTTACGTTGCCGAGTAGAGCTTTCCTTGAGAGTGGACAAGCGCCAGAATGTCACGAATGAACTGTTCTGCCAAAGGGAGACGTGGGTCCGCTCATAAAAGGAACTGAACGGCGCCTTATAACCGCATGTCACAGCGCTACCAAACTGCATCACGGATTACAATTGAAGCGCGTGTAATGGTTCGGCTGCATTAGAGGCACGGCACTGTTAATTTACGCCGCTGCAAAGTGGACGCAGAGTCCAGGGTCACTGCGCAGCTAGCGTGACTGGCGGCGTCCTGCGCGCATGAGCGTGGTCAGCACGGGGATGGAGCACGTCTTATCTGGTCGGAAGCATCAACTGTGAGAGCATAGGCGAGCAACAACGGTCTAGCTGGCGAAGCTACTGGTCGAGAAAAAAGACGGTGTTCGGTGTGCCGTTCCGGTAGCCGAGCGGCTTGAGTGTTGATCTCGTATCCTTCAGGACGGTGGTTCGATTCCCGCTGCCTGCATCGCTGCGAAAAAAAAAAAAAAAAAAGGCAGCGATGCGGATGCCGGGGCTCGAAGTGCCATCCATGAAGGTTCGAGGTGGACCGTTAAGGCTGGGTCTCGACCTCTAGAGGACCTCCTGCATCGTAGTACCGGCGTACGCATGGCCAGTGCGCGGATTGAAGGCGGTGCGGACGTCGGCACAACGACGCAGGTGACCCCCTGGGAGTTATGTCGCCGTGTAGCTTGCTGCCGGAACTGGGAGTTCCGGCACCCAGCTGTGCACTCGGCCGCCGGAATGTGGCGGATAAGAGGGAGTTTTGTGTCATGGTGCACACTATTTCCTCTCGCTATCCCCCGGGTATCCTAAGAGGGTGGATACCTGCTGCTTTTGGGGGAAGTGCGGAGGGCACCCCACGGAGAAGGGCGACCACACGCGAAAGAGGCGACACCACGACGCCCAGAGAAAACCGACCTGCAAACGACCTGAGCCACCCCTCCACAGAAAATCGCCGCGCACCCGGCGACCCCCCCCCCCCCCCCCCCCCGATCTTTTGCCGCGCCAGCTCTATAGAGGTCGGCCCTCTAAGAGGTCGCGCGGCCCTCCGGCGGTCTATGGAGGGCCGCGCGACCTCTTAGGGGGCGGACCTCTATAGAGCTGGCGCGGCAAAAGATCTGGGGGGGGGGGGTCGCCGGGTGCGCGGCGATTTTCTGTGGAGGGGTGGCTCAGGTCCTTTGCAGGTCGGTTTTCTCTGGGCGTCGTGGTGTCGTCTCTTTCGCGTGTGGTCGCCCTTCTCCGTGGGGTGCCCTCCGCACTTCCCCCAAAAGCAGCAGGTATCCACCCTCTTAGGATACCCGGGGGATAGCGAGAGGAAATAGTGTGCACCATGACACAAAACTCCCTCTTATCCGCCACATTCCGGCGGCCGAGTGCACAGCTGGGTGCCGGAACTCCCAGTTCCGGCAGCAAGCTGCACGGCGACATAACTCCCAGGGGGTCACCTGCGTCGTTGTGCCGACGTCCGCACCGCCTTCAATCCGCGCACTGGCCATGCGTACGCCGGTACTACGATGCAGGAGGTCCTCTAGAGGTCGAGACCCAGCCTTAACGGTCCACCTCGAACCTTCATGGATGGCACTTCGAGCCCCGGCATCCGCATCGCTGTCTTTTTTTTTTTTTTTCACAGCGATGCAGGCAGCGGGAATCGAACCACCGTCCTGAAGGATACGAGATCAACACTCAAGCCGCTCGGCTACCGGAACGGCACATCAAACGCTGTTTATTTCTCGACCAGTAGCTTGGCCAGCTGGGCCGCTATTGCTGCCTAGCTGGTCACACAGTTCGTTCTGCCGACAACATACCACATGCTCTATCCGCGTGCTCATGTGCACATTACGCTACACTCTGCGTACACTTTGCAGCAGCGTAGCGGAACTGTATCGGGCGTCACTGAACACGCCGTAGTTATCTGAATCCTTGACCCGGTTTAGTAGCACTGCGAGGAGCGGTTCAATATAGCAAGCTGTTGAATTCCTTTTATGAGAAGACCCACGTCCCCCTTTGACAGAAATACTTGTCGATTGACTGGCGACACTCGGACGCTTGTCCACGCTGAAAGAAAATGCTAGCGAAGAGAGACCAGACACGCATGGGCGTTAATTCCACACACCGTAACTTTATTTCGGAGCTCTTAACCATTCGTAACAAAGAAAATTGAGGGACGATCAAAAACCGAACATTCCCACCTTAATTTACGCCGTATACATGCGCGCACATGACGCCGAAAGTGCAAATTTCTCACAAATACGACATCGAATTCATCACTAGAACGAGAGGTGCCGGGAATAGAAAGTAACGCTGGCAGGGGAAAACAAATACTATCACAAATTCTTAGTGGCAATTCCGAAGTCCTGGACATCGTAAAACCCAGAAGGCTGTATCTGCGCGAGAAACAACGAAATCCATTCTACAAGTATGTTTGGAACAGCTTAACGGAAGCCTCCGGCTAATAAGCACGGCGCACGGCTGTTCGCGAAGATTGTGGAACGCGAGAGAAAAGTACGCGGAAAAACTACAGAACAGCACGAAAGTACTTCTGATGCTCAACAAGCTTTTTCATTCTTATACGGCGATTGCTTAACATGCTAATGTCACGCGTAAGTTTGCCTGCTACACAACACAGGCGCCAGTTCCGAGTGATAAATTATCCCGACGTCTACTCAACCTGCGGTACGCCTCCCAGATGAACTCCAAATTTTGTAGTGGTGTGGTCCTTTCAGGCTTCGTTATCTATTGCTGCAGTTTTTCAAGTACTTTGACGAGTTCGCTGTTCAGAGCATCCAACAACACAGACACCAAACGTATTTGGGCGCATTAAACCCTGCAATGCCCGAACAGCGTTCTACACAAAATACGTGCAACTTGATTTCTCGCCATGGAGCGCGAACTTATACTGAAGATAGCTTCAGCAAACATAACGAGCACTGCAGCTAGTAGTTATATTGCAGCCGAGTTTCACACAGAACAGCTTAGGAATGTATGTCGCTACTTCTGTTTCACGTGCAGAAATTAGAAATTCAGTCTCGAACGGCGCAGCAATCGGAAGGCGCGTTATGCATTGCAGGGTTAAAAGGATCCTGAACAAAGTTCTTCGCTTATTGAATAACAGTAGGCGAATAACATACGCCACCGCGAAAGTATCCGGCTAATTTTGCAGTCGTACGTGGGTTTTTCGTTATTTCAGCTAGTCATGCACTCCACCAACATTCCACTCCTTGTCCTCCCCTCCCCCTTTACCAACCATATAACTCGGTAAGCCGCCGTGCTATCGGTGCTCTATTTCGAAGACCCGCCCGTAACTCACCTCAAGCTACCCAGGACGTACCCCGTAAACACTTATTAGTTCGAGTCGTGGTACGTGAAGTGTAAGACATCTTGCACGTCATGGGCGTTACACGTCGCCATCGTCGTCGTCTTCTGGCCTTTTGGCCTGCGGTGTTTTCAGACTTTATTTTTGTGTGTGCGGAACCAAGCGCTTGTCGTAATTTTCAAAAACGGTGCGAATGGCCACGTCGTCGTGACAGTGAAAGTGGCCGCTCTGACGCAAGTTCGAAACCTGGCGTTCGAGCTGAACCTCTCCAGTCTGGGTCAGCGGCTGCTCGGTGGCTCGCGCACCAGGTTGCTTCAGATCGAGGGATTCTCCGAAGTCCGTGGTGGGCAGATCCTCCGGTGAGCATCCGGATCCTCCGGAGAACTTCCGGTGAGCACGCTGCTCTGGAACTGTAACAAAAAAATAAAGAAAAAATTGAGTGGGCTGGCAACTCCTTCAGGCAGAATTAATTGCTTGCCGCGCGTTTTCCTCAGTTGTCAGGAATTCGCATACTGTTCGATGCCAAGTTGGTGCTACGAAAAGTGGGAGGGCGAAATTTACAGACCCTGCTTCCTAGCGCCGCTGACGCAGCATATAGCCCAATTATAGTCCATTTTATTTATGTATTTAATTTTTTATTTGCAGTATCTAACAGGCTGCTGATCGGATCAATATGTAAGGGGGCTTTACGTGGTTAGTAATATGGTGACGAGTACTGAAAGAAACATACATTTATTGGCTATGTACGAAAAATAATACAATCCCAATGCTCTTAGTCAAGCGAATACCCAACAGAGTTCATATAAACTAGACGACTGGACATTATCTAAACTTTTGAACGCCACAACGTTTTCGTGCTGTTGCGCATGCATCTAGTTGGCGTTTCGTTTCAAAAGCACAGATCGACCCACGTGCTACATAGGGGACGATTCCAGCCAGAATATATACGCCATTTCATCGCCCGCCTTATTAATTGCAAAGAACTGAATATTTCAAATAGGAACCTGTCAGTGGCACGCTGCTCATTTGTGAAGCAAGCCAGTGTGTGTCAAAAGCACGAGTCCAAGTAATGAATCGGCGGAGTATGAATTCCGATACAGAAACGAGTGCTTCTTATCTGCTCCGATTGCAAGGCTCACATTAAGCTAGCTGAAGGAGATGTTTCATACGCAGACCCGCAATTACGTACTGTTAACTTGAGGGGCTAAGTTTAGCCAATGGGCTTTAACTAGATTTTAATTCTGAACCACTGTACCATCAGCATAAATACAAACCTGATCAGAAAATAACCGAATCGAATTTCTGGTGAGGTAGGTACACGGAATATAATTGCTATGTAGCCTCTGTTTAAACATGTAGCAATAGTCTCTAGTGTAGGTTTTCATGTCTTAATTCAAATCGCATAAACAAATGCAGGTGAACTTGGGAACGGGACGATATGTCCGAGTATTTTCAGAATTGTTCACGTTTGAAACTACGCTGATGCTGCCCCCAATTGTGACTTACTTGTTTCAGTACTAGCAAATTATTCCGAAGCTCAGGATTAGACCGAAAATGTTCAGCTCACCAAGGAAAAGTAGTTTACAGCATGCGTTCGTTTCTAATCCGACTTTTTCACTTTTCTGTGCTGCGCTCTGTCGCATGCCGCTGGCAACGCTTTGGAAGGGAGCCGGGGCTTTCGCCCTTCGATTTGTGCAGCTGCACCCATGTTGAGTCTGCGTCGGTTAGGCGTTTCGTCGATCGCGGCTGGCTTCTTCATGGTAGCAATGTCGTACCTGGAAGCCACGTCGCAATCATCGACCACCGGATGAGCAAGCCTGAGCGCTCTCTCGTGCCAGCAATGCGGCCGTTGAAGGCGTGCCGAGTTCCGTCTGCGGACGCGGCTGCCTTAGAGTTTGTTGTCGCTGATTTCAGCAGTTGAAACTCGCTTTGTATAATTTTTACGCATATTTTATACCTCACGCATATTGAATAAGTCTTAGCGCGCAGCCTTGCGTGTCGGATTAGCCAAAGCGGCGCATTTGTTTACATTGACATCTACAACCACAGGTCATTGATTGTTAGTGTGAAATGTAGAAACGGTGCATCGCTGACATTAAATGTGAAAATGTAGCAAAACGTAAACATCTGCAAATATCAGCGGCCGAGTCAATTAAATAATATACTTTTGCACTTAAAAATGCTGAGCAAGAAGGTTCAACCTTGCTGGACATCCTGGCCAACCGACATCCAAAATGGAGCATCCGGCTGCGCGAGGACAACAGAGTGTGCTGCAGCCTTGCCAGTGGCATGAACACTGTGTCACGTACGTTGCTCGCAGCTGCTACATGTGGCTTGACATGAGCATGCTGCAGGAGATGTTCACCTCGCTGCTAAAGAAGTCAGGTCGACCTGGGATGATGCCAAGGCAACAGTGAGAATGACATGTACTGGTCTTTCTGAGTTCATTGAATGATTGACCAGGCTACACAGTTACAGCCACATTAGAGAGCAATCAGGAGTAAGTTTGTGCCGTTCATTCCTTTATTTCAATAAACAACGGATTACCACAGGGGTACTATATGGCCTGCAAGCACTACAGCATGGGTCCATATAAAAGCTAGTTCAAAAGAGCCTTACCTTTAGGTTTGTCTTTGACATGACTGTCAAAACCTTTTGCAGTCGTTAGTAGTGTTATATAGCATAACCAGCATGAAACATTTGAAACAACTTTGGCCCTACAATACATCAGGTAATAGGTACGACGGCTGTGGGCAGTCTATGAAAACGACCTATCCACTGTTCTTTATACGACATGACTCAATGCGAAACAAACCCCCGACCTCTGTGCAAAACTGTCAGTGGCATTCCATGAAAATAAATGGCACCATATGTTCTCGCCTACTCTTAACTGCTAATAGCACTTCCCAATGCCTATTGGATTGAATTTCCGGGCGAAATGTCTACTGATGATGACGCCTGCTGCTGATGACACATTTAACTGCAGTGATGTTTATATCCTTCATGCAGATGTAGCCTTGCTAAACCAACCCATTTTTGACTGACGTCCTAAACTGATTTTGTCCAACAGGCCACCAGGGCGGGCATCGTCATCATGACGGTCCATCGACCCAACTATGACATCTTCACCATAACGACGCGAGGTGGATCGCCGTCTGCAGTAAACAGCCGTGTCGACAGGTACACTACTTTAATATACTGCCAACTGCGTTGGCGGATAGGCAAAGAAAGTTGACGGCAGCACATGCTCCCATAAAGCTAGGGCTAAAATTAAACAATTAAATCTAGCTGGACGACTTTTATCGAAAGAATAATTCACAGACGGAGAAGTCAGATGACATGCAATGTCACTCATTCATTCATGAGTGAATGTCATTCCCCCTTAAGAGAGAGAGCAAATGATAAAGGAAAGGCAGGGAGGTTAACCAGGACTGAGCCCGGTTGGCTACCCTACACTGGGGAAAAGGAAAAGGGGACGGAAAGATTAAAAGAAGAGAAAGTCTACTGGGGATATCGTTAGTACACTTTTACTGACATTTCATTACGTGATGAATAAACTTGTTTGTGTACATTACATTGCGCTTTAACATCAGAAGCATATAGCCTTTAAAATAATCTCTCCGGTTGCTTTACAAAATCAAACAGCTCAGGTTCAACGCACAGATCATTCCTCCTGGAAATAAATTTTATTGACAATGATTAACGCGATGAATTAACGATTTGCGTAAATTACTTTCCGCGTTAAAAGCAAAAGCCTATAAGAATTTAAATATTCTCTCCGCCTTATTTTATAATTTCTCACAGCTAAATTCAATACATACATATTTCCACCAGCAAATGCCTTTTTAATGACAATTATTTACGTGACGAATAAACAATTCTGCGTAAGTTACTTTCCGCGTTAAAAGCAGAGGCCTATAACACTTGAGAATATTTTCTCCGCCGTGTTTTATAACTTCTAACAGCTCAGATTAAAAGCATAGATCATTCCACCAGCAAATGCACTTTTACTGACAATTACTTACTCGATAAAAAAAAAAAACCAAATTTCCACGTTAAAACCAGAAGACTATAGCCCTTATAGAATAATATCTCCGCTTACTTTAAAAGTTCCATCATCTCAGATTCAACGCATAGATCATTCCCCAGGAAATAATCTATTACTGACAATTTTTTACTCGATGAATAACCGAATTTCTGTAAATACCTTTCTGCGTTAAAACAAGAAGCTAATAGCCCCTTAGAAGCTTTAAAACACGGTGGAGAGATTATTCTAACAGATCAGATTCAACGCATAGATCATTCCTCCAGTAAATGCACTTTCACTGAAAATTACTTACGCGATAAAAAAAAAAACGAATTCGCAGAAATTACTTTCCGTGTTAAAAGCAGAATCCTATAGCCCTTTACAATAATCTCTCCATTTGCTTTATAACTTCTAACAACTAAGATTGACAGCATAGATCATTCCCCCAACAAATAAACTTTTACTGATAATTATTTAGGCGACGAATAAACGAAATTGCATAAATTGGCTTCCCCTTTAAAAGCATACGCCTATAGCCTTTAGAATACTCCTTTATCACTTTTCCTAACAGCTCAGATTCAACGCATAGATCAATCCCACCTAAAAGTAACTTTCTGAGACAATTATTTACTAAACTAACAAACGAATTTCCACCATGCCACGTAAAAAGGAGAAGCCTCTAGCCCTTTAGGAAATTAACGCGACCTCTATCACTTTTCCTAACCGCGCCGAATCTACACATAAATTATTCTCACCCTCAAGTCCCCCTTTTCAGACAATTATTTAAGCGATGAGTAAACGAATTTGCGCAAATTAGTTTCCCCGTTAGAATCAGAACGCGTTAGCCCTTTGGAATATTAGCGCCACTGCGTTCTATCGCTTTTCCTAGCAGCTCAGATTCAACGCATAGATCAATCCCACCGGAAAGACACTTTCTGAGAACATTATTTACTCGCCTAACAAACGAATTTCCACAAATAATTTGTCACGTAAAAAGGAGAAGCCTCTAGCCCTTTAGAATATTAACGCGACCTGTTTATCACTTTCGCTAACAGCACCGAATCAACACATAGATCATTCTCACCCTCAAATCCCCTTTTTCAGACAATTATTTAAGCGATGAAAAAACGAATTTGCGGAAATTAGTTTCCCCGTTAGGAGCAGAACGCCTTAGCCCTTTAGAATATTAGCGCCACTGTGTTCTATCGCTTTTCCTAACAGCTCAGATTCAACGCATAGATCAATCCCACCTGAAAGTCACTTTCTGAGACAATTATTTACTCTACTAACAAACGAACTTCCACAAATAATTTGCCACGTAAGAAGGAGAAGCCTCTAGCCCTTTAGAATTTTAATGCCATCTCTCTATCACTTTCGCTAACAGCACCGAATCAACGTATAGATCATTCTCACCCTCAAGTCCCCTTTTTCAGACAATTATTTAAGCGATGAATAAACGAATTTGCGGAAATTAGTTTCCCCGTTAGAAGCCGAACGCGTTAGCCCTTTAGAATATTAGCGCCACTGTGTTCTATCGCTTTTCCTAACAGCTCAGATTCAACGCATAGATCAATCCCACCTGAAAGTCACTTTCTGAGAAAATTATTTACTCGAGTAACAAACGAACTTCCACAAATAATTTGCCACGTAAGAAGGAGAAGCCTCTAGCCCTTTAGAATTTTAACGCCACCTCTTTGTCACTTTCGCTAACAGCACCGAATCAACGTATCGATCATTCTCACCCTCAAGTCCCCTTTCTCAGACAATTATTTAAGCGATGAATAAACGAATTTGCGGAAATTAGTTTCCCCGTTAGAAGCCGAACGCGTTAGCCCTTTAGAATATTAGCGCCACTGTGTTCTATCGCTTTTCCTAACAGCTCAGATTCAACGCATAGATCAATCCCACCTGAAAGTCACTTTCTGAGAAAATTATTTACTCGAGTAACAAACGAACTTCCACAAATAATTTGCCACGTAAGAAGGAGAAGCCTCTAGCCCTTTAGAATTTTAACGCCACCTCTTTGTCACTTTCGCTAACAGCACCGAATCAACGTATCGATCATTCTCACCCTCAAGTCCCCTTTCTCAGACAATTATTTAAGCGATGAATAAACGAATTTGCGGAAAATAGTTTCCCCGTTAGAAGCAGAATGCGTAAGCCCTTTAGAATATTAGCGCCACTGTGTTCTATCGCTTTTCCTAACAGCTCAGATTCAACGCATAGATCAATCCCACCTGAAAGTCACTTTCTGAGAAAATATTTACTCGATCTCGGCGGCCCTCGAAAGGCAACGACCGAGCGAAACTGGAGGGAGGCTGCCACCCCAACAGAGGGGCAGGCGCGGTCGACCAAAGGGAATAGTGCGGCCGCGGCCGAAGTAGAGGCGCCACACGCCGTGAAGACGTCATGGCCGCGTCACGGTAACGCCTCCCTAACAGGGGAAGGCTAACCGTTCTGCAGGCGTTCACAACAAAGTTTCCTCACTCACTCACTCACTCACTCGACTAACAAACGAATTTCCACAAATAATTTGCCACGTAAAAAGGAGAAGCCTCTACCCCTTTAGAATTTTAACGCCACCTCTCTATCACTTTCGCTAACAGCACCGAATCAACGTATAGATCATTCTCACCCTCAAGTCCCCTTTTTCAGACAATTATTCAAGCGATGAATAAACGAATTTGCGGATATTAGTTTCCCCGTTAGAAGCCGAACGCGTTAGCCCTTTAGAATATTAGCGCCACTGTGCTCTATCGCTTTTCCTAACAGCTCAGATTCAACGCATAGATCAATCCCACCTGAAAGTCGCTTTCTGAGATAATTATTTACTCGACTAACAAACAAATTTCCAGAGATATTCTCTCCGTAACAAGGAGAAGCCTCTAGCCCTTTAGAATATTAACGCTACCTCTTTATCACTTTCGCTAACTGCACCGAATCAACGCATAGATCATTCTCACGCTCAAGTCCCCTTTTTCAGACAATTATTCAAGCGATCAATAAACGAATTTGCGGAAATTAGTTTCCCCGTTAGAAGCCGAACGCGTTAGCCCTTTAGAATATTAGCGCCACTGTGTTCTATCGCTTTTCCTAACAGCTCAGATTCAACGCATAGATCAATGCCACCTGAAAGTCACTTTCGGAGAAAATATTTACTCGACTAACAAACGAATTTCCACAAATAATTTGTCACGTAAAAAGGAGAAGCCTCTACCCCTTCAGAATTTTAACGCCACCTCTCTATCACTTTCGCTAACTGCACCGAATCAACGTATAGATCATTCTCACCCTCAAGTCCCCTTTTTCAGACAATTATTCAAGCGACGAATAAACGAATTTGCGCAAATTAGTTTCCCCGTTAGAAGCCGAACGCGTTAGCCCTTTAGAATATTAGCGCCACTGTGTTCTATCGTTTTTCCAAACAGCTCAGATTCAACGCATAGATCAATCCCACCTGAAAATCACTTTCAGAGAAAATTATTTACTCGACTAACAAAGGAATTTCCACAAATAATTTGCCACGTAATAAGGAGAAGCCTCTAGCCCTTTAGAATATTACCGCCACCTCTTTATCACTTTCGCTAACAGCACCGAATCAACGTATAGATCATTCTCACCCTCAAGTCCCCTTTTTCAGACAATTATTTAAGCGATGAAAAAACGAATTTGCGGAAATTAGTTTCCCCGTTAGGAGCAGAACGCCTTAGCCCTTTAGAATATGAGCGCCACTGTGTTTTATGGCTTTTCCTAACAGCTCAGATTCAACGCATCGATCAATCCCACCTGAAAGTCACTTTCTGAGACAATTATTTACTCTACTAACAAACGAATTTCCACAAATAATTGGCCACGTAATAAGGAGAAGCCTCTAGCCCTTTAGAATATTACCGCCACCTCTTTATCACTTTCGCTAACAGCACCGAATCAACGTATAGATCATTCTCACCCTCAAGTCCCCTTTTTCAGACAATTAGTTAGGCGATGAAAAAACGAATTTGCGGAAATTAGTTTCCCCGTTAGGAGCAGAACGCCTTAGCCCTTTAGAATATGAGCGGCACTGTGTTTTATGGCTTTTCCTAACAGCTCAGATTCAACGCATCGATCAATCCCACCTGAAAGTCACTTTCTGAGACAATTATTTACTCTACTAACAAACAAATTTCCAGAGATATTCTCTCCGTAACAAGGAGAAGCCACTAGCCCTTTAGAATATTAACGCTACCTCTTTATCACTTTCGCTAACTGCACCGAATCAACGCATAGATCATTCTCACGCTCAAGTCCCCTTTTTCAGACAATTATGAAAGCGATGAATAAACGAATTTGCGCAAATTAGTTTCCCCGTTAAAAGCAGAACGCGTTAGACCTTTAGAATATTAGCGCCACCGTGTTCTATCGTTTTTCCAAACAGCTCAGATTCAACGCATAGATCAATCCCACCTGAAAATCACTTTCAGAGAAAATTATTTACTCGACTAACAAACGAATTTCCACAAATAATTTGCCACGTAAAAAGGAGAAGCCTCTAGCCCTTTAGGATATTAACGCCATCTCTTTATCACTTTCGCTAACAGCACCGAATCAACGCATAGATCATTCTCACCCTCAAGTCCCCTTTTTCAGACAATTATTTAAGCGATGAAAAAACGAATTTGCGCAAATTAGTTTCACCGTTAGGAGCAGAACCCATTAGCCCTTTAGAATATTAGCGCCAATATGTTCTATCGCTATTCCTAACAGCTCAGATTCAACGCATAGATCAATCCCACCTGAAAGTAACTTTCTGAGACAATTATTTACTCAACTAACAAAGGAATTTCCACAAATAATTGGCCACGTAATAAGGAGAAGCCTCTAGCCCTTTAGAATATTACCGCCTCCTCTTTATCACTTTCGCTAACAGCACCGAATCAACGTATAGATCATTCTCACCCTCAAGTCCCCTTTTTCAGACAATTATTTAAGCGATGAAAAAACGAATTTGCGGAAATTAGTTTCCCCGTTAGGAGCAGAACGCGTTAGCCCTTTAGAATATTAGCGCCACTGTGTTTTATGGCTTTTCCTAACAGCTCAGATTCAACGCATAGATCAATCCCACCTGAAAGTCACTTTCTGAGACAATTATTTACTCAACTAACAAAGGAATTTCCACAAATAATTGGCCACGTAATAAGGAGAAGCCTCTAGCCCTTTAGAATATTACCGCTTTCTCTTTATCACTTTCGCTAACAGCACCGAATCAACGTATAGATCATTCTCACCCTCAAGTCCCCTTTTTCAGACAATTATTTAAGCGATGAAAAAACGAATTTGCGGAAATTAGTTTCCCCGTTAGGAGCAGAACGCCTTAGCCCTTTAGAATATGAGCGCCACTGTGTTTTATGGCTTTTCCTAACAGCTCAGATTCAACGCATAGATCAATCCCACCTGAAAGTCACTTTCTGAGACAATTATTTACTCAACTAACAAAGGAATTTCCACAAATAATTGGCCACGTAATAAGGAGAAGCCTCTAGCCCTTTAGAATATTACCGCTTTCTCTTTATCACTTTCGCTAACAGCACCGAATCAACGTATTGATCATTCTCACCCTCAAGTCCCCTTTTTCAGACAATTATTTAAGCGATGAAAAAACGAATTTGCGGAAATTAGTTTCCCCGTTAGGAGCAGAACGCCTTAGCCCTTTAGAATATTAGCGCCAATATGTTCTATCGCTATTCCTAACAGCTCAGATTCAACGCATAGATCAATCCCACCTGAAAGTAACTTTCTGAGACAATTATTTACTCAACTAACAAAGGAATTTCCACAAATAATTGGCCACGTAATAAGGAGAAGCCTCTAGCCCTTTAGAATATTACCGCCTCCTCTTTATCACTTTCGCTAACAGCACCGAGCAACGTATAGATCATTCTCACCCTCAAGTCCCCTTTTTCAGACAATTATTTAAGCGATGAAAAAACGAATTTGCGGAAATTAGTTTCCCCGTTAGGAGCAGAACGCGTTAGCCCTTTAGAATATTAGCGCCACTGTGTTTTATGGCTTTTCCTAACAGCTCAGATTCAACGCATAGATCAATCCCACCTGAAAGTCACTTTCTGAGACAATTATTTACTCAACTAACAAAGGAATTTCCACAAATAATTGGCCACGTAATAAGGAGAAGCCTCTAGCCCTTTAGAATATTACCGCTTTCTCTTTATCACTTTCGCTAACAGCACCGAATCAACGTATAGATCATTCTCACCCTCAAGTCCCCTTTTTCAGACAATTATTTAAGCGATGAAAAAACGAATTTGCGGAAATTAGTTTCCCCGTTAGGAGCAGAACGCCTTAGCCCTTTAGAATATGAGCGCCACTGTGTTTTATGGCTTTTCCTAACAGCTCAGATTCAACGCATAGATCAATCCCACCTGAAAGTCACTTTCTGAGACAATTATTTACTCAACTAACAAAGGAATTTCCACAAATAATTGGCCACGTAATAAGGAGAAGCCTCTAGCCCTTTAGAATATTACCGCCTCCTCTTTATCACTTTCGCTAACAGCACCGAATCAACGCATATATCATTCTCATCCTCAAGTCCCCTTTTTCAGACAATTATTTAAGCAATGAAAAAACGAATTTGCGCAAATTAATTTCACCGTTAGGAGCAGAACCCATTAGCCCTTTAGAATATTAGCGCCAATATGTTCTATCGCTATTCCTAACAGCTGAGATTCAACGCATAGATCAATCCCACCTGAAAGTCACTTTCTGAGACAATTATTTACTCTTCTATCAAACGAATTTCCACAAATAATTGGCCACGTAATAAGGAGAAGCCTCTAGCCCTTTAGAATATTACCGCCACCTCTTTATCACTTTCGCTAACACCACCGAATCAACGTATAGATCATTCTCACCCTCACGTCCCCTTTTTCAGACAATTATTCAAGCGACGAATAAACGAATTTGCGCAAATTAGTTTCCCCGTTAGAAGCCGAACGCGTTAGCCCTTTAGAATATTAGCGCCACTGTGTTCTATCGCTTTTCCTAACAGCTCAGATTCAACGCATAGATCAATCCCACCCGAAAGTCGCTTTCTGAGATCATTATTTACTCGACTAACAAACAAATTTCCAGAGATATTCTCTCCGTAACAAGGAGAAGCCTCTAGCCCTTTAGAATATTAACGCTACCTCTTTATCACTTTCGCTAACTGCACCGAATCAACGCATAGATCATTCTCACGCTCAAGTCCCCTTTTTCAGACAATTATGAAAGCGATGAATAAACGAATTTGCGCAAATTAGTTTCCCCGTTATAAGCAGAACGCGTTAGCCCTTTAGAATATTAGCGCCACTGTGTTCTATCGTTTTTCCAAACAGCTCAGATTCAACGCATAGATCAATCCCACTTAAAATCACTTTCAGAGAAAATATTTACTCGACTAACAAACGAATTTCCACAAATAATTCGTCACGTAAAAAGGAGAAGCCTCTACCCCTTTAGAATTTTAACGCCACCTCTCTATCACTTTCGCTAACTGCACCGAATCAACGTATAGATCATTCTCACCCTCAAGTCCCCTTTTTCAGACAATTATTCAAGCGATGAATAAACGAATTTGCGCAAATTAGTTTCCCCGTTACAAGCCGAACGCGTTAGCCCTTTAGAATATGAGCGCCACTGTTTTATGGCTTTTCCTAACAGCTCAGATTCAACGCATAGATCAATCCCAACTGAAAGTCACTTTCTGAGACAATTATTTACTCTACTAACAAACGAATTTACACAAATAATTTGCCACGTAAAAAGGAGAAGCCTCTACCCCTTTAGAATTTTAATGCCATCTCTCTATCACTTTCGCTAACAGCACCGAATCAACATATAGATCATTCTCACCCTCAAGTCCCCTTTTTCAGACAATTATTCAAGCGACGAATAAACGAATTTGCGCAAATTAGTTTCCCCGTTAGAAGCCGAACGCGTTAGCCCTTTAGAATATTAGCGCCACTGTGTTCTATCGCTTTTCCTAACAGCTCAGATTCACCGCATAGATCAATCCCACCTGAAAGTCACTTTCTGAGAAAATTATTTACTCGACTAACAAACGAATTTCCACAAATAATTCGCCACGTAAAAAGGAGAAGCCTCTACCCCTTTAGAATTTTAACGCCACCTCTCTATCACTTTCGCTAACAGCAACGAATCAACGTATAGATCATTCTCACCCTCAAGTCCCCTTTCTCAGACAATTATTTAAGCGATGAAAAAACGAATTTGCGGAAATTAGTTTCCCCGTTAGGAGCAGAACGCCTTAGCCCTTTAGAATATTAGCGCCACTGTGTTCTATCGCATTTCCTAACAGCTCAGATTCAATGCATAGATCAATCCCACCTGAAAGTCACTTTCTGAGAAAATTATTTACTCGACTAACAAACGAATTTCCACAAATAATTTGCCACGTAAAAAGGAGAAGCCTCTACCCCTTTAGAATTTTAATGCCATCTCTCTATCACTTTCGCTAACAGCACCGAATCAACGTATAGATCATTCTCACCCTCAAGTCCCCTTTTTCAGACAATTATTTAAGCGATGAAAAAACGAATTTGCGGAAATTAGTTTCCCCGTTAGGAGCAGAACGCCTTAGCCCTTTTGAATATTAGCGCCACTGTGTTCTATCGCTTTTCCTAACAGCTCAGATTCAACGCATAGATCAATCCCACCTGAAAGTCACTTTCTGAGACAATTATTTACTCGACTAACAAACGAATTTCCACAAATAATTCGTCACGTAAAAAGGAGAAGCCTCTACCCCTTTAGAATTTTAACGCCACCTCTCTATCACTTTCGCTAACTGCACCGAATCAACGTATAGATCATTCTCACCCTCAAGTCCCCTTTTTCAGACAATTATTTAAGCGATGAATAAACGAATTTGCGGAAATTAGTTTCCCCGTTAGAAGCCGAACGCGTTAGCCCTTTAGAATATTAGCGCCACTGTGTTCTATCGCTTTTCCTAACAGCTCAGATTCAACGCATAGATCAATCCCACCTGAAAGTCACTTTCTGAGACAATTATTTACTCGTCTAACAAACGAATTTCCGCAAATAATTGGCCATGTAATAAAGAGAAGCCTCTAGCCCTTTAGAATATTACCGCCACCTCTCTATCACTTTCGCTAACTGCACCGAATCGACGTATAGATCATTCTCACCCTCAAGTCCCCTTTTTCAGACAATTATTCAAGCGACGAATAAACGAATTTGCGCAAATTAGTTTCCCCGTTAGAAGCCGAACGCGTTAGCCCTTTAGAATATTAGCGCCACTGTGTTCTATCGCTTTTCCTAACAGCTCAGATTCACCGCATAGATCAATCCCACCTGAAAGTCACTTTCTGAGAAAATTATTTACTCGACTAACAAACGAATTTCCACAAATAATTCGCCACGTAAAAAGGAGAAGCCTCTACCCCTTTAGAATTTTAACGCCACCTCTCTATCACTTTCGCTAACAGCAACGAATCAACGTATAGATCATTCTCACCCTCAAGTCCCCTTTCTCAGACAATTATTTAAGCGATGAAAAAACGAATTTGCGGAAATTAGTTTCCCCGTTAGGAGCAGAACGCCTTAGCCCTTTTGAATATTAGCGCCACTGTGTTCTATCGCTTTTCCTAACAGCTCAGATTCAATGCATAGATCAATCCCACCTGAAAGTCACTTTCTGAGAAAATTATTTACTCGACTAACAAACGAATTTCCACAAATAATTTGCCACGTAAAAAGGAGAAGCCTCTACCCCTTTAGAATTTTAATGCCATCTCTCTATCACTTTCGCTAACAGCACCGAATCAACGTATAGATCATTCTCACCCTCAAGTCCCCTTTTTCAGACAATTATTTAAGCGATGAAAAAACGAATTTGCGGAAATTAGTTTCCCCGTTAGGAGCAGAACGCCTTAGCCCTTTTGAATATTAGCGCCACTGTGTTCTATCGCATTTCCTAACAGCTCAGATTCAATGCATAGATCAATCCCACCTGAAAGTCACTTTCTGAGAAAATTATTTACTCGACTAACAAACGAATTTCCACAAATAATTTGCCACGTAAAAAGGAGAAGCCTCTACCCCTTTAGAATTTTAATGCCATCTCTCTATCACTTTCGCTAACAGCACCGAATCAACGTATAGATCATTCTCACCCTCAAGTCCCCTTTCTCAGACAATTATTTAAGCGATGAAAAAACGAATTTGCGGAAATTAGTTTCCCCGTTAGGAGCAGAACGCCTTAGCCCTTTAGAATATTAGCGCCACTGTGTTCTATCGCATTTCCTAACAGCTCAGATTCAATGCATAGATCAATCCCACCTGAAAGTCACTTTCTGAGAAAATTATTTACTCGACTAACAAACGAATTTCCACAAATAATTTGCCACGTAAAAAGGAGAAGCCTCTACCCCTTTAGAATTTTAATGCCATCTCTCTATCACTTTCGCTAACAGCACCGAATCAACGTATAGATCATTCTCACCCTCAAGTCCCCTTTTTCAGACAATTATTTAAGCGATGAAAAAACGAATTTGCGGAAATTAGTTTCCCCGTTAGGAGCAGAACGCCTTAGCCCTTTTGAATATTAGCGCCACTGTGTTCTATCGCTTTTCCTAACAGCTCAGATTCAACGCATAGATCAATCCCACCTGAAAGTCACTTTCTGAGACAATTATTTACTCTACTAACAAACGAACTTCCACAAATAATTTGCCACGTAAGAAGGAGAAGCCTCTAGCCCTTTAGAATTTTAATGCCATCTCTCTATCACTTTCGCTAACAGCACCGAATCAACGTATAGATCATTCTCACCCTCAAGTCCCCTTTTTCAGACAATTATTTAAGCGATGAATAAACGAATTTGCGGAAATTAGTTTCCCCGTTAGAAGCCGAACGCGTTAGCCCTTTAGAATATTAGCGCCACTGTGTTCTATCGCTTTTCCTAACAGCTCAGATTCAACGCATAGATCAATCCCACCTGAAAGTCACTTTCTGAGAAAATTATTTACTCGACTAACAAACGAATTTCCACAAATAATTTGCCACGTAAAAAGGAGAAGCCTCTACCCCTTTACAATTTTAATGCCATCTCTCTATCACTTTCGCTAACAACACCGAATCAACGTATAGATCATTCTCACCCTCAAGTCCCCTTTTTCAGACAATTATTTAAGCGATGAAAAAATGAATTTGCGGAAATTAGTTTCCCCGTTAGGAGCAGAACGCCTTAGCTCTTTAGAATATTAGCGCCACTGTGTTTTATGGCTTTTCCTAACAGCTCAGATTCAACGCATAGATCAATCCCACCTGAAAGTCACTTTCTGAGAAAATTATTTACTCGACTAACAAACGAATTTCCACAAATAATTTGCCACGTAAAAAGGAGAAGCCTCTATCCCTTTAGAATTTTAATGCCATCTCTCTATCACTTTCGCTAACAGCACCGAATCAACGTATAGATCATTCTCACCCTCAAGTCCCCTTTTTCAGACAATTATTTAAGCGATGAAAAAACGAATTTCCGGAAATTAGTTTCCCCGTTAGGAGCAGAACGCATTAGCCCTTTAGAATATTAGCGCCACTGTGTTCTATCGCTATTCCTAACAGCTCAGATTCAACGCATAGATCAATCCCACCTGAAAGTCACTTTCTGAGAAAATTATTTACTCGACTAACAAACGAATTTCCACAAATAATTTGCCACGTAAAAAGGAGAAGCCTCTATCCCTTTAGAAGTTTAATGCCATCTCTCTATCACTTTCGCTAACAGCACCGAATCAACGTATAGATCATTCTCACCCTCAAGTCCCCTTTTTCAGACAATTATTTAAGCGATGAAAAAACGAATTTGCGGAAATTAGTTTCCCCGTTAGGAGCAGAACGCATTAGCCCTTTAGAATATTAGCGCCACTGTGTTCTATCGCTATTCCTAACAGCTCAGATTCAACGCATAGATCAATCCCACCTGAAAGTAACTTTCTGAGACAATTATTTACTCGACTAACAAACGAATTTCCACAAATAATTCGTCACGTAAAAAGGAGAAGCCTCTACCCCTTTAGAATTTTAACGCCACCTCTCTATCACTTTCGCTAACTGCACCGAATCAACGTATAGATCATTCTCACCCTCAAGTCCCCTTTTTCAGACAATTATTCAAGCGATGAATAAACGAATTTGCGCAAATTAGTTTCCCCGTTACAAGCCGAACGCGTTAGCCCTTTAGAATATGAGCGCCACTGTTTTATGGCTTTTCCTAACAGCTCAGATTCAACGCATAGATCAATCCCAACTGAAAGTCACTTTCTGAGACAATTATTTACTCTACTAACAAACGAATTTACACAAATAATTTGCCACGTAAAAAGGAGAAGCCTCTACCCCTTTAGAATTTTAATGCCATCTCTCTATCACTTTCGCTAACAGCACCGAATCAACATATAGATCATTCTCACCCTCAAGTCCCCTTTTTCAGACAATTATTCAAGCGACGAATAAACGAATTTGCGCAAATTAGTTTCCCCGTTAGAAGCCGAACGCGTTAGCCCTTTAGAATATTAGCGCCACTGTGTTCTATCGCTTTTCCTAACAGCTCAGATTCACCGCATAGATCAATCCCACCTGAAAGTCACTTTCTGAGAAAATTATTTACTCGACTAACAAACGAATTTCCACAAATAATTCGCCACGTAAAAAGGAGAAGCCTCTACCCCTTTAGAATTTTAACGCCACCTCTCTATCACTTTCGCTAACAGCAACGAATCAACGTATAGATCATTCTCACCCTCAAGTCCCCTTTCTCAGACAATTATTTAAGCGATGAAAAAACGAATTTGCGGAAATTAGTTTCCCCGTTAGGAGCAGAACGCCTTAGCCCTTTAGAATATTAGCGCCACTGTGTTCTATCGCATTTCCTAACAGCTCAGATTCAATGCATAGATCAATCCCACCTGAAAGTCACTTTCTGAGAAAATTATTTACTCGACTAACAAACGAATTTCCACAAATAATTTGCCACGTAAAAAGGAGAAGCCTCTACCCCTTTAGAATTTTAATGCCATCTCTCTATCACTTTCGCTAACAGCACCGAATCAACGTATAGATCATTCTCACCCTCAAGTCCCCTTTTTCAGACAATTATTTAAGCGATGAAAAAACGAATTTGCGGAAATTAGTTTCCCCGTTAGGAGCAGAACGCCTTAGCCCTTTTGAATATTAGCGCCACTGTGTTCTATCGCTTTTCCTAACAGCTCAGATTCAACGCATAGATCAATCCCACCTGAAAGTCACTTTCTGAGACAATTATTTACTCGACTAACAAACGAATTTCCACAAATAATTCGTCACGTAAAAAGGAGAAGCCTCTACCCCTTTAGAATTTTAACGCCACCTCTCTATCACTTTCGCTAACTGCACCGAATCAACGTATAGATCATTCTCACCCTCAAGTCCCCTTTTTCAGACAATTATTTAAGCGATGAATAAACGAATTTGCGGAAATTAGTTTCCCCGTTAGAAGCCGAACGCGTTAGCCCTTTAGAATATTAGCGCCACTGTGTTCTTTCGCTTTTCCTAACAGCTCAGATTCAACGCATAGATCAATCCCACCTGAAAGTCACTTTCTGAGAAAATTATTTACTCGACTAACAAACGAATTTCCACAAATAATTTGCCACGTAAAAAGGAGAAGCCTCTACCCCTTTACAATTTTAATGCCATCTCTCTATCACTTTCGCTAACAACACCGAATCAACGTATAGATCATTCTCACCCTCAAGTCCCCTTTTTCAGACAATTATTTAAGCGATGAAAAAACGAATTTGCGGAAATTAGTTTCCCCGTTAGGAGCAGAACGCCTTAGCCCTTTAGAATATTAGCGCCACTGTGTTTTATGGCTTTTCCTAACAGCTCAGATTCAACGCATAGATCAATCCCACCTGAAAGTCACTTTCTGAGAAAATTATTTACTCGACTAACAAACGAATTTCCACAAATAATTTGCCACGTAAAAAGGAGAAGCCTCTATCCCTTTAGAATTTTAATGCCATCTCTCTATCACTTTCGCTAACAGCACCGAATCAACGTATAGATCATTCTCACCCTCAAGTCCCCTTTTTCAGACAATTATTTAAGCGATGAAAAAACGAATTTCCGGAAATTAGTTTCCCCGTTAGGAGCAGAACGCATTAGCCCTTTAGAATATTAGCGCCACTGTGTTCTATCGCTATTCCTAACAGCTCAGATTCAACGCATAGATCAATCCCACCTGAAAGTAACTTTCTGAGACAATTATTTACTCAACTAACAAAGGAATTTCCACAAATAATTTGCCAAGTAAAAAGGAGAAGCCTCTACCCCTTTACAATTTTAATGCCATCTCTCTATCACTTTCGCTAACAGCACCGAATCAACGTATAGATCATTCTCACCCTCAAGTCCCCTTTTTCAGACAATTATTTAAGCGATGAAAAAACGAATTTGCGGAAATTAGTTTCCCCGTTAGGAGCAGAACGCCTTAGCCCTTTAGAATATTAGCGCCACTGTGTTTTATGGCTTTTCCTAACAGCTCAGATTCAACGCATAGATCAATCCCACCTGAAAGTCACTTTCTGAGAAAATTATTTACTCGACTAACAAACGAATTTCCACAAATAATTTGCCACGTAAAAAGGAGAAGCCTCTATCCCTTTAGAATTTTAATGCCATCTCTCTATCACTTTCGCTAACAGCACCGAATCAACGTATAGATCATTCTCACCCTCAAGTCCCCTTTTTCAGACAATTATTTAAGCGATGAATAAACGAATTTGCGGAAATTAGTTTCCCCGTTAGAAGCCGAACGCGTTAGCCCTTTAGAATATTAGCGCCAATGTGTTCTATCGCTATTCCTAACAGCTCAGATTCAACGCATAGATCAATCCCACCTGAAAGTCACTTTCTGAGAAAATTATTTACTCGACTAACAAACGAATTTCCACAAATAATTTGCCACGTAAAAAGGAGAAGCCTCTATCCCTTTAGAAGTTTAATGCCATCTCTCTATCACTTTCGCTAACAGCACCGAATCAACGTATAGATCATTCTCACCCTCAAGTCCCCTTTTTCAGACAATTATTTTAGCGATGAAAAAACGAATTTGCGGAAATTAGTTTCCCCGTTAGGAGCAGAACGCATTAGCCCTTTAGAATATTAGCGCCACTGTGTTCTATCGCTATTCCTAACAGCTCAGATTCAACGCATAGATCAATCCCACCTGAAAGTAACTTTCTGAGACAATTATTTACTCGACTAACAAACGAATTTCCACAAATAATTTGCCACGTAAAAAGGAGAAGCCTCTACCCCTTTAGAATTTTAATGCCATCTCTCTATCACTTTCGCTAACAGCACCGAATCAACGTATAGATCATTCTCACCCTCAAGTCCCCTTTTTCAGACAATTATTTAAGCGATGAAAAAACGAATTTGCGGAAATTAGTTTCCCCGTTAGGAGCAGAACGCCTTAGCCCTTTTGAATATTAGCGCCACTGTGTTCTATCGCTTTTCCTAACAGCTCAGATTCAACGCATAGATCAATCCCACCTGAAAGTCACTTTCTGAGACAATTATTTACTCTACTAACAAACGAACTTCCACAAATAATTTGCCACGTAAGAAGGAGAAGCCTCTAGCCCTTTAGAATTTTAATGCCATCTCTCTATCACTTTCGCTAACAGCACCGAATCAACGTATAGATCATTCTCACCCTCAAGTCCCCTTTTTCAGACAATTATTTAAGCGATGAATAAACGAATTTGCGGAAATTAGTTTCCCCGTTAGAAGCCGAACGCGTTAGCCCTTTAGAATATTAGCGCCACTGTGTTCTATCGCTTTTCCTAACAGCTCAGATTCAACGCATAGATCAATCCCACCTGAAAGTCACTTTCTGAGAAAATTATTTACTCGACTAACAAACGAATTTCCACAAATAATTTACCACGTAAAAAGGAGAAGCCTCTACCCCTTTACAATTTTAATGCCATCTCTCTATCACTTTCGCTAACAGCACCGAATCAACGTATAGATCATTCTCACCCTCAAGTCCCCTTTTTCAGACAATTATTTAAGCGATGAAAAAACGAATTTGCGGAAATTAGTTTCCCCGTTAGGAGCAGAACGCCTTAGCCCTTTAGAATATTAGCGCCACTGTGTTTTATGGCTTTTCCTAACAGCTCAGATTCAACGCATAGATCAATCCCACCTGAAAGTCACTTTCTGAGAAAATTATTTACTCGACTAACAAACGAATTTCCACAAATAATTTGCCACGTAAAAAGGAGAAGCCTCTATCCCTTTAGAATTTTAATGCCATCTCTCTATCACTTTCGCTAACAGCACCGAATCAACGTATAGATCATTCTCACCCTCAAGTCCCCTTTTTCAGACAATTATTTAAGCGATGAATAAACGAATTTGCGGAAATTAGTTTCCCCGTTAGAAGCCGAACGCGTTAGCCCTTTAGAATATTAGCGCCACTGTGTTCTATCGCTTTTCCTAACAGCTCAGATTCAACGCATAGATCAATCCCACCTGAAAGTAACTTTCTGAGACAATTATTTACTCAACTAACAAAGGAATTTCCACAAATAATTTGCCACGTAAAAAGGAGAAGCCTCTACCCCTTTACAATTTTAATGCCATCTCTCTATCACTTTCGCTAACAGCACCGAATCAACGTATAGATCATTCTCACCCTCAAGTCCCCTTTTTCAGACAATTATTTAAGCGATGAAAAAACGAATTTGCGGAAATTAGTTTCCCCGTTAGGAGCAGAACGCCTTAGCCCTTTAGAATATTAGCGCCACTGTGTTTTATGGCTTTTCCTAACAGCTCAGATTCAACGCATAGATCAATCCCACCTGAAAGTCACTTTCTGAGAAAATTATTTACTCGACTAACAAACGAATTTCCACAAATAATTTGCCACGTAAAAAGGAGAAGCCTCTATCCCTTTAGAATTTTAATGCCATCTCTCTATCACTTTCGCTAACAGCACCGAATCAACGTATAGATCATTCTCACCCTCAAGTCCCCTTTTTCAGACAATTATTTAAGCGATGAATAAACGAATTTGCGGAAATTAGTTTCCCCGTTAGAAGCCGAACGCGTTAGCCCTTTAGAATATTAGCGCCACTGTGTTCTATCGCTATTCCTAACAGCTCAGATTCAACGCATAGATCAATCCCACCTGAAAGTAACTTTCTGAGACAATTATTTACTCAACTAACAAAGGAATTTCCACAAATAATTTGCCACGTAAAAAGGAGAAGCCTCTACCCCTTTACAATTTTAATGCCATCTCTCTATCACTTTCGCTAACAGCACCGAATCAACGTATAGATCATTCTCACCCTCAAGTCCCCTTTTTCAGACAATTATTTAAGCGATGAAAAAACGAATTTGCGGAAATTAGTTTCCCCGTTAGGAGCAGAACGCCTTAGCCCTTTAGAATATTAGCGCCACTGTGTTTTATGGCTTTTCCTAACAGCTCAGATTCAACGCATAGATCAATCCCACCTGAAAGTCACTTTCTGAGAAAATTATTTACTCGACTAACAAACGAATTTCCACAAATAATTTGCCACGTAAAAAGGAGAAGCCTCTATCCCTTTAGAATTTTAATGCCATCTCTCTATCACTTTCGCTAACAGCACCGAATCAACGTATAGATCATTCTCACCCTCAAGTCCCCTTTTTCAGACAATTATTTAAGCGATGAATAAACGAATTTGCGGAAATTAGTTTCCCCGTTAGAAGCCGAACGCGTTAGCCCTTTAGAATATTAGCGCCACTGTGTTCTATCGCTTTTCCTAACAGCTCAGATTCAACGCATAGATCAATCCCACCTGAAAGTCACTTTCTGAGAAAAATATTTACTCGACTAACAAACGAATTTCCACAAATAATTTGCCACGTAAAAAGGAGAAGCCTCTACCCCTTTACAATTTTAATGCCATCTCTCTATCACTTTCGCTAACAGCACCGAATCAACGTATAGATCATTCTCACCCTCAAGTCCCCTTTTTCAGACAATTATTTAAGCGATGAAAAAACGAATTTGCGGAAATTAGTTTCCCCGTTAGGAGCAGAACGCCTTAGCCCTTTAGAATAATAGCGCCACTGTGTTTTATGGCTTTTCCTAACAGCTCAGATTCAACGCATAGATCAATCCCACCTGAAAGTCACTTTCTGAGAAAATTATTTACTCGACTAACAAACGAATTTCCACAAATAATTTGCCACGTAAAAAGGAGAAGCCTCTATCCCTTTAGAATTTTAATGCCATCTCTCTATCACTTTCGCTAACAGCACCGAATCAACGTATAGATCATTCTCACCCTCAAGTCCCCTTTTTCAGACAATTATTTAAGCGATGAAAAAACGAATTTGCGGAAATTAGTTTCCCCGTTAGGAGCAGAACGCCTTAGCCCTTTAGAATATTAGCGCCACTGTGTTCTATCGCTATTCCTAACAGCTCAGATTCAACGGATAGATCAATCCCACCTGAAAGTAACTTTCTGAGACAATTATTTACTCAACTAACAAAGGAATTTCCACACTGCAACGTAAAAAGGAGAAGCCTCTAGCCCTTTAGGAAATTAACGCGACCTCTATCACTTTTCCTAACCGCGCCGAATCTATGCATAGATCATTCTCACCCGCTAGTCCCCTTTTTCAGACAATTATTTAAGCGATGAAAAAACGAATTCGCGCAAATTAGTTTCCCTGTTAGGAGCAGAACGCATTAGCCCTTTAGAATATTCGCGCCAATGTGTTCTATCGCTATTCCTAACAGCTCAGATTCAACGGATAGATCAATCCCACCTGAAAGTCACTTTCTGAGACAATTATTTACTCGACTAACAAACGAATTTCCACAAATAATTTGCCACGTAAAAAGGAGAAGCCTCTACCCCTTTACAATTTTAATGCCATCTCTCTATCACTTTCGCTAACAGCACCGAATCAACGTATAGATCATTCTCACCCTCAAGTCCCCTTTTTCAGACAATTATTTAAGCGATGAAAAAACGAATTTGCGGAAATTAGTTTCCCCGTTAGAAGCCGAACGCGTTAGCCCTTTAGAATATTAGCGCCACTGTGTTCTATCGCTTTTCCTAACAGCTCAGATTCAACGCATAGATCAATCCCACCTGAAAGTCACTTTCTGAGAAAATTATTTACTCGACTAACAAACGAATTTCCACAAATAATTTGCCACGTAAAAAGGAGAAGCCTCTACCCCTTTACAATTTTAATGCCATCTCTCTATCACTTTCGCTAACAGCACCGAATCAACGTATAGATCATTCTCACCCTCAAGTCCCCTTTTTCAGACAATTATTTAAGCGATGAAAAAACGAATTTGCGGAAATTAGTTTCCCCGTTAGGAGCAGAACGCCTTAGCCCTTTAGAATATTAGCGCCACTGTGTTTTATGGCTTTTCCTAACAGCTCAGATTCAACGCATAGATCAATCCCACCTGAAAGTCACTTTCTGAGAAAATTATTTACTCGACTAACAAACGAATTTCCACAAATAATTTGCCACGTAAAAAGGAGAAGACTCTATCCCTTTAGAATTTTAATGCCATCTCTCTATCACTTTCGCTAACAGCACCGAATCAACGTATAGATCATTCTCACCCTCAAGTCCCCTTTTTCAGACAATTATTTAAGCGATGAAAAAACGAATTTGCGGAAATTAGTTTCCCCGTTAGGAGCAGAACGCCTTAGCCCTTTAGAATATTAGCGCCACTGTGTTCTATCGCTTTTCCTAACAGCTCAGATTCAACGCATAGATCAATCCCACCTGAAAGTCACTTTCTGAGACAATTATTTACTCAACTAACAAAGGAATTTCCACAAATAATTGGCCACGTAATAAGGAGAAGCCTCTAGCCCTTTAGAATATTACCGCCTCCTCTTTATCACTTTCGCTAACAGCACCGAATCAACGCATAGATCATTCTCATCCTCAAGTCCCCTTTTTCAGACAATTATTTAAGCAATGAAAAAACGAATTTGCGCAAATTAGTTTCACCGTTAGGAGCAGAACGCATTAGCCCTTTAGAATATTAGCGCCACTGTGTTCTATCGCTATTCCTAACAGCTCAGATTCAACGGATAGATCAATCCCACCTGAAAGTAACTTTCTGAGACAATTATTTACTCAACTAACAAAGGAATTTCCACACTGCAACGTAAAAAGGAGAAGCCTCTAGCCCTTTAGGAAATTAACGCGACCTCTATCACTTTTCCTAACCGCGCCGAATCTATGCATAGATCATTCTCACCCGCTAGTCCCCTTTTTCAGACAATTATTTAAGCGATGAAAAAACGAATTCGCGCAAATTAGTTTCCCTGTTAGGAGCAGAACGCATTAGCCCTTTAGAATATTCGCGCCAATGTGTTCTATCGCTATTCCTAACAGCTCAGATTCAACGGATAGATCAATCCCACCTGAAAGTCACTTTCTGAGACAATTATTTACTCGACTAACAAACGAATTTCCACAAATAATTCGTCACGTAAAAAAGAGAAGCCTCTACCCCTTTAGAATTTTAACGCCGCCTCTCTATCACTTTCGCTAACTGCACCGAATCAACGTATAGATCATTCTCACCCTCAAGTCCCCTTTTTCAGACAATTATTCAAGCGATGAATAAACGAATTTGCGGAAATTAGTTTCCCCGTTAGAAGCCGAACGCGTTAGCCCTTTAGAATATTAGCGCCACTGTGTTCTATCGCTTTTCCTAACAGCTCAGATTCAACGCATAGATCAATCCCACCCGAAAGTCGCTTTCTGAGATAATTATTTACTCGACTAACAAAGGAATTTCCACACTGCAACGTAAAAAGGAGAAGCCTCTAGCCCTTTAGGAAATTAACGCGACCTCTATCACTTTTCCTAACCGCGCCGAATCTATGCATAGATCATTCTCACCCGCTAGTCCCCTTTTTCAGACAATTATTTAAGCGATGAAAAAACGAATTTGCGGAAATTAGTTTCCCCGTTAGGAGCAGAACGCCTTAGCCCTTTAGAATATTAGCGCCACTGTGTTCTATCGCATTTCCTAACAGCTCAGATTCAATGCATAGATCAATCCCACCTGAAAGTCACTTTCTGAGAAAATTATTTACTCGACTAACAAACGAATTTCCACAAATAATTTGCCACGTAAAAAGGAGAAGCCTCTACCCCTTTAGAATTTTAACGCCACCTCTCTATCACTTTCGCTAACAGCACCGAATCAACGTATAGATCATTCTCACCCTCAAGTCCCCTTTTTCAGACAATTATTCAAGCGATGAATAAACGAATTTGCGGAAATTAGTTTCCCCGTTAGAAGCCGAACGCGTTAGCCCTTTAGAATATTAGCGCCACTGTGTTCTATCGCTTTTCCTAACAGCTCAGATTCAACGCATAGATCAATCCCACCCGAAAGTCGCTTTCTGAGATAATTATTTACTCGACTAACAAATTTCCAGAGATATTCTCTCCGTAACAAGGAGAAGCCTCTAGCGCTTTAGAATATTAACGCTACCTCTTTGTCACTTTCGCTAACTGCACCGAATCAACGCATAGATCATTCTCACGCTCAAGTCCCCTTTTTCAGACAATTATTCAAGCGATGAATAAACGAATTTGCGGAAATTAGTTTCCCCGTTAGAAGCCGAACGCGCTAGCCCTTTAGAATATTAGCGCCACTGTGTTCTATCGCTTTTCCTAACAGCTCAGATTCAACGCATAGATCAATCCCACCTGAAAGTCACTTTCTGAGACAATTATTTACTTTACTAACAAACGAACTTCCACAAATATTTTCCCACGTAAGAAGGAGAAGCCTCTAGCCCTTTAGAATTTTAATGCCATCTCTCTATCACTTTCGCTAACAGCACCGAATCAACGTATAGATCATTCTCACCCTCAAGTCCCCTTTTTCAGACAATTATTTAAGCGATGAATAAACGAAATTGCGGAAATTAGTTTCCCCGTTAGAAGCCGAACGCGTTAGCCCTTTAGAATATTAGCGCCACTGTGTTCTATCGCTTTTCCTAACAGCTCAGATTCAACGCATAGATCAATCCCACCTGAAAGCCACTTTCTGAGAAAATTATTTACTCCACTAACAAACGAATTTCCACAAATAATTGGCCACGTAATAAGGAGAAGCCTCTAGCCCTTTAGAATATTACCGCCACCTCTTTATCACTTTCGCTAACAGCACCGAATCAATGTATAGATCATTCTCACCCTCAAGTCCCCTTTTTCAGACAATTATTTAGGCGATGAAAAAACGAATTTGCGGAAATTAGTTTCCCCGTTAGAAGCCGAACGCGTTAGCCCTTTAGAATATTAGCGCCACTGTGCTCTATCGCTTTTCCTAACAGCTCAGATTCAACGCATAGATCAATCCCACCCGAAAGTCGCTTTCTGAGATAATTATTTACTCGACTAACAAACAAATTTCCACAAATAATTTGCCACGTAAAAAGGAGAAGCCTCTAGCCCTTTAAGATATTAACGCCACTGTGCTCTATCGCTTTTCCTAACAGCTCAGATTCAACGCATAGATCAATCCCACCCGAAAGTCGCTTTCTGAGATAATTATTTACTCGACTAACAAATTTCCAGAGATATTCTCTCCGTAACAAGGAGAAGCCTCTAGCGCTTTAGAATATTAACGCTACCTCTTTGTCACTTTCGCTAACTGCACCGAATCAACGCATAGATCATTCTCACGCTCAAGTCCCCTTTTTCAGACAATTATTCAAGCGATGAATAAACGAATTTGCGGAAATTAGTTTCCCCGTTAGAAGCCGAACGCGTTAGCCCTTTAGAATATTAGCGCCACTGTGTTCTATCGCTTTTCCTAACAGCTCAGATTCAACGCATAGATCAATCCCACCTGAAAGTCACTTTCTGAGACAATTATTTACTTTACTAACAAACGAACTTCCACAAATAATTTGCCACGTAAGAAGGAGAAGCCTCTAGCCCTTTAGAATTTTAATGCCATCTCTCTATCACTTTCGCTAACAGCACCGAATCAACGTATAGATCATTCTCACCCTCAAGTCCCCTTTTTCAGACAATTATTTAAGCGATGAATAAACGAAATTGCGGAAATTAGTTTCCCCGTTAGAAGCCGAACGCGTTAGCCCTTTAGAATATTAGCGCCACTGTGCTCTATCGCTTTTCCTAACAGCTCAGATTCAACGCATAGATCAATCCCACCTGAAAGTCACTTTCTGAGAAAATTATTTACTCCACTAACAAACGAATTTCCACAAATAATTGGCCACGTAATAAGGAGAAGCCTCTAGCCCTTTAGAATATTACCGCCACCTCTTTATCACTTTCGCTAACAGCACCGAATCAATGTATAGATCATTCTCACCCTCAAGTCCCCTTTTTCAGACAATTATTTAGGCGATGAAAAAACGAATTTGCGGAAATTAGTTTCCCCGTTAGAAGCCGAACGCGTTAGCCCTTTAGAATATTAGCGCCACTGTGTTCTATCGCTTTTCCTAACAGCTCAGATTCAACGCATAGATCAATCCCACCTGAAAGTCACTTTCTGAGAAAATTATTTACTCCACTAACAAACGAATTTCCACAAATAATTGGCCACGTAATAAGGAGAAGCCTCTAGCCCTTTAGAATATTACCGCCACCTCTTTATCACTTTCGCTAACAGCACCGAATCAATGTATAGATCATTCTCACCCTCAAGTCCCCTTTTTCAGACAATTATTTAGGCGATGAAAAAACGAATTTGCGGAAATTAGTTTCCCCGTTAGAAGCCGAACGCGTTAGCCCTTTAGAATATTAGCGCCACTGTGCTCTATCGCTTTTCCTAACAGCTCAGATTCAACGCATAGATCAATCCCACCCGAAAGTCGCTTTCTGAGATAATTATTTACTCGACTAACAAACAAATTTCCAGAGATATTCTCTCCGTAACAAGGAGAAGCCTCTAGCCCTTTAGAATATTAACGCTACCTCTTTGTCACTTTCGCTAACTGCACCGAATCAACGCATAGATCATTCTCACGCTCAATTCCCCTTTTTCAGACAATTATTCAAGCGATGAATAAACGAATTTGCGGAAATTAGTTTCCCCGTTAGAAGCCGAACGCGTTAGCCCTTTAGAATATTAGCGCCACTGTGTTCTATCGCTTTTCCTAACAGCTCAGATTCAACGCATAGATCAATCCCACCTGAAAGTCACTTTCTGAGAAAATTATTTACTCCACTAACAAACGAATTTCCGCAAATAATTGGCCACGTAATAAGGAGAAGCCTCTAGCCCTTTAGAATATTACCGCCACCTCTTTATCACTTTCGCTAACAGCACCGAATCAATGTATAGATCATTCTCACCCTCAAGTCCCCTTTTTCAGACAATTATTTAGGCGATGAAAAAACGAATTTGCGGAAATTAGTTTCCCCGTTAGAAGCCGAACGCGTTAGCCCTTTAGAATATTAGCGCCACTGTGCTCTATCGCTTTTCCTAACAGCTCAGATTCAACGCATAGATCAATCCCACCCGAAAGTCGCTTTCTGAGATAATTATTTACTCGACTAACAAACAAATTTCCAGAGATATTCTCTCCGTAACAAGGAGAAGCCTCTAGCGCTTTAGAATATTAACGCTACCTCTTTGTCACTTTCGCTAACTGCACCGAATCAACGCATAGATCATTCTCACGCTCAAGTCCCCTTTTTCAGACAATTATTCAAGCGATGAATAAACGAATTTGCGGAAATTAGTTTCCCCGTTAGAAGCCGAACGCGTTAGCCCTTTAGAATATTAGCGCCACTGTGTTCTATCGCTTTTCCTAACAGCTCAGATTCAACGCATAGATCAATCCCACCTGAAAGTCACTTTCTGAGACAATTATTTACTTTACTAACAAACGAACTTCCACAAATAATTTGCCACGTAAGAAGGAGAAGCCTCTAGCCCTTTAGAATTTTAATGCCATCTCTCTATCACTTTCGCTAACAGCACCGAATCAACGTATAGATCATTCTCACCCTCAAGTCCCCTTTTTCAGACAATTATTTAAGCGATGAATAAACGAAATTGCGGAAATTAGTTTCCCCGTTAGAAGCCGAACGCGTTAGCCCTTTAGAATATTAGCGCCACTGTGCTCTATCGCTTTTCCTAACAGCTCAGATTCAACGCATAGATCAATCCCACCTGAAAGTCACTTTCTGAGAAAATTATTTACTCCACTAACAAACGAACTTCCACAAATAATTTGCCACGTAAGAAGGAGAAGCCTCTAGCCCTTTAGAATTTTAATGCCATCTCTCTATCACTTTCGCTAACAGCACCGAATCAACGTATAGATCATTCTCACCCTCAAGTCCCCTTTTTCAGACAATTATTTAAGCGATGAATAAACGAAATTGCGGAAATTAGTTTCCCCGTTAGAAGCCGAACGCGTTAGCCCTTTAGAATATTAGCGCCACTGTGTTCTATCGCTTTTCCTAACAGCTCAGATTCAACGCATAGATCAATCCCACCTGAAAGTCACTTTCTGAGAAAATTATTTACTCCACTAACAAACGAATTTCCACAAATAATTGGCCACGTAATAAGGAGAAGCCTCTAGCCCTTTAGAATATTACCGCCACCTCTTTATCACTTTCGCTAACAGCACCGAATCAATGTATAGATCATTCTCACCCTCAAGTCCCCTTTTTCAGACAATTATTTAGGCGATGAAAAAACGAATTTGCGGAAATTAGTTTCCCCGTTAGAAGCCGAACGCGTTAGCCCTTTAGAATATTAGCGCCACTGTGCTCTATCGCTTTTCCTAACAGCTCAGATTCAACGCATAGATCAATCCCACCCGAAAGTCGCTTTCTGAGATAATTATTTACTCGACTAACAAACAAATTTCCAGAGATATTCTCTCCGTAACAAGGAGAAGCCTCTAGCCCTTTAGAATATTAACGCTACCTCTTTGTCACTTTCGCTAACTGCACCGAATCAACGCATAGATCATTCTCACGCTCAATTCCCCTTTTTCAGACAATTATTCAAGCGATGAATAAACGAATTTGCGTAAATTAGTTTCCCCGTTAGAAGCCGAACGCGTTAGCCCTTTAGAATATTAGCGCCACTGTGTTCTATCGCTTTTCCTAACAGCTCAGATTCAACGCATAGATCAATCCCACCTGAAAGTCACTTTCTGAGACAATTATTTACTCTACTAACAAACGAACTTCCACAAATAATTTGCCACGTAAGAAGGAGAAGCCTCTAGCCCTTTAGAATTTTAATGCCATCTCTCTATCACTTTCGCTAACAGCACCGAATCAACGTATCGATCATTCTCACCCTCAAGTCTCCTTTCTCAGACAATTATTTAAGCGATGAATAAACGAATTTGCGGAAAATAGTTTCCCCGTTAGAAGCCGAACGCGTTAGCCCTTTAGAATATTAGCGCCACTGTGTTCTATCGCTTTTCCTAACAGCTCAGATTCAACGCATAGATCAATCCCACCTGAAAGTCACTTTCAGAGAAGATAATTTACTCGACTAACAAACGAATTTCCACAAATAATTTGCCACGTAAAAAGGAGAAGCCTCTAGCCCTTTAAGATATTAACGCCATCTCTTTATCACTTTCGCTAACAGCACCGAATCAACGCATAGATAATTCTCACCCTCAAGTCCCCTTTTTCAGACAATTATTTAAGCGATGAAAAAACGAATTTGCGCAAATTAGTTTCACCGTTAGGAGCAGAACCCATTAGCCCTTTAGAATATTAGCGCCAATATGTTCTATCGCTATTCCTAACAGCTCATATTCAACGCATAGATCAATCCCACCTGAAAGTAACTTTCTGATACAATTATTTACTCAACTAACAAAGTAATTTCCACAATGCCACGTAAAAAGGAGAAGCCTCTAGCCCTTTGGGAAATTAACGCGACCTCTATCACTTTTCCTAACCGCGTCGAATCTATGCATAGATAATTCTCACCCTCAAGTCCCCTTTTTCAGACAATTATTTAAGCGATGAAAAAACGAATTCGCGCAAATTAGTTTCCCTGTTAGGAGCAGAACGCATTAGCCCTTTAGAATATTCGCGCCAATGTGTTCTATCGCTATTCCTAACAGCTCAGATTCAACGGATTGATCAATCCCACCTGAAAGTCACTTTCTGAGACAATTATTTACTCGACTAACAAACGAATTTCCACAAATAATTTGTCACGTAAAAAGGAGAAGCCTCTACCCCTTCAGAATTTTAACGCCACCTCTCTATCACTTTCGTTAACTGCACCGAATCAACGTATAGATCATTCTCACCCTCAAGTCCCCTTTTTCAGACAATTATTCAAGCGACGAATAAACGAATTTGCGCAAATTAGTTTCCCCGTTAGAAGCCGAACGCGTTAGTCCTTTAGAATATTAGCGCCACTGTGCTCTATCGCTTTTCCTAACAGCTCAGATTCAACGCATAGATCAATCCCACCCGAAAGTCGCTTTCTGAGATAATTATTTACTCGACTAACAAACAAATTTCCAGAGATATTCTCTCCGTAACAAGGAGAAGCCTCTAGCCCTTTACAATATTAACGCCATCTCTTTATCACTTTCGCTAACAGCACCGAATCTATGCATAGATAATTCTCACCCTCAAGTCCCCTTTTTCAGACAATTATTTAAGCGATGAAAAAATGAATTCGCGCAAATTAGTTTCCCTGTTAGGAGCAGAACGCATTAGCCCTTTAGAATATTCGCGCCAATGTGTTCTATCGTTTTTCCAAACAGCTCAGATTCAACGCATAGATCCATCCCACCTGAAAATCACTTTCAGAGAAAATTATTTACTCGACTAACAAACGAATTTCCACAAATAATTTGCCACGTAAAAAGGAGAAGCCTCTAGCCCTTTAGGATATTAACGCCATCTCTTTATCACTTTCGCTAACTGCACCGAATCAACGTATAGATCATTCTCACCCTCAAGTCCCCTTTTTCAGACAATTATTCAAGCGACGAATAAACGAATTTGCGCAAATTAGTTTCCCCGTTAGAAGCCGAACGCGTTAGCCTTTTAGAATATTAGCGCCACTGTGCTCTATCGCTTTTCCTAACAGCTCAGATTCAACGCATAGATCAATCCCACCCGAAAGTCGCTTTCTGAGATAATTATTTACTCGACTAACAAACAAATTTCCAGAGATATTCTCTCCGTAACAAGGAGAAGCCTCTAGCCCTTTAGATTATTAACGCTACCTCTTTATCCCTTTTGCTAACTGCACCGAATCAACGCATAGATCATTCTCACGCTCAAGTCCCCTTTTTCAGACAATTATGAAAGCGATGAATAAACGAATTTGCGCAAATTAGTTTCCCCGTTAAAAGCAGAACGCGTTAGCCCTTTAGAATATTAGCGCCAATATGTTCTATCGCTATTCCTAACAGCTCAGATTCAACGAATAGATCAATCCCACCTGAAAGTAACTTTCTGAGACAATTATTTACTCAACAAACAAAGGAATTTCCACAATGCCACGTAAAAAGGAGAAGCCTCTAGCCCTTTAGAATTTTAATGCCATCTCTCTATCACTTTCGCTAACAGCACCGAATCAACGTATAGATCATTCTCACCCTCAAGTCCCCTTTTTCAGACAATTATTTAAGCGATGAAAAAACGAATTTGCGGAAATTAGTTTCCCCGTTAGGAGCACAACGCCTTAGCCCTTTTGAATATTAGCGCCACTGTGTTCTATCGCTTTTCCTAACAGCTCAGATTCAACGCATAGATCAATCCCACCTGAAAGTCACTTTCTGAGACAATTATTTACTCTACTAACAAACGAACTTCCACAAATAATTTGCCACGTAAGAAGGAGAAGCCTCTAGCCCTTTAGAATTTTAATGCCATCTCTCTATCACTTTCGCTAACAGCACCGAATCAACGTATAGATCATTCTCACCCTCAAGTCCCCTTTTTCAGACAATTATTTAAGCGATGAATTAACGAATTTGCGGAAATTAGTTTCCCCGTTAGAAGCCGAACGCGTTAGCCCTTTAGAATATTAGCGCCACTGTGTTCTATCGCTTTTCCTAACAGCTCAGATTCAACGCATAGATCAATCCCACCTGAAAGTCACTTTCTGAGAAAATTATTTACTCGACTAACAAACGAATTTCCACAAATAATTTGCCACGTAAAAAGGAGAAGCCTCTACCCCTTTACAATTTTAATGCCATCTCTCTATCACTTTCGCTAACAGCACCGAATCAACGTATAGATCATTCTCACCCTCAAGTCCCCTTTTTCAGACAATTATTTAAGCGATGAAAAAACGAATTTGCGGAAATTAGTTTCCCCGTTAGGAGCAGAACGCCTTAGCCCTTTAGAATATTAGCGCCACTGTGTTTTATGGCTTTTCCTAA
Organism: Dermacentor andersoni; assembly: GCF_023375885.2. Lineage (NCBI taxonomy): Eukaryota > Metazoa > Arthropoda > Arachnida > Ixodida > Ixodidae > Dermacentor > Dermacentor andersoni. The sequence goes on along the minus strand of NC_092824.1, from coordinate 96,542,853 downwards.
CAGCTCAGATTCAACGCATAGATCAATCCCACCTGAAAGTCACTTTCTGAGAAAATTATTTACTCGACTAACAAACGAATTTCCACAAATAATTTGCCACGTAAAAAGGAGAAGCCTCTATCCCTTTAGAATTTTAATGCCATCTCTCTATCACTTTCGCTAACAGCACCGAATCAACGTATAGATCATTCTCACCCTCAAGTCCCCTTTTTCAGACAATTATTTAAGCGATGAAAAAACGAATTTGCGGAAATTAGTTTCCCCGTTAGGAGCAGAACGCATTAGCCCTTTAGAATATTAGCGCCACTGTGTTCTATCGCTATTCCTAACAGCTCAGATTCAACGCATAGATCAATCCCACCTGAAAGTAACTTTCTGAGACAATTATTTACTCAACTAACAAAGGAATTTCCACAAATAATTTGCCACGTAAAAAGGAGAAGCCTCTACCCCTTTACAATTTTAATGCCATCTCTCTATCACTTTCGCTAACAGCACCGAATCAACGTATAGATCATTCTCACCCTCAAGTCCCCTTTTTCAGACAATTATTTAAGCGATGAAAAAACGAATTTGCGGAAATTAGTTTCCCCGTTAGGAGCAGAACGCCTTAGCCCTTTAGAATATTAGCGCCACTGTGTTTTATGGCTTTTCCTAACAGCTCAGATTCAACGCATAGATCAATCCCACCTGAAAGTCACTTTCTGAGAAAATTATTTACTCGACTAACAAACGAATTTCCACAAATAATTTGCCACGTAAAAAGGAGAAGCCTCTATCCCTTTAGAATTTTAATGCCATCTCTCTATCACTTTCGCTAACAGCACCGAATCAACGTATAGATCATTCTCACCCTCAAGTCCCCTTTTTCAGACAATTATTTAAGCGATGAATAAACGAATTTGCGGAAATTAGTTTCCCCGTTAGAAGCCGAACGCGTTAGCCCTTTAGAATATTAGCGCCAATGTGTTCTATCGCTATTCCTAACAGCTCAGATTCAACGCATAGATCAATCCCACCTGAAAGTCACTTTCTGAGAAAATTATTTACTCGACTAACAAACGAATTTCCACAAATAATTTGCCACGTAAAAAGGAGAAGCCTCTATCCCTTTAGAAGTTTAATGCCATCTCTCTATCACTTTCGCTAACAGCACCGAATCAACGTATAGATCATTCTCACCCTCAAGTCCCCTTTTTCAGACAATTATTTAAGCGATGAAAAAACGAATTTGCGGAAATTAGTTTCCCCGTTAGGAGCAGAACGCATTAGCCCTTTAGAATATTAGCGCCACTGTGTTCTATCGCTATTCCTAACAGCTCAGATTCAACGCATAGATCAATCCCACCTGAAAGTAACTTTCTGAGACAATTATTTACTCGACTAACAAACGAATTTCCACAAATAATTTGCCACGTAAAAAGGAGAAGCCTCTACCCCTTTAGAATTTTAATGCCATCTCTCTATCACTTTCGCTAACAGCACCGAATCAACGTATAGATCATTCTCACCCTCAAGTCCCCTTTTTCAGACAATTATTTAAGCGATGAAAAAACGAATTTGCGGAAATTAGTTTCCCCGTTAGGAGCAGAACGCCTTAGCCCTTTTGAATATTAGCGCCACTGTGTTCTATCGCTTTTCCTAACAGCTCAGATTCAACGCATAGATCAATCCCACCTGAAAGTCACTTTCTGAGACAATTATTTACTCTACTAACAAACGAACTTCCACAAATAATTTGCCACGTAAGAAGGAGAAGCCTCTAGCCCTTTAGAATTTTAATGCCAACTCTCTATCACTTTCGCTAACAGCACCGAATGAACGTATAGATCATTCTCACCCTCAAGTCCCCTTTTTCAGACAATTATTTAAGCGATGAATAAACGAATTTGCGGAAATTAGTTTCCCCTTTAGAAGCCGAACGCGTTAGCCCTTTAGAATATTAGCGCCACTGTGTTCTATCGCTTTTCCTAACAGCTCAGATTCAACGCATAGATCAATCCCACCTGAAAGTCACTTTCTGAGAAAATTATTTACTCGACTAACAAACGAATTTCCACAAATAATTTACCACGTAAAAAGGAGAAGCCTCTACCCCTTTACAATTTTAATGCCATCTCTCTATCACTTTCGCTAACAGCACCGAATCAACGTATAGATCATTCTCACCCTCAAGTCCCCTTTTTCAGACAATTATTTAAGCGATGAAAAAACGAATTTGCGGAAATTAGTTTCCCCGTTAGGAGCAGAACGCCTTAGCCCTTTAGAATATTAGCGCCACTGTGTTTTATGGCTTTTCCTAACAGCTCAGATTCAACGCATAGATCAATCCCACCTGAAAGTCACTTTCTGAGAAAATTATTTACTCGACTAACAAACGAATTTCCACAAATAATTTGCCACGTAAAAAGGAGAAGCCTCTATCCCTTTAGAATTTTAATGCCATCTCTCTATCACTTTCGCTAACAGCACCGAATCAACGTATAGATCATTCTCACCCTCAAGTCCCCTTTTTCAGACAATTATTTAAGCGATGAAAAAACGAATTTGCGGAAATTAGTTTCCCCGTTAGGAGCAGAACGCATTAGCCCTTTAGAATATTAGCGCCACTGTGTTCTATCGCTATTCCTAACAGCTCAGATTCAACGCATAGATCAATCCCACCTGAAAGTAACTTTCTGAGACAATTATTTACTCAACTAACAAAGGAATTTCCACACTGCAACGTAAAAAGGAGAAGCCTCTAGCCCTTTAGGAAATTAACGCGACCTCTATCACTTTTCCTAACCGCGCCGAATCTATGCATAGATCATTCTCACCCGCTAGTCCCCTTTTTCAGACAATTATTTAAGCGATGAAAAAACGAATTCGCGCAAATTAGTTTCCCTGTTAGGAGCAGAACGCATTAGCCCTTTAGAATATTCGCGCCAATGTGTTCTATCGCTATTCCTAACAGCTCAGATTCAACGCATAGATCAATCCCACCTGAAAGTCACTTTCTGAGACAATTATTTACTTTACTAACAAACGAACTTCCACAAATAATTTGCCACGTAAGAAGGAGAAGCCTCTAGCCCTTTAGAATTTTAATGCCATCTCTCTATCACTTTCGCTAACAGCACCGAATCAACGTATAGATCATTCTCACCCTCAAGTCCCCTTTTTCAGACAATTATTTAAGCGATGAATAAACGAAATTGCGGAAATTAGTTTCCCCGTTAGGAGCAGAACGCCTTAGCCCTTTAGAATATTAGCGCCACTGTGTTCTATCGCATTTCCTAACAGCTCAGATTCAATGCATAGATCAATCCCACCTGAAAGTCACTTTCTGAGAAAATTATTTACTCCACTAACAAACGAATTTCCACAAATAATTGGCCACGTAATAAGGAGAAGCCTCTACCCCTTTAGAATTTTAACGCCACCTCTCGATCACTTTCGCTAACAGCACCGAATCAATGTATAGATCATTCTCACCCTCAAGTCCCCTTTTTCAGACAATTATTTAGGCGATGAAAAAACGAATTTGCGGAAATTAGTTTCCCCGTTAGAAGCCGAACGCGTTAGCCCTTTAGAATATTAGCGCCACTGTGCTCTATCGCTTTTCCTAACAGCTCAGATTCAACGCATAGATCAATCCCACCCGAAAGTCGCTTTCTGAGATAATTATTTACTCGACTAACAAATTTCCAGAGATATTCTCTCCGTAACAAGGAGAAGCCTCTAGCCCTTTAGAATATTAACGCTACCTCTTTGTCACTTTCGCTAACTGCACCGAATCAACGCATAGATCATTCTCACGCTCAATTCCCCTTTTTCAGACAATTATTCAAGCGATGAATAAACGAATTTGCGGAAATTAGTTTCCCCGTTAGAAGCCGAACGCGTTAGCCCTTTAGAATATTAGCGCCACTGTGTTCTATCGCTTTTCCTAACAGCTCAGATTCAACGCATAGATCAATCCCACCTGAAAGTCACTTTCTGAGACAATTATTTACTCTACTAACAAACGAACTTCCACAAATAATTTGCCACGTAAGAAGGAGAAGCCTCTAGCCCTTTAGAATTTTAATGCCATCTCTCTATCACTTTCGCTAACAGCACCGAATCAACGTATCGATCATTCTCACCCTCAAGTCCCCTTTCTCAGACAATTATTTAAGCGATGAATAAACGAATTTGCGGAAAATAGTTTCCCCGTTAGAAGCCGAACGCGTTAGCCCTTTAGAATATTAGCGCCACTGTGTTCTATCGCTTTTCCTAACAGCTCAGATTCAACGCATAGATCAATCCCACCTGAAAGTCACTTTCAGAGAAGATTATTTACTCGACTAACAAACGAATTTCCACAAATAATTTGCCACGTAAAAAGGAGAAGCCTCTAGCCCTTTAAGATATTAACGCCATCTCTTTATCACTTTCGCTAACAGCACCGAATCAACGCATAGATAATTCTCACCCTCAAGTCCCCTTTTTCAGACAATTATTTAAGCGATGAAAAAACGAATTTGCGCAAATTAGTTTCACCGTTAGGAGCAGAACCCATTAGCCCTTTAGAATATTAGCGCCACTGTGTTCTATCGCATTTCCTAACAGCTCAGATTCAATGCATAGATCAATCCCACCTGAAAGTCACTTTCTGAGAAAATTATTTACTCGACTAACAAACGAATTTCCACAAATAATTTGCCACGTAAAAAGGAGAAGCCTCTACCCCTTTAGAATTTTAACGCCACCTCTCGATCACTTTCGCTAACAGCACCGAATCAACGTATAGATCATTCTCACCCTCAAGTCCCCTTTTTCAGACAATTATTCAAGCGATGAATAAACGAATTTGCGGAAATTAGTTTCCCCGTTAGAAGCCGAACGCGTTAGCCCTTTAGAATATTAGCGCCACTGTGCTCTATCGCTTTTCCTAACAGCTCAGATTCAACGCATAGATCAATCCCACCCGAAAGTCGCTTTCTGAGATAATTATTTACTCGACTAACAAATTTCCAGAGATATTCTCTCCGTAACAAGGAGAAGCCTCTAGCGCTTTAGAATATTAACGCTACCTCTTTGTCACTTTCGCTAACTGCACCGAATCAACGCATAGATCATTCTCACGCTCAAGTCCCCTTTTTCAGACAATTATTCAAGCGATGAATAAACGAATTTGCGGAAATTAGTTTCCCCGTTAGAAGCCGAACGCGTTAGCCCTTTAGAATATTAGCGCCACTGTGTTCTATCGCTTTTCCTAACAGCTCAGATTCAACGCATAGATCAATCCCACCTGAAAGTCACTTTCTGAGACAATTATTTACTTTACTAACAAACGAACTTCCACAAATAATTTGCCACGTAAGAAGGAGAAGCCTCTAGCCCTTTAGAATTTTAATGCCATCTCTCTATCACTTTCGCTAACAGCACCGAATGAACGTATAGATCATTCTCACCCTCAAGTCCCCTTTTTCAGACAATTATTTAAGCGATGAATAAACGAAATTGCGGAAATTAGTTTCCCCGTTAGAAGCCGAACGCGTTAGCCCTTTAGAATATTAGCGCCACTGTGTTCTATCGCTTTTCCTAACAGCTCAGATTCAACGCATAGATCAATCCCACCTGAAAGTCACTTTCTGAGAAAATTATTTACTCCACTAACAAACGAATTTCCAGAGATATTCTCTCCGTAACAAGGAGAAGCCTCTAGCCCTTTAGAATATTAACGCTACCTCTTTGTCACTTTCGCTAACTGCACCGAATCAACGCATAGATCATTCTCACGCTCAAGTCCCCTTTTTCAGACAATTATTCAAGCGATGAATAAACGAATTTGCGGAAATTAGTTTCCCCGTTAGAAGCCGAACGCGTTAGCCCTTTAGAATATTAGCGCCACTGTGTTCTATCGCTTTTCCTAACAGCTCAGATTCAACGCATAGATCAATCCCACCTGAAAGTCACTTTCTGAGACAATTATTTACTTTACTAACAAACGAACTTCCACAAATAATTTGCCACGTAATAAGGAGAAGCCTCTAGCCCTTTAGAATATTACCGCCACCTCTTTATCACTTTCGCTAACAGCACCGAATCAATGTATAGATCATTCTCACCCTCAAGTCCCCTTTTTCAGACAATTATTTAGGCGATGAAAAAACGAATTTGCGGAAATTAGTTTCCCCGTTAGAAGCCGAACGCGTTAGCCCTTTAGAATATTAGCGCCACTGTGCTCTATCGCTTTTCCTAACAGCTCAGATTCAACGCATAGATCAATCCCACCCGAAAGTCGCTTTCTGAGATGATTATTTACTCGACTAACAAACAAATTTCCAGAGATATTCTCTCCGTAACAAGGAGAAGCCTCTAGCCCTTTAGAATATTAACGCTACCTCTTTGTCACTTTCGCTAACTGCACCGAATCAACGCATAGATCATTCTCACGCTCAATTCCCCTTTTTCAGACAATTATTCAAGCGATGAATAAACGAATTTGCGGAAATTAGTTTCCCCGTTAGAAGCCGAACGCGTTAGCCCTTTAGAATATTAGCGCCACTGTGTTCTATCGCTTTTCCTAACAGCTCAGATTCAACGCATAGATCAATCCCACCTGAAAGTCACTTTCTGAGACAATTATTTACTCTACTAACAAACGAACTTCCACAAATAATTTGCCACGTAAGAAGGAGAAGCCTCTAGCCCTTTAGAATTTTAATGCCATCTCTCTATCACTTTCGCTAACAGCACCGAATCAACGTATCGATCATTCTCACCCTCAAGTCCCCTTTCTCAGACAATTATTTAAGCGATGAATAAACGAATTTGCGGAAAATAGTTTCCCCGTTAGAAGCCGAACGCGTTAGCCCTTTAGAATATTAGCGCCACTGTGTTCTATCGCTTTTCCTAACAGCTCAGATTCAACGCATAGATCAATCCCACCTGAAAGTCACTTTCAGAGAAGATTATTTACTCGACTAACAAACGAATTTCCACAAATAATTTGCCACGTAAAAAGGAGAAGCCTCTAGCCCTTTAAGATATTAACGCCATCTCTTTATCACTTTCGCTAACAGCACCGAATCAACGCATAGATAATTCTCACCCTCAAGTCCCCTTTTTCAGACAATTATTTAAGCGATGAAAAAACGAATTTGCGCAAATTAGTTTCACCGTTAGGAGCAGAACCCATTAGCCCTTTAGAATATTAGCGCCAATATGTTCTATCGCTATTCCTAACAGCTCATATTCAACGCATAGATCAATCCCACCTGAAAGTAACTTTCTGATACAATTATTTACTCAACTAACAAAGTAATTTCCACAATGCCACGTAAAAAGGAGAAGCCTCTAGCCCTTTGGGAAATTAACGCGACCTGTATCACTTTTCCTAACCGCGTCGAATCTATGCATAGATAATTCTCACCCTCAAGTCCCCTTTTTCAGACAATTATTTAAGCGATGAAAAAACGAATTTGCGGAAATTAGTTTCCCTGTTAGGAGCAGAACGCATTAGCCCTTTAGAATATTCGCGCCAATGTGTTCTATCGCTATTCCTAACAGCTCAGATTCAACGGATTGATCAATCCCACCTGAAAGTCACTTTCTGAGACAATTATTTACTCGACTAACAAACGAATTTCCACAAATAATTTGTCACGTAAAAAGGAGAAGCCTCTACCCCTTCAGAATTTTAACGCCACCTCTCTATCACTTTCGTTAACTGCACCGAATCAACGTATAGATCATTCTCACCCTCAAGTCCCCTTTTTCAGACAATTATTCAAGCGACGAATAAACGAATTTGCGCAAATTAGTTTCCCCGTTAGAAGCCGAACGCGTTAGTCCTTTAGAATATTAGCGCCACTGTGCTCTATCGCTTTTCCTAACAGCTCAGATTCAACGCATAGATCAATCCCACCCGAAAGTCGCTTTCTGAGATAATTATTTACCCGACTAACAAACGAATTTCCACAAATAATTTGCCACGTAAAAAGGAGAAGCCTCTATCCCTTTAGAATATTACCGCCACCTCTTCATCACTTTCGCTAACAGCACCGAATCAACGTATAGATCATTCTCACCCTCAAGTCCCCTTTTTCAGACAAATATTCAAGCGATGAATAAACGAATTTGCGCAAATTAGTTTCCCCGTTAGAAGCCGAACGCGTTAGCCCTTTAGAATATTAGCGCCACTGTGTTCTATCGCTTTTCCTAACAGCTCAGATTCAACGCATAGATCAATCCCACCTGAAAGTGACTTTCTGAGACAATTATTTACTCTACTAACAAACGAACTTCCACAAATAATTTGCCACGTAAGAAGGAGAAGCCTCTAGCCCTTTAGAATTTTAACGCCACCTCTTTGTCACTTTCGCTAACAGCACCGAATCAACGTGTCGATCATTCTCACCCTCAAGTCCCCTTTTTCAGACAATTATTTAAGCGATGAATAAACGAATTTGCGCAAATTAGTTTCCCCGTTAGAAGCAGAACGCGTTAGCCCTTTAGAATATTAGCGCCACTGTGTTCTATCGCTTTTCCTAACAGCTCAGATTCACCACATAGATCAATCCCACCTGAAAGTCACTTTCTGAGAAAATTATTTACTCGACTAACAAACGAATTTCCACAAATAATTTGCGACGTAAAAAGGAGAAGCCTCTACCCCTTTAGAATTTTAACGCCACCTCTCTATCACTTTCGCTAACAGCACCGAATCAACGTATAGATCATTCTCACCCTCAAGTCCCCTGTTTCAGACAATTATTCAAGCGATGAATAAACGAATTTGCGCAAATTAGTTTCCCCGTTAGAAGCCGAACGCGTTAGCCCTTTAGAATATGAGCGCCACTGTGTTCTATCGCTTTTCCTAACAGCTCAGATTCACCACATAGATCAATCCCACCTGAAAGTCACTTTCTGAGAAAATTATTTACTCGACTAACAAACGAATTTCCACAAATAATTTGCGACGTAAAAAGGAGAAGCCTCTACCCCTTTAGAATTTTAACGCCACCTCTCTATCACTTTCGCTAACAGCACCGAATCAACGTATAGATCATTCTCACCCTCAAGTCCCCTGTTTCAGACAATTATTTAAGCGATGAATAAACGAATTTGCGCAAATTAGTTTCCCCGTTAGAAGCAGAACGCGTTAGCCCTTTAGAATATTAGCGCCACTGTGTTCTATCGCTTTTCCTAACAGCTCAGATTCACCACATAGATCAATCCCACCTGAAAGTCACTTTCTGAGAAAATTATTTACTCGACTAACAAACGAATTTCCACAAATAATTTGCGACGTAAAAAGGAGAAGCCTCTACCCCTTTAGAATTTTAACGCCACCTCTCTATCACTTTCGCTAACAGCACCGAATCAACGTATAGATCATTCTCACCCTCAAGTCCCCTTTTTCAGACAATTATTTAAGCGATGAATAAACGAATTTGCGCAAATTAGTTTCCCCGTTAGAAGCCGAACGCGTTAGCCCTTTAGAATATTGGCGCCACTGTGTTCTATCGCTTTTCCTAACAGCTCAGATTCACCACATAGATCAATCCCACCTGAAAGTCACTTTCTGAGAAAATTATTTACTCGACTAACAAACGAATTTCCACAAATAATTTGCGACGTAAAAAGGAGAAGCCTCTACCCCTTTAGAATTTTAACGCCACCTCTCTATCACTTTCGCTAACAGCACCGAATCAACGTATAGATCATTCTCACCCTCAAGTCCCCTGTTTCAGACAATTATTCAAGCGATGAATAAACGAATTTGCGCAAATTAGTTTCCCCGTTAGAAGCCGAATGCGTTAGCCCTTTAGAATATTAGCGCCACTGTGTTCTATCGCTTTTCCTAACAGCTCAGATTCAACGCATAGATCAATCCCACCTGAAAGTCACTTTCTGAGACAATTATTTACTCGACTAACAAACGAATTTTCACAAATAATTGGCCACGTAATAAGGAGAAGCCTCTAGCCCTTTCGAATATTACCGCCACCTCTATCACTTTCGCTAACAGCACCGAATCAACGTATAGATCATTCTCACCCTCAAGTCCCCTTTTTCAGACAATTATTTAAGCGATGAAAAAACTAATTTGCGCAGATTAGTTTCCCCGTTAGGAGAATAATGCGTTAGCCCTTTAGAATATTAGCGCCAATGTGTTCTATCGCTATTCCTAACAGCTCAGGTTCCACGCATAGATCATTCCTAACAGCTCAGATTCAACGCATAGATGAATCCCACCTTAAAGTCACTTTCTGAGACGATTATTTACTCGACTAACAAACGAATTTCCCCAAATAATTTGTCACGTAAAAAGGAGAAGCCTCTAGCCCTTTAGAATATTAACGCGACCTCTATCACTTATCCTAACAGCGCCAAATCAACGCATAGATCATTCTCACCCTCAAGTCCCCTTTGCAGACAATTATTTAAGCGATGAAAAAACGAATTTGCGCAAATTAGTTTCCACGTTAGGAGCAGAACCCATTAGCCCTTTAGAATATTAGCGCCAATATGTTCTATCGCTATTCCTAACAGCTCATATTCAACGCATAGATCAATCCCACCTGAAAGTAACTTTCTGATACAATTATTTACTCAACTAACAAAGTAATTTCCACAATGCCACGTAAAAAGGAGAAGCCTCTAGCCTTTGGGAAATTAACGCGACCTCTATCACTTTTCCTAACCGCGTCGAATCTATGCATAGATAATTCTCACCCTCAAGTCCCCTTTTTCAGACAATTATTTAAGCGATGAAAAAACGAATTCGCGCAAATTAGTTTCCCTGTTAGGAGCAGAACGCATTAGCCCTTTAGAATATTCGCGCCAATGTGTTCTATCGCTATTCCTAACAGCTCAGATTCAACGGATTGATCAATCCCACCTGAAAGTCACTTTCTGAGACAATTATTTACTCGACTAACAAACGAATTTCCACAAATAATTTGTCACGTAAAAAGGAGAAGCCTCTACCCCTTCAGAATTTTAACGCCACCTCTCTATCACTTTCGTTAACTGCACCGAATCAACGTATAGATCATTCTCACCCTCAAGTCCCCTTTTTCAGACAATTATTCAAGCGACGAATAAACGAATTTGCGCAAATTAGTTTCCCCGTTAGAAGCCGAACGCGTTAGTCCTTTAGAATATTAGCGCCACTGTGCTCTATCGCTTTTCCTAACAGCTCAGATTCAACGCATAGATCAATCCCACCCGAAAGTCGCTTTCTGAGATAATTATTTACTCGACTAACAAACGAATTTCCACAAATAATTTGCCACGTAAAAAGGAGAAGCCTCTATCCCTTTAGAATATTACCGCCACCTCTTCATCACTTTCGCTAACAGCACCGAATCAACGTATAGATCATTCTCACCCTCAAGTCCCCTTTTTCAGACAAATATTCAAGCGATGAATAAACGAATTTGCGCAAATTAGTTTCCCCGTTAGAAGCCGAACGCGTTAGCCCTTTAGAATATTAGCGCCACTGTGTTCTATCGCTTTTCCTAACAGCTCAGATTCAACGCATAGATCAATCCCACCTGAAAGTGACTTTCTGAGACAATTATTTACTCTACTAACAAACGAATTTCCACAAATAATTTGTCACGTAAAAAGGAGAAGCCTCTACCCCTTCAGAATTTTAACGCCACCTCTCTATCACTTTCGCTAACAGCACCGAATCAACGTATAGATCATTCTCACCCTCAAGTCCCCTTTTTCAGACAATTATTTAAGCGATGAATAAACGAATTTGCGCAAATTAGTTTCCCCGTTAGAAGCCGAACGCGTTAGCCCTTTAGAATATTGGCGCCACTGTGTTCTATCGCTTTTCCTAACAGCTCAGATTCACCACATAGATCAATCCCACCTGAAAGTCACTTTCTGAGAAAATTATTTACTCGACTAACAAACGAATTTCCACAAATAATTTGCGACGTAAAAAGGAGAAGCCTCTACCCCTTTAGAATTTTAACGCCACCTCTCTATCACTTTCGCTAACAGCACCGAATCAACGTATAGATCATTCTCACCCTCAAGTCCCCTGTTTCAGACAATTATTCAAGCGATGAATAAACGAATTTGCGCAAATTAGTTTCCCCGTTAGAAGCCGAATGCGTTAGCCCTTTAGAATATTAGCGCCACTGTGTTCTATCGCTTTTCCTAACAGCTCAGATTCAACGCATAGATCAATCCCACCTGAAAGTCACTTTCTGAGACAATTATTTACTCGACTAACAAACGAATTTTCACAAATAATTGGCCACGTAATAAGGAGAAGCCTCTAGCCCTTTCGAATATTACCGCCACCTCTATCACTTTCGCTAACAGCACCGAATCAACGTATAGATCATTCTCACCCTCAAGTCCCCTTTTTCAGACAATTATTTAAGCGATGAAAAAACTAATTTGCGCAGATTAGTTTCCCCGTTAGGAGAATAATGCGTTAGCCCTTTAGAATATTAGCGCCAATGTGTTCTATCGCTATTCCTAACAGCTCAGGTTCCACGCATAGATCATTCCTAACAGCTCAGATTCAACGCATAGATGAATCCCACCTTAAAGTCACTTTCTGAGACGATTATTTACTCGACTAACAAACGAATTTCCCCAAATAATTTGTCACGTAAAAAGGAGAAGCCTCTAGCCCTTTAGAATATTAACGCGACCTCTATCACTTATCCTAACAGCGCCAAATCAACGCATAGATCATTCTCACCCTCAAGTCCCCTTTGCAGACAATTATTTAAGCGATGAAAAAACGAATTTGCGCAAATTAGTTTCCACGTTAGGAGCAGAACGCATTAGCCCTTTAGAATATTAGCGCCAATGTGTTCTATTGCTTTTCCTAACAGCTCAGAAATGTGACGCCAGGTACGTGAGCAAGGGATCTTATGATAGCTCCTGCCCGAGCTTGGCGCCGGGCCCTGTTATAATCAGGGTGCATGTTTCTAGGGATAGGGTCTGTGTAGATTCAGCTACGGATGTCAGTCGGGATCGATTGTATCTCCACCCTCGTCGGTTGGAGATACGTTTAAAAAGCGTAGAGTGCTTTAGGATTGGGCACAGATCTTGTTCAAAGCCAAGGCGTTGGAGCCGTTGGTAGAGATGGTGAAACCGAGGACCCAGATACTAGGGACGTGTGGGACAGAATTGCCATCTTGAAGGCGTAGGGTGATGTCGTCACAGGGTCGGTGATCAGATTGGTGTTTGGAAGGGCGACCCCGCTGAATGGGCTTTTAGAGAAGCAGCTCCGATTTAGCCAGCGAAAAGCGCAGTCCGGTTTCTTGGGTATAGGCAATCGCCGTTTGGAGGGCTGACTCCCGTTGACCATCACTGCCTCCGTACGCCCAGATCATGATGTCGTCGGCGTAGATGGTATGGTTGGTATTGTCGACTCGTTGTAGTTGCTGGGAAAGGCCAGTCAGGACTAAGTTAAGGAGCATGGGAGAGATACCTGAACCTTGCAGGGCACCTTTGCTGCCAAGAGGAAGCTCGCCTGATCGTAAATCCTGGGCCGAGAGGGTGGCCGTGCGATAGCAGAGGAAGTCACGAATGGAATCGCAGGCTCGCTCTCCCAGGTGGCGGCGGGAGACCTGGTAAAGGATAGCTGCATAATGCTGGCAAAGGCTTGAGTGAGGTCGAGTCCGAGGATGGATTTCGTGTTACGAGAACGGTCATTTAGTACTTGATGTTTGAGCTGCAACATAGCGCCTTGAGTAGAAAGGTGAGGGCGAAATCCGATGATGGTGGGGGAATAGATAAGGTTGTCTTCGAGGTGAGTGTTGATGCGTGCTAAGAAGGCGTGTTCCATCACCTTGCCTACGCATGAAGTGAGGTAGATCGGCCTTAGGTTCTTAAGGCTACATGGTTTGTCAGGATTTGGGATTAGGATAACATTGTAAGTCTTCCAGGTAGCTGGGAGGGTGCCATTGCGCCAGAAAACGTTGATGTAGTCAGTCATATGGGACAGGGACTCGTTATCTAGATTGCAAAGGCTTTTGTTAGTGACTCTGTCTGGGCCTGGAGCAGAACGACCGTTAAGCTTGCGAAGAGCAGCATGCATTTCAGATATGCTGAAATCGGCGTCAAGTCTAGGGTTGGGATTACCGATGTAATTACTGTGGGGACTGACTTGTGCCCTGGAGATATATCTGTTGCATAGGTAGTCAGACACCTGTTGTGACCTTGCGTATAAAGGAGTTCCTGCTGCCGGTCCTGTTGGGTGGTGCGGGTGGTGGTATTGTCAATCTGCAAGATTTGAGCTTCCTTAAGTTTTCGACGATAACCGTGTGCCTGGAAGTTGTACGCCACCAGCACGTTCTCCCGACGTTTGGCTTTTCTCGTTCGACCTTTGGTTAACACGCCATGCAGTTTTCCCTAGATAATGTCTGCCTACTGATTGTCGAATGACATAAATCTCACCTTCAACCCATTCCACCTAAGGTCCGCGGTGCATGTGATAAGCTTTGCTACAAGGATGAACCTTTGTTTATAACCTTCCAGCTTTTTGATGCCGACGTTCTCACGTGTATAAATTTTTTTTCTTTATGATAAGAATTTGTGTTAAAAGTAAGGTATGACTGCTATAGTACGACTAAGCCAATGGAATTAAATAATAAAATAGAAGATTAGTAGGCATAAGACTAAAATAATGTTCGTTGGCCTTGCATTAGAACAATATTCGCGATTGCTAATGAGCTTCTATAACAAATGTCAAGGCAAATCATTCAAAGATTATCCTGATCAAGGGAAGGAAATACACAGGAAAATAAAATTGGTTGGATCGCATACGGCGTGCATCTTAAAACATGATCGGCAGCTTACAGCTATCTTTGAAATTGATGCAATCACTGAATTCTGCGGGTAGTAATATAAGGCCCTGAGAGTTCAAGATTATAAAGAAATATTGAGAAGATAAGTGTCAGATATAACGTTCAGAGACAGGAAGACAGCGATGTGGTTTGTAAGGTTTCAGAGGTAGCCGATATATTATTTGGCATGAAGAGGAAAAAATGAAGAGGGGTTGGCCACGTAATGTGTAGGGCAGATAACCGGTGCTTTAAAAGAGTTAGACTTAAATCTTAGGTGCCAAGGGAAGGGAAGTGCAGTGGAGGACGGCAGGAAATTAAGCGGTGGGACAATATTAGTAAACTGGCATGCACTAGATGGAATCAGCGAGTGCAAGGCAAGGGTTATTGGAAATTGCTGGGAGTGGATATAGATAGGCTGACAGGGATGATGACGAATGTTTTGTGTTTCATCTTGGGGTTCGCTTCATTTTCATTTCTTAACTGTTTTACGGTCACCTTCTCTGATAGATGCAATGAGGTGCAATGCGTAACCAGAGGAACCGACGCGGTCATTTTGGACAATCCCCAACAAAATTAAGCGACAAATACTCGAAGAGGAAGGAGATATCATTTATTTTCCCTCAAGGACACCCCAGGGGGGCATTACATTGTAGACCTGCCGATTGGTTTTTCTATTATGTGAGCATGCATTCTTTGTGATATCGCAAGAAATGATGGTGCCCTGGCATGGTTGACAGAGCATTATATTTTCTTGTTTTTGATTTATATTATTAGAAGATCGCACTATGCTTGCAGGCTTGGCTTCTGTTAGTCCATTTATGCACTATGAATGTGTTTGTGTAATAGTACCAACGAGCCCAAGTCGTAAATATTTTCAGCAGCATGGTTTATATTCGCGGGAAGGCAAGTGCAAGTACATTGTACGGACAAGGAGTAAAGAATTGTGTAGGATTACGTTGCTTCTGGAGGAGCAAGGCGAAGAGCATAGATTAAATGGTAGCGCTGCCTATCAGCTTATGAGTTTGTTCGAAACGGTGCAGCATATACATAATTGGCTGACAAAGAACCAACACGCCATGTGACACGTAATGGAGTGCAAAATGTCAGTGAACTTACGCGAAGTGAAGCTTAAGTGAAGGGTGCAATCAAAGGCTAACGACGATGTGTACTAACGACAACGCTTACAAAAGGGTTCACTTTCATACCGTTTAGTGTGAAGCCCATAAAATGTTTGTTTATCCGCTGCAAAGATAAAGCTTCTATCTCATAGAATATTTATTCGTACCATACCATACCATACACCGTCCGCAGCTTATGGCGAAATTCAAACGCTAAATAAGGTGGACACAGAGGACGAAGGCCACTTATGCTTGTCGACGCAAGAATGGCGATGACACGTGTACGTACAGAGAAGCGTGACACATGTTTATATGCATTTAGGAGTTATGTACTTGTGGTGTCACAGTCGCTACACTAGGTCGAACATACCGACAGGATAATTCGAAGATAATCAAGTCAATGAAACAATCAATTCATTAGCATGTCTATGTGCTTCAGGCCTACTTCTGTGCATATATTGTATGTTAAAATTTTATGTGGCAATATACGTATTCCTAATTAGGCAGAACAGAGGTGGTCACCAGCATTACTTTACGACATTACGGCAGTAATATGAGGATTATACAATGACGTCGGTGGCATGACTACTTAAGTGCTGTCTCAGGAAAAAAAAATTTGCAGTTACCACTCACGATGATCGCCATAAGAACGAACAAACCAACGAACTACATTACGAACTAGATTGCGGATGGAGGAACGCACCAACCTTTGACTGAACGAACCATTGAAAGAGCCCAGTATTAAACTACTGAACGAGTGAACGAACAAACCAAAGAACGAATTTACCAAGAACTAACTAACAAACAAACGAAGGGGGGTTTCCTTGCCGAATTCGACCCCCGAAAGTTGCCCACCGACCAACCAAGAAAACGGCCGAAAAAGGCAAAAAAAAGAGAAAAAGCTATTCGCTTGGAAGTTTGCAGCCATAAACATTCTACAGCCTGCGCTTATGCCTTCGCCGCCGATACTGCTTAAGCATAACCGTCAATGGCGACGCAAGTGCA
The DNA here is from genome assembly GCF_023375885.2 of Dermacentor andersoni. NCBI lineage: Eukaryota > Metazoa > Arthropoda > Arachnida > Ixodida > Ixodidae > Dermacentor > Dermacentor andersoni. The sequence goes on along the minus strand of NC_092824.1, from coordinate 96,525,920 downwards.
GTGCGTGTTTAGAGTTGTAACCTTCTGCGGCCACAGCGCGTAAGCCGTCACGCCATCGATTTACTTTTGGCCTTCTCATCAATAAAAGTTTTTCACCACCATCGATCACGCATTCATCGTCACGTCATCGTCGTTCTCTCGTAATATTGTAGTCCTTAGAATGTTGGTATCGTTGATTATTATTAGTATGATTATAGGTTAACGTGTAACAAAATAACTGGTTTCCACAATGAACATTGACGGAGTCAAAACGGAGTTCGCGATAGCTCGAAACAGAAGTGAACACATAAGCGAAGGTAGATGTTGCAGACAAACAACACTTTCAAGAATCATCCACGCACAAAAAAAAAACATGCTACCGGTAGAAAGAACGAACGGTCTTGCTAATAATGTGGCATCGGCAAGGGCAACGCCATTTTTTCTCAAATAACAAGGTGCGTTGACCAACTCTGAAGAAATGTTTTCCCATAATGATAAGATCGCTCTTCTAAGAAAATCACGGACTTAAGCACGTATCCAACACATCAGAAGCTACATGGCCCTCAATGAATGCTTACGCATAGCTGCCGAACCGCGCTTTGTTACGATTAGAAATTCCCCGAATATACCCCAAATATACCTGATTATAAATTCATCCTACTTCTCTGTCCACCCGCCTGTCATCAGCATTCTTCCCTAGACAAGAACCACACATCGCCTTCGTCATCGTCAAATTGCTACACAGACGTCTAAGCCTGTGCATCCGTCTGATTTGGTGTTTGCATTTCGGAATTATTCTGAACGATCTAATGCAAATTAATTTTTTTAAATGTACAATGAGAAGTTGGTGCATAGCCATTGCATGGATTTATATTTGCATAAGATGAAATCGAACTGTGTGCATCGTCATTAGCTATCTAGCATTTATTTTAAAAAAAGCCTCACTTCAAGTGTATTATAACATGTGTGTCAAGCGAGCATTAATCGCCACTGATGCTGCTACTACAGAAACGACCAAATTTGAGCTGAAACGTCAGCAAATGCAAGCCCTGCACTATGTCTTGAATACTATACCAGCAAGTTTTAAACTGCGTTTCGGAATAAGGAACTAAAAGGTTATTTCCTTCAACTGCACGACATCAAATTCAGGTATTTGCTGCATCAAACAGGCAGCTGTAGTACGTTTGTCTAATCACAGATGCGCCAACTTCACAAGCATGAAAGAGGAGGCGCTTACAGCAAAAAGCAGCGGATGGCACTTCGCGTGGCTGCTACAACAAAATTTAATTCGCCAAAATGAATTCAAAACAGTCGTAACGATTGTGCTTACCTCGTCTGCTAGGAGGCTGAACTTGGCCCGGCTGTCCGTCTCCGCGTTCTTTGAACCAAGAGCCACGGCGGGAGCCTACATAAAAGAGCAGCGAGAATTGATCCATCGAATTCGCGGTGTTTTAAAAAAAGCGGCGTGAGTTGCGTTCGCGTTAAAGGCTAAAGCTATTCATGAAAGCATGTGAGCACTCTTTCGCGCAACCACGTGCACGGTTAATGACAAGATGGCAGCCAACGCGAATAGTATCGGCGATATCGATTCCGGGCACATATCCGTTTATTGCAGTGATGACCATCTTTAAATGCAATGTAATGGCAGAAATCAAACAGCGCGAAAAGAACGAACACAGACGCTGAAGTTGCGTATGTTAAACAGCACGCCGAACTTGTTATTTCGATAGAGAAATTGCGAATTTAAACAAAACTGTCACAACCAGTGATTCCTCAACGCACGCGTGATTTTTTGATCAGCAGCCTAGGAGGCAAGAAACAGCTGGTCACCAGGTCTACAGGGTGCACAACAGGACATCACGCAGCTAGAATGACTGGCCACCAGGTTAGCAGGGTGGGCAGCCACATACTAGGTCGCAAGATCAGCTGGCCAGCAGATTCACAGGGTGGGGATCAAAACAACAGACCTATAGAACAGCTGGTCACCAGATCCACAGGTTGGGCATCAATACTCGAGGCTGTTAGAGCACCTGACCAACAGGTCAACAGGGTGGGCATAGAGGTTCCACGTCGGTAAATCAGCTGGCCACCAGATCTGCAGGGCGGACATCAGGAACACCAGGCTGCTAGAACACCTGACCACCAGATGAACTGTGCGAGCATAGAGATACCACATCGGTAGATCAGTTCGCCATCAGATGCGCAAGGCGGCCATCAAGGCACCAGGCTGCTAAACAGTTGACCACATAGTCTGGAGGGCGGGTACCGGTTTATCAGGTCGCTAGATCAGCTGGCCACCATATTAGCAGGGCGGAAATGGAAATACCACGTTGATAAATCACACGGAAGGGGGAAATGTAGCCATTGAAGCAGCGCACACGAAACAGCAAGACGAGGAGATCGTTTCTCATAACTGAACATTCTTGGACTATAGCGGCCAAATGCATGGTGTGAACGACACGGGTGCTTTCACGCTTTTTTCTGATTTACTTTCACTTGTCAGGCGGCACTCATTTTCTATTTTCTTCGTACCATGTCCTTCATGCGCTACTTCTATGGATAAGTTCCAGTTCACTCAGTTTGTAATTTTCGGTAGTGATATAATTAGGCATTTAGGATAACCATGACATCGCTAGTCAAAAACATTTATTTGAATAATTTCAAACAAAACAATTAGGAAATAAACATTTATAGCGTATTCTTAACACTTCATTGCTAAGAAATTCAAGAAGCATTGGCATGCTCCATTTTAGTGCGTGTGAAATTGTTTCATAGGCAATCGGCAGAGCTAAAATCAGTTGAAAGATTACGTCGCCTCACGTCACGTCTTCGAAGCGCTCACCTTGCCGGTCTGACTCGTACAGTAGACCACCCTGCTGCACTGACGCTTGGCCAGGTCTTGACGCACGAAACGCCAGCACCGTCTTTCCCCGAGAGATGCGTTGCAGGACACGACCATGTCGATCTCGTGCGGTTCGTTGTCGGCACCGATGAAAAAAAGAAGAAAGGACATCACATGACTATGTGAGAAGCGTTGTGAAAGAGCTGAAGACACGGAACGTTGGCCTTCTATACACCAGTAGATAGAGAGCTCGGCACAGATCCAAAAACGCTTTCGGCCGTATACACGCACAGGTCTGGTGTGATCACCTCCGAAAGTGACCGCCCGATAAGTGATCACCCCAGATGTTGCTTCCGAGCCACTGGCCGTCCGCGCCTCGACGATATTTATTCGTCTACGTAGTCCCATATACTGCAACGCCAGCTTAAATGCAAAGGTGGGGGCCGTGGTGTTTTCTGGCAAGACATTAATATGCTGATGGACAGTAAAAGAAACAGGCCAACGCGAGTGAAACACACGAACATAGCGCTAACCCCGAATAAATGAATAATTCTGTAAAAGGCGAGAATAACTATTATGTCTTATAAGAGTGAAAAATAAAAACAGAGGTACACAATGAAATAGTAGGTTCTATATGAGGGCCACGATACTGCAATTCATGACGTGTAAGCATAGCCGAACCCATTCGATACTAATGCATTACAAACCCAACCACCGCATGCCTTTTACGGCAGGGAATTAGCGGTGTAAGGAAGTTCGAAAACATGCGATGTAATCATATGGCGCAAGACAATGGTCATTGGAAATGGTTGGTAGAACAACATAAATACGGGGATGGTGACTGTGATGAGCATGATGACTGCCATAATTTGCTTCCTGGGGGTTGGCTTGCTACATTTATTGCTTTCATTTTTTAAGGTCACCTTTGGCGCCTGGCACTGTGAACTGGAATGGGTAACCAGACGAACCGATAGGGTCAGTTTGAGCAACAACAAAATCGACAAATACTCACGAGGAAAGGAGATCTGATGGTTAATTTTGTCGTGCGTGAAGTTGGAGGAGGTTGCTCTGGTGCACAACTAGTTATGGTATTCCATCATGATGACATAAGCTCATATGCATATATACATATTCAATTATTTGTCTTAAAATTGCACTGTGTTCGCCCATTTTCGCTGTGTCAGAATATTTGTATTATATTACCAACTAGCAAACTCCTAACGTTTTTTTCAACCCATTTAGAATGGTGACGTAGTCATAACACCTCGACCAATAGAGAGCCCAGTGTTGCGTGAATATCAGGATAACTATAATGCATCGTCTAAACCACTCAAATGTATACAACAACACTTCTGCTTTACAATATCGCAAGAGCTAAAAAGTACAACTAGACTCCTGCTTTATTCCTCTGACATTTCTACGCGTTCGACTGTCCCATTTTCGCAATTGCGATCGCTTAGCTACGTTCATCGTAAGAATAATGAGAAATTAATTAGGATAACTTGGTTTCTCGAGTAGCAAAATCAACAGCAGGAATTAAACACGTGTTTTGACTAGCAACTGATGGGTTTTCTCTTAACGGTGCAGAATAAATATCAGTGGCTTATAAATAAAGAAAACACGGCAGACGAAATGTCTAAAGTACAAAAAAGTCGTTCCATGACTTGGTGTCGAATTCTGTTTCCTGCATCGTCAAGCTGTTGTACAACCTGAAATGTACCAGTCGGCCCAAATTCGCATTCCGAAATGTCTGATGCATGACAGACAAGAAAAAGTGCAGGTCCGTTGCATTTTTTTTTTAATATATGTGAAGCGAAACCTAAATGAAGCATGCAAATAAATGCCGTACATCAAACGGCGGCAGTGTAGCGGAACGGGTGCCCCCATTCCATTCCGATTGATTCCGGGGAATTAGAGCTGGCCGCAATTTCATTCCTTTCAATTCGTTGGAATGAAAAACCCGAGCCCATTCCCACTGCGGGGATGGCCGGTCATTTCAGTTCCATTACTGCAATTCAACGCAGGAAAGAGACCTTGGCACGAGTAGGTTTATCGAGTTACCGATAAACGCACCATAAAGCCATTCTCATCAGACGCGTTGCGAACTCCAAAAATGCGCAAAACACGTTACCAAGGTCGAGCTGTAGTAGCTTGGTGATTTATCTCGTGCAGTACAACCACCCTACTAATTCCCCTAGGCGCAGTTCTCCCGCTACTTATAGTATTTGTATGGTCAGTATGTTTTAAGGCTTGGGATGTTTTAATATGGTTTAAATAAAAATGACAACGTAGTGTAGTATTGCTTAGGTGTCCTCGTGATTTTTGAATGCTGCAATAAAGGCCGCAAGCAGTGCAAGGTGCAAAAAGAAGCTTTGCGTTGGTTTTATTCATCGAAAGTTTAACAAAACGTCATGAGCTAAATAGGGGCTTCGCCGTGTAGCTTTCAGAACTCGAAATATAAATTATGGCTGCTTCAATGGGTAGTTCTAAAAAAAAAAGTGAGTTAAAACAATTGCCTTCTGCCTATATGTTGTGCTTCACAAACATGAGCTGCTCGAAAGAGCTGCTTGATAGCCGATTTCGATTCGCTGTCATTATCAGGGATACCATAAAAAACGCGTTCCACGTCAGCTGACGCCGCATTCACATTGAAAACTGCCCTTGCGAGACTAGCAATTGAAAGCGGCTAGCGTTCGCTTTCCAATAGGTCAGGGGTTTAACCGTGTCTGCGCAAGTTCCCTCTGTGAGGTGAATAAAAAATTTCCCTTGCAATGGATCCAGGCATATTGTCTTGGTGAGCATTTCCATTTTGCATGATGTTTTTTTTAAACATCAGCGTACTTGGCCCTGCTTCAGACCTGTGCATTCACGATGGTTCTGGCGCTGTCTTGCCCTAACAAAAGGGGCCACCATCCCCAGCACGGCAGAACGCATCTGCTCGGCTGTTGCAGCTGAACACCAAGAAGAGTTAAACCTTGGGTCTAGGAGGGCATCCACCAGAAAAACAGTCAGTCCACGTGCTTGCTAACCGCTTCTCCAGGCTACGCTGTAGGCCTTTAGCAGCCTCCGTGCAAAGAAGTGTGCCTTTGCTTAAGATTTCCGCAAATGAAGCTTCGATATTTCGGGATACGGGGAAGCCAAAGCTCGGCTGTCTCGTCCCTTTTCTGCAGCAACTCCGTGGCCTCCTCTACAGGGGAGGGATGCTCAATCAAGTCTGTCGCCAGCCTCTGTTCATATTTAGACAGTTTAGCCTTCTTACACGCGTACAGAGTTTCTGTCAGGCCTGGTTCACTCGGAAAAGTGGTAACTAGCTTTCTCATCTTTCGCAGCTGCGAGTTCCACCTCGTCGCGTTGCGAGATTCCAAATGTACATTGGCCACACTCAGTACTTCTTCCGTGTAGGCGGTGCTCTTGCGTACAGATGCAACCGTGGCGCCTCATTTTTGTACGACTTCCTCGGCATTTGGGTCCTAAAATGAAGCAGGGACGACAATAAGTGAATATTGCCACTGCAAATACAGGTAGTGCAAACGGCAAACATGCAATGCATTAGAGTTTCAGAAAGAAAATGATGGCATATGTAATCGTACGGCATTGCACTCGACGACACACTGACACTCTTCAGGACTGCATTAGGTGAAATAAAATGGGGAGAGGCGCGGCCGTTTTCTCCAGCCCTGCGATAAATTGAGCGCACATTATTGCCTAGGCTGCATCTTCCTGTTCTTTAGGAATAATGTCGGGCACGTAGTGCCATGGCTACGGCACTACGGCTGGTATTATGTTGATGAAATGGGCTTCGTAATTCAAATAAATATACTAGCAGCAGTCTGGCGCGTCACCGACTGGTCTTATACACCATGCAACTGTATTTACGGGCAGAGCGTTTTGTAAGAGAAAGAATAACGTGCACATCATTTCATTTTCCCGCACGAGTGAGGCGGGGAAGGCGTGCCCCCCCTCCCCCCCCCCAAAAAAAGAGAGGGAGATCACGAATGGAGAAAAATAGCAAGGAGCACAAAACAGAATAAGACAAAAATACAGTGAACAGGGAATCAACCAAATCCAAATCTTTTAAAATGTAACTTCGGAACAATGGACGTTTTTTTACATGGGCCTTGTTGTGTTTTTGTTCGTCTTTAGAGGGATTTCAGAACGATTGATTGACGTGTTGAGAATAGACCTCGAAGTCGCGTAAGCTTGGTGCCCGACCTGCGGCAGAAAAATGATCCGCAGCCTCTATTTGATGGGAAGCAGAGTTCGTGAAATCGTCCATGGCAGCAAATGCACCATGAATGCGCAAGATGAAAATGCGAAGCACGCTCGAAAATTCTGCTAAACATGAGTTTGGAGTAGTTGCATAATAAAGCTGTAAAGTACCAAAACTGCAATAAACACAGTTGTCTGCCCTCACTTTTCAAACTGCAGTTATTATGTTCATACTTTATTTCTGCGTGCATTCATGGCAAATTATTTAACAAAGCTTGGCAAAAAGATTGTTCATGAATATAGTAGTAAATGAACCACGTATCGATGCACATAAGATGAAAACGTTATTTAACAGCGTATACCTGCCGAATGGCGTCTGTTACGTCAAGCTGCAGGCTGTGGGCGACGGCGCCAAATCGAAATTTCTCCAACTAATGGAACTCTCTTTAATGTTCCTTGGTTAAGCGTTCCGGGCAGTCGTCGAAATTATCATCATTGTCCTATTCAGTCTCCCGTACGGTAAATGCAAATGCCTTTATAATTAATTGATGAAGCGTTATCTGTCACCACGCGAAGGATGAAGCGTAATCTGTCACCACGCGAAGGATGGAGCGTAATCTGTCACCACGCGAAGGACCTGGAAGATGAAATAGGAAGAGTTAACGGAGGCGAAATCGTGCGAAAATACATATTTCACCTTGTCAGCGATGTTCCACTGCAGCAACGCTGCGTCATACTCGGGGCGGATCCGCGCAGCTGTGTGGCTCCCCGTCAGGCGTGTGAAACTGAGGAGCTACGCGTGAGCCGCGAAGTCTGTCCACGAACGCTGCTTCGACAGCCAGGAAGTCCTCCGTTGACCGCGATGTCTACACGTACAGTGCAATACAGACGTACTGCGCTCCCGCCAAAGACGATAATATTTTGGTCTGCAGCGCTGGTAATTTCCCGATTTCCCGAGCAGGAACTTCTCTCCGAGGTCATCCCTCGATGGCAACTTGTAGCCCCGGACGGCGACCTGCATCTGAAAGAATACAAAACAGTTACTTTGACGAAACGTGGCTTGTAATATTGTGAGACTTACCTTTACGAATTGTTTGAATCACTCCCTCTCGATAACACGAAAGGGCTCCATGTCAGTGCGAGTCATGTTGATTATGGCGTCGTCAAGAGGAGCCTTTCGATGAACAGGCGCAGAGCTGCACCCAGCGGTGAAGGCCGACGTTACTTTCTGCTGGCTTGCCAGCGCTTTCTCTTGCATGTATTCACTGTCGTGCTTTCTTTTTAGGTGTCTAATAGCATTAGACGAAACTCCTACTACAGCGTGCGTAGTTTCGGGGCAAAGCTTGCAGCGTGCAGCTTGTTTTCTTCACGGGTAATTTCAAAAAATGGTTTCGAATGTGCAATTTACGTAGTGAGCACTATGGCCGCTGAGGTATCGGCTGGTCGCACTGCCCGCTCACTGAATTTGGGCGTTTTGTTGCCGCTGTCGGCAACAAAACGTGTGTATAGTACTTTAATACGTCTTCAGGTATCTTTATTATGTCGCCAAGTGACCGATAGGTCTCAACTAGAAAAAAAAGAAACGAAAGAGACTAACCAAGCAAGCTTACATTGTTTATTGTCAGTCATAAGTGAAGCAGTACATGCTCATAATTTCCGCGCAGGTCGGGCAAACTTCATGGTGTCATTCACTGTGTTTCCAACTTGTAAAAACGCAGCCATTTATTTAATGGAAATGAAAGCTGAAATCGAGCGAATTTTTTCCATCATGTTAGGCGTGCCGCTTAAAGCAGGTAGAATCACACAACGATATTTATGCTGGGCTATCCTTGCACTGTAGTTACGTACAGTGCTGCTTGGCGTGTTTCACGCTACACGTATATAGTATGCGTTCGATGATTTCAGCTAGAACACACACAAAAATGAAAAGTTACCCGGCTCGCGCTGCAATTTTGTCCCATTCTTTACATAATACATTGACGAGAGGCACATAGTGTAGGAAAATTAAAAGAAAAAGAAAAGCCGTTATGCTGAATTTTCCAGCAGATATCATCTGATCATACTTCAGCAGCACATTTAGTGTTGAGTAGCGGCAATAAAGGCTTTGATACAAGTGGAGTGCTCGCAACGAACGTTATGGAGAAACAGCGTTCTGCAAAATGCCTGAAAAAGGAGGCTAAATAAACATATAATGCTTGCAGATCCTTCGAATATGCAATTTATGGTTTCATATAATAAAACAAAAATCTCGGTTTATATATTCAAACATGGCAAAGAGGCTACAAGGAGATGAAAACTTCAATTGAATAACCGAGTTGAGCCAGGGAAGCCTCAGCCTGGAGCCACGTTCCAACAAGCAAAGATATTTTCAATGGCCATGACAAATTTAAAAGGAAGAGGCCCGGACACCGATTAAAATGGTCTAAAATATATATTTACATTTTGGCTCACCCACGGGAGCATTGTTCAAGATCATCACAATCGAACACGTAAATATATATTTTAAACCATTTTGGTCAGTGTCCGGACTTTTTCCTTTTAAGTATGCGTCATCCTGGCCAGACGGGCTTCCATCATACTCTCGACTGTATGCCAAAGGCAAGTTCCCACACTGAAACTTCCCTTGCTCGTCCACTGTTGATTGGCTAAAGGTTGAGCCAAACTTGCTATTTTTCGAGTATACTTCAAAAACTTTCTGCGAACATACTGTGCTCAAGTTCATCATCTGCTGTTTGAAGAGAAAGAAAAATTATGTATAGCGATTTTTCATGTTCTTTAAATGTGAAGTGGACCGGTTGTGTGAGCTTGCCTTCTTTAGCATATCTTATCTTACTGTGCATAGCTAGCCTAGATACTTATTTCATGCTAACTGCTCGTGAACCATGCCAGAGTCACTACCAAAGATTCAGTCACCGTGAAGTGTAATTTCCTCAAAATTGCATTGAGCGCTTCTCACCGTTTTAAATGTACTTGCATTCTCATGTAACAAATTATCGTTCTAAGGGAGCATGTGATACTGAAGTAAGGCATGTTGTTGGGCTGGACGGTTCATAGATGCAGAACAAAATTAAACTGCGCGAATTTTAAATTGTGTATGCGTCTATATTTCTGTTCACGTCCCGTCTTCCTCGTGCAGCTTAAAATTTTCTGAAGCATGTATAGTTAGCGGTATTGCTTGCCAAACTGATTTGCAAAGAGCAGATGAAAGAGTTTGTGCAATAGCAAATACGATCATGCTATTTTGTTCTGTTCTGGTTGTCATGGTTCTGATGACTGGGAAAAGAAAAGTTGCGACTCAACGTGTTAATTCCTTCTCCGTTTGTCATAAAACAACCTTAAAAGCAAGTAAGCTTGTATGTCAAATTTTAGCATTCCCGCCTAGTACGATACAAAACTCTAGACTGCAGATTTCCTGATAGGGCTCACACCCATCTGTGTGGTAAACTTGCAAACATTTCATGGTGAGGCACATCGTTCAACAACATAGTTCAAGGGGATCTGCTGTCATGGTGACCATTGAGCTCCTTATGATTTGACGTGGGCAGCTTGTGCACCAATCATCTCTTTTGTCAGCCTTCCTGAAAAGAGACATGATGAAGTCATAACAAACATGTAAGCAAAGAAGGGTGAAACAAATGTTTGTCCTATAAACGAACAAATCACAGTTCTAGGTGAAGTGTTCAGAAACATACCTTGAGGAAATTGTGGTCTTTGTTACTTCCCGTGGTGATGCATTCACTATTAACTTGTACGTCCAGATACAATTAAGTCCAAACAGGCGAAAAAAAATATGAGCATCGTCTTGTAGGCTGGAGTCGAAAGAAAAAGCGTCAATTACTATGGTGGAAGTGTGGATGAGATTGCGATTCATGTCTCAGGCCAATGCACAAACGCTCCATGGCAGAAGAGCACACACTCCCACACACAACACAGTTTTACGTGTGCCTGTCTTTTGACATCTTGCTCTTTCCTTCCTCTTTCCTGCCCTCCTTCCTATATTCCATTTCTATGTTTCCGTCGCCCCCTTTTTTAAAGAGTAGGCAGGCGTTATGCCCCTTCCAGTGGCAGTTGCCAGCCTGCTCCTCGCTTTCCCTTTCCTGAGAAATGTATGTACGTTTTCAAAACAATAATTGCGTTGGCTGTGCTTGGTGAAGCCTCGACTAGATGACAATTGTTCCTGCGAGATACTAGCAATATTTTGTTGCGTCTCAAATGCAATTATCTAACTGTGTCACTGGAAGTAGATTTGCCACTAATGCGCAGTGAATTTATCGCGGTGTAAAACTAATGCAAACAGCCAAAACTGTTATTTATGCTGTACTCCATGTTAGTAAATTTAGGCATGTGGCAAAATGACAGAAGCATAATTTGAATCGCCTTTGAACAGCAACAATTATAAAATTATTATTTTCCGCTTTTAAGAAATGACTACAAGAATCTGTTTTATCCACCTCGCACGAAAAGAAATTCAAAATTAAAAACGAAGCAATGCGTTTTCACTTACCGGTGCATGCGGCCAAAGGCTGCAAGGCTATTCCGCTTTTAATGGGTGGTCTCCAAACAGACTGTGCTCGGTTCCAACGATGAATTTTCGCTCTAACTACCGCATATTCTTTTTTCAAGCAACACGTCATTGGGCGGCCAAACGCGGCAGATCAATAACTATCGAAGTCGTGCAGCCGTTGTGTTAGTAAAACGCCGCGGCTTATAAAATTCAGCGTCTTTAAACACCTTCACTCGGCGGTGGCTATCGAATGTTGGACGCATAAAGTGACTGAGATATTATTGCCAAAACAAAACTGCTTTAAAACGAACCTGCGTGATGCTGCTCAAAGGAAACGAGCACTCCGTTCGCAAATGTTACCGCCGTACAATTTGAACCGATAAACGGCCCGGACTGCAATCGATACCAACGATTACATGAATGAAGATATTGAGACCTGACTGACATGCAAGTAATAAAGCAAACCCTTTAATAATAGAACTCCAATAAAATGAATGGCCTCCTTATTTTGTAAAAAGTGGCATGTAACTGTGGTTGTCAGTTTTATATGTACATTCATAGATGAAATATTTAGCCGCGTTGAGCGCCGCTAGCAGAAAATCTAAGAATTAACGTATACGTATAAGGTACAGTTACTTCACTTACGCGCTTCATAGTAAAACGTGCCGCGGTTTATTATTCTTATTTTTTTTTTTTTGCCTTCTGTGGTGATTGCTGGAACTTGAGAGTGGTTCGGGACGTGACATGGCGGTGATGTGATGATGAGTATGGCGACAGTGACTACTGAAGTGCTGTGCACAAACTACTGCAGAATATTTCAAATATAAGCCAAAAGCCCGAAGGAGCGAACGAACCAGTAGGCGAACTAAGTAATCACTGAAAGAGAGAACAAAGGAACCAATGAACGAACGAACGAACGAACGAACTAATGAAAGACAACGAACTAATGAACAACTGAACGAACGAACTATTGAATGGATGAATGACCAAACTAGCTAACTAATCAAGGAATGAACGAGCGTATTCCTTGCCGAGTCCTACCTTCCACAGCGCACGATGCTGGGCCGCTGATTTATTACCAACGTCAGTAACGACACATGCGCTGTAAAAATTTAGAGTTGCAACGTTTTCCTGCCACAGCAGTTAAACAGTCATGCCACCAATCACACGGCCATCGTCACGTCGTCATGTCAATGTCTTCTAATGTTGTCTTTGTCGTGCACAGCATATCGCTATCGCTGACTATTATTATTATTATTATTAGTATTATTATTATTATTACTTATAATTAAATGTAACACAATTAACTGCGGCCCGCAATTCTAGAAAGTGACGTCACGAGAGAAGAGTTCCCGAAAGCCACCAACAGAAAATAACTTGATAGAGAAGGTACATATGCACACAATAGAAACGTTTCAAGGGTTGCCCACAAAGGAAACAGGCGCAGACGCAAACATGTTATACCATAGACTGGCCTCACTAATAACAAAAGAAAACAGGCGCAGACGCAAACATGTTATACCATACACTGGCCTCACTAATAACGCCGCATGGGCAACGCAATCTCAGATGTTCATTACTAACTTTGTGCATTGACAAGCGCCGAAGGAACTCTTCTTCCCCATAATGATAAGATCGCTCTTTGGATACTGTGGGACAAGCATCAAGGCACGTAGCTGCAATAGCCGAAATTACGTGGCCCTCTGTGGCTATCCACGCAAAGCTGCCGAACTGCACCTTCTCCAGATTACAGATGCCCCCAACTGTGCCCAGATTTCACGTGACCACAAAGTGTTCTAGCTCTCTGTGCACGCAGCTGTCATCAGCATTCGTCCCTCGACAAGCATCACACGTCGCCTTCGTCCTCGTGACATCACTACGAAGAGAGTGAGAGAGAGATAAACGGGGTGGGGAAGGCAGGACGTTAACCGCAGAAGATTCTGGTTTGCTACCCTGCACTTTCATAACTACGAAGACGTCTCGCACTGCGCACGCGTGTGTTCTGGTGCTTGCATTCCGGAGTAGCATCTAAATAGTGTGACGAACAAATACAGAAATTATATGAGGTGAAGGTTGTGAAATTTGCTTTGCATAAACATTCATGAAATTACTCGTTGCATAGTCGAAGCTTTATATTTCAGGGCAATATAACTGACTGCCTATTTGTACGTTTACCTAAAGCTACAGTTCAAAGAACTTTCGACATAAGCGCTGGATCTACATACAATTGTTTCTTCTGCATTTTTTTCTTAGCGTATCCCTGATTCGCAATTTCCCTGAGAACGCACATCAGACATTTTGCACGTGCCACCTATCACCACCTTGCAGCACTACCTTCAGACAGGCACCAATCATCATTCTCTAAAACTATCATCAAATACAACGACAAACTTCCATCGGGCTTCACCGCTGCATCTAAACCATCGATACCCCCTTGGTGTCTTATCAGCCCCACAGTCCATCTCAGTGTACCAGGAATGGGGAAAAAGTCTGAACTGTCGTCGCCTGTGCTGAAACAACTGTCTCTGCTTCTTCTGCACGAGAGGTACGCGGACAGTGAACACATTTATACTGATGGTTCCACAAACATGCAGTGTTCGTCCGGTGCTGTGGTTGTCCCAGCAAAAGCTATTACCATCAGCTTTAGGACTGACCACCCAACATCATCGACATCTGCTGAACTAGCTGCTCTTCGCGCTGCACTTCGTTTCGTCAATCGGGAGCCACCTCGACAATGGTCAATCATCAGCGACTCAAGGGCAGCCCTACAATCTGTACTATCAGCTCTGCGTCGCGGGCCATTCGAACAGCTCGTATTCGACATTAGATGCCTGCTACATACATCACAGGAGAAAGGACACCACGTGACGTTTCAGTGGCTGCCAAGTCACTGCGGCGTCACTGGAAACGAAGATGCCGATAATGCCGCTCGGGCAGCTCTTGAAGACGCACAAGAAGAGGCCATACCGCTTTCACGATCCGACGCAGCTAGCAGACTTCGAGTGCTTGCACAGGAGATCACGCTATCTCTATGGTGCACACCCAACAGCCAGACCAACCAGAGCAACCGTCAATACCATCTGCCCTCGTTGATGCATCTCTATATGCCAACTGGACTCCGCCGAAGAGAGGCGACTCTGCTTTATCGCTTATGGCTAGGGGTGGCTTTCACGAAATCTTACTCCTTCCGCATTGGAATGGCCGACAACGCTCTCTGTAATGCCTGTCTTTGCGAGGAGACGCTGGAACATATTCTGTGCGACTGTCCTGAATATAATGTTCAGCGACAGTCCCTGGCATCTGCTCTAGCGCACCTTGACAGTAGACCATTGTCCCTCGACACGATTTTCACATGCCGCCGACAGAAGACATCGCAGGTGAAGGCGACAAAGGGACTACTTCGGTTTTTGAAAGAGACTGGATTGGACAAGCGGCTGGAGAGTGATGTCACGCACCATGCCAGATTGATGGACTCCAACGGACGATGTGTGTGTGCTGTGCTATGTGCTTTCTCTCCCTCTCCCCCTTCCCGATCTTTATCTCCCCCATCCCTCTCCCATGTGTAGGGTAGCAAACCGGCTAAGCTAAGCTGGTTAACCTCCCTACCTTTCCTTCTCCACTTTTTCCTTCCTTCCTTCCTTCCTTCCACCAATGGTGCCGCGATAAAAAAAAGAAGGGCGTAACTTCGGCAAAAGTAAGGCTGCCTCCAATAATCCTTGAACGAAGTTTCAAGCAGTTTTAAATTGCGTTTCAGAATAAAGAACGAACAAGTTATATTTTCATCGCACTGACATCAATATCAGTGGCGTGCTGCACTGCTTAGTGCTTTTGTCTAACGGTCGATACGCCGATTTCGCGGGCAGGGGAAAGAAAACTATTTACAGAAAAAAAATTTGCCGAAGGTAGATATCGCGTGGATGCTACACAAAGTTCGTTGAGCGCAACTACCGAACTTCGATTGCAGATTGGGCTTGCCTTGTCTGCTCGAAAGCGGAGAATGGGCCCGGCTGTCCCCCCCTCCGTTGTTTGCATCATGAGCCACGGAAAAGTCCCACATGCACGAGCAACTAACATTCTTAACATTGTTTCAGTCACTTTGCGACATTTTCGAAAAAGTTGTGGCCTGACGGCGGAAGCTAAGTGTATTCGCACAAGAAGGTGGCCACTCTTGCACGCAACCACATGTCTCGACATATGGCAAAATCGCAGCCAAGGCGAAAGCAATGCACGATATTAGTGTCGGCTACGCCGCCTGCTACTGCGGCAAAGACAACCTTGAAATACGAGGTATTGGCCGAAATAAGAAAACGCGATAGGAACGAATTTATGTTTTCAACACGTCGCCAATAAATTCGGCGGAACGCTGCACTGGACTGGCAGCTGTACGAATTTCGTCTAATGGTCGATAAGCCTACTTTGCGAGCAACAAAAAAAGCGTTTCACAGCAAAATGAGCGGAAGGCACTTGGCATAGGTGCTACGCGATATGTTGATTGTGCGCAGTTATTTCAAAGAAGTTGCAAGAATTGGTCTCACCTCGTCTGCTGGGAAACGTAGCTTGGCCCGGCTGTCCGTCCCCGCCTTGTTCGAACCACGAACCACAGGACTCTCCTACAAAAATAAGCAGCCAGCATTGTTTCGATCACTCTGTGGTCCCTACGAAAAAGCAGCGTAAGTTGCGGCCAGACGCCAGAAGCTAAATATGTTCACGAAGTCAGATGAGCACTCGTGCACGCCCCCACATGCACCGACGAAGGTCAAAATGGCAGCCAAGGTCAAAGCAAGCCGCGATATCAGTGCTGGCTACACCGCCTGCCATTGCGTAGAAGTCCCAGTGCAAAGAAATCGCCAAAATCCAGCAGCGCCAAAATAATGAAAAAAAAAAAGAAGAAGACGCTGATTTAAACGACGGTGGCCTACCAAGTCGCCCAACTCGACGTTTTGATAAACTGCAATAGAAAGATAGAGGCAAACAATATTTTGCCACACGTGATTCTTTAGCGTGCGCGTTACCTTCCGATTTCAAGCAGAACTAAAAACATAGACCTTATTTGATTACTTCAGTACGCACTTGGAGTATATATATAGTGCAATATACCAACGCCCTCAATTAAGATACCTAAAACCTAATTAATTCAAGAAACCTGCTCTTGCGCAAACGCTTGGCGGTTTTTGGTGGTTTTGATATTGTGAACTTGGTTCAAGAATGGCCACGCAGATGAGTAAGACTGCGCCCGTTACTCTTCCCGAGCGGCGACGCTTGGTCGGAGTGTTCGTTTTGCCCGAGCAATCAGCACGCGCTATGAATGAATGGGTCTGTATACGTATTTAGGACCACCCACCAATTACACCAACCTTACTAGGCGTAAATGGATAAATGCAGTGAGGTTAAGCCCCTATTCAACTAAATTCCGCGTTTTAAGAGGCCTGCCCGAAGAACAAAGACGCATCTCCTCCGAGGCGCTACTTTCGCGTCGTCTCAGTGGGTGCACTTGCCGGCTGATTGCTCTTGAGAAAAAAAAAAGAATAAGCTCTAGGACGTTTCCGCAAAAGCCGTCTTTTACGACTTGTAGTCCACACTGAAACTTTAGGCGTCCGAAAGGTTGCCTATGGCGATAGCACAATTCTAACCCTTCATCTATATTGCTGGATGAGCCGGCCATTAGTTCTACGAAAAATCAAAACGTTCAATTGAATAATTAATGTAATTACGCTAATCAACTATTTAATTAATTACTTTATGCCATATATTTCAAACCACCAATTATAGCTGCTGAATTCGCACGGCATACCCACTTCGAACGAATTCTCTCCACAGCAATGAGATATTAATTTCCGAAGGGGCCGACGAAATGCATTGGCGTCTCATTTCCACGGATGCTTCCGCGATAAAAACGATCAAAATCAATGTGGAACATCAACAAATGTAAACTTGCTTGCGGTATTTATTGAATACTCTATAGGCAAGTTTTGCGTTCCGTTTCCGAATTAGGAACGAACAGGATATTTCTTTGAACTACATGACATCAAACTTGAGAACGTGCTCCACCGAACAGGCAGCTGTATTACATTTATCTAACCACAGTCACGCCAACTTTACGCGCACGGTGGGGATAGCGGTTGCAGCAAAAGGAAGTGGATCGCACTCCGTGTGGCTGTTACACCAAAAGTTGATTGAGCGAGAGCAATTATTTCGAAAAACTGGCAATTATTGTGCTCACTTCGTCTCCTAGCACTCGTAACTTGGCCAGGCTGTCCGTCCCCGCGTTGTTTGAACCAAAATCCGCGTGCATGTCCTACATAAACGAGCAGCCAGCATTGATCGAGCTATTTCGCGGTGGCTTCAACAAAGCGGCGCGAGTTGCTTTTGGACCTTAGAGACTAATGATATTAACGAAAACAGGTGATCGTGCTTTTCGCGCCACCATATGCACCACCAACAGCAAAATGACAACCAATGCAAAAGTAACCCGCGATATCGATTCAGATTACATCACTCGTTATTGCAGTCAAGACAATCTTTAGTACTAAGTAATGGCACAAATCAATCAACGCGAAAAAAACGAAGTTAGCACGGACGCTGATTTGGCGTATGTTAAACAAAAACTCGCCCGACATGTCTTTTTGATGACGAAATTGTGATAGAAAATAAGTTTCGCCACCTGTGATTTCTTAACGCACGCGCGTTCTTCTGATCAGCAGCGTAGGAGGCGACCAGAACAGCTGGCCACCAAGTCTACAGGGTGCGCAGCAAGACATCATGCAGCTAGACTAGCTGGACACCAGGCCAGCAGGGCGGGCACCGAGGTACCACGTCGTTGGTTCAGCTGGTGAGTAGATCCACAGGGTTGGCATCAGGACACCAGGCTGCTCAAGCAGCTGGCCACCAGGTCAGCAGGGCGGGCTTCCAGACACCATCGTGCTCGAAGGCCTGGCTACCAGGTCCGCAGTGCAGGCAGCAAGACAGCGGCCCGCTATAGAAGAGCCGAATGACCCATGATGGCGTGAAAGATCTTAATTGAAATGCGGCGCCTACCTAGTGGCGCATGACCAGTTACGCAAGTTGGCTTCGAAAATACTCACTGAAGGGCAATACGTACGCAACGGCACATAAACAAATTAAATCCTTGGCTTTTACGAGCCAGAACAACGATATGATTATGAGGCACGCCGTGTGGGAGACTCCGGAGTAACTTTGAACACCTGGGCGTTTTTTTTTTTTTAGTTTTCTTTTTTTTTTCATTTCGGCCCCATAAAAATGTGGCCGCGGCTGCCGATATTTTATCCGGCACCTCCGGGCTTAGCCGCGCAAAGCCAAAGTCACTAATCCACTACTGCGGTTAATGGCACTTAACTGGTGACCAAAGTTGGCGTAAAAGAGGTTCACTGATGTGCAGCACATACACGGTGACCCGTAATGGCATGAAAGAAGTTCATTCAGGTGCAGCACATACCGTCACAATAAGTGGGCCACGTTGGTCCCCCAGCACACAAGTCCGATGTTCTACCCATTAGACCACGGACTACCCCGCGGCACAAGTTGGCGTGGAACCGCTTATACACGGATAAACAAACCAACATAACGCAAACTGGTTGAAGTTAAGGAGTGCTAACCGCAGTACTAAAAGTGCGAGTGTAACGCGCAGGAGTGCAACTGTATTATTGTCGTGTTAAGGCTATGCGTTTTGGCGTTAACTTCTAGAATACTATCAGTATTGAGTCGGTGGGCTACACGACTTTCGAGTCGTTAAGTGAAAATGACTCTGGGCCCCAAGTCGCCACAGTCATGTACTCTTACTTCTTATCTCGTTCGAAAATGTGCGGCTTCATTGAGTATAACGGCCAATAGCAAGCACGGGCAGCAGCTTTGCGCAGAACGCGCTTGCGTTACCGCCAGTTAGGGAGAAGCCTGGAAAACCGTATGGTTTTACCTTTTGCTGCGGCTTTAAATTAGTGTATAATATACCAATGAAACTCGGGGATTATGAAGGATGCCATAGAGGGTATCTATAGACTAATTTTTACCAGGGATTATACGACAGAAAACCGGAAAACGAGGATAATACAAGTTTCACTGCTGGAATTCTAGAGGGATAAATGTAGCTATTGAGGTAGGGTGGCGCGCGCGAAACAGCAATACAGGGTGATCGTTTGCCGGTAACTAAAAGTTAATTGGACAGCAGCGCCACATAGGAGCTGCGAACGACGCAGGTGCTTTCACGTTATTTTCCAATGAACTTTCACTTGTTAGGCAAAGCACGTCTGCTACTTTCTTCCTCCCCTGTTCTTGATGCGCTACTTCACTGGATGAGCTCAAGCTCGCTGTCTGCAATTTTTCGTGGTAATAGCATCAGTCATGTAGAAGAATTGTAGCATCGCTAGCTATAAATCTTTATCTTATTCATTTTTAAATAAAAAGTTAGGAAATAAACATTTGTAGCGTCTTGTTCACATTTCATTGCTAAGAAATGCAAGAAGCACTGGCGTACTCGATTTCGTGCAACATTTTTATAGACAGTTGGCAGAGCGAAAGGCAATGGAAAGATTATGACGCAGTACGTCACGTCTTCGAAGCGCTCACCTTGCCAGCCTGACTCGTACAGTAGACCACCGTGTTGCCCTGATGCATGACCCGATGATGCACGAAAGACCAGCATAGTCTTTGCGCGGCAGATGCGGCCAGGACGAGACCATGTCGATCTCGAGCGGTTCATTTTCGGCACCGATGAAAAAGAAAAGAAAGGACATCGCACGCCTATGTGAGAAGTGCGGTGAAAGGAACATCATGAAGCTCTTAGTTATGCAGAAGAATTCGCTTAGAGCAATTGCTGCCTGCGTTACAGCTGACATTTCAAACCACTGCTTGCAACCTATCGCATCATGCGCTTATCCAACATGTACCATTACCTTCTTTTACAGCTAGACCAATCGCAGATTGAACATGGCATATTATTTTTATACAATGTTGCTAACCTACACACCAACATTCACTACTACCCTACACGACACCTTGAATACTGGTCTGTCTCATCCACGTACGAACTACGGTTTTCAACCTCTAAAATATACTTTGCCTTCTTTACTAAACAGGTTTGACTTATCTCACAGCTCGATCCGTGAAATTTCTTATAATTCCTCTCGAGACATGTTTCGTTAGTTATTCCTTTTGTGCTTTTTCCTGTCACTATTACTCTTTTATTTGTTTGTTTTTTTGCCGACAATTAGACGTTGTTGAATTTATTGCACGGTTCATCTTATGCTGCACTGCGTGATCGTTGTTTCCGAGTCTTCCTACTAAATAGATTTGCCCTCTGCTGCCTGTTGTTGTGTGTACCGCTGCACAGATGTACACGTGGCGGAAGGGAGCACCGTGAAGCGATTTAGCGGCTTTTTTTCCCTTCTCATAAGCCGTGCACCTTGCATGTATGGAATAAAGACTGAGTCTCAGATAGCACAGATCCAGAAGAGCTTTCAGCCGTATACTGGCACAGATCCGGTGTGATCGCCTCTGAACGTGATCGCCCTGAGAGGTGATCACCCCCCATGTTGCTCCCGAACCGCTGGCTACTCGCGGCTCGATGACAGTTATTCACCTACGTGTATAGACCCAGATACAGCAAGGCCAGCTTGTTTTCTTTCAGGACGTTAGAGATTAATATGCTGCTGGACAGTTAATGATGGACGGTAAAGTAAACACAAGTAAACGCAAGTGAAGCACAGGAACATTGCACCAACTCCGACCAAATATGTCATTCTGGAAAAGGCGAGGATAAGTACTATGTCTCATAAGAGGGGAAAAATCAAAACGGAGGAACAAAAAGTGAAATAGTATGTTCTGTATAAGGGCCATGATACCGCAATTACTGACGGGACATCGTAACGGAACCCATGCGATACTAACGCATTACAAACCCAACCACCGCATGTCTTTTACGGCAGAGAGTTAGCGGTGTAAGGAAGTTTGAAAACATACGATGTAATCATATGGCGGAAGTGAACGGTTATTGAAAATCACTGGTAGAACAACATAAATGCGCTGCTGGTGACGGTTATGAGGATGGTGACTGCCATAATTTCTTTCCTGAGGGTTGCCTTCCTACATTTATTTTTTCCATTTTTTAAGGTCACCCTTGGCGCTTGACGCTATGAAGTGCAATGGGTAACCGATCGAACTGATGGGGTCAAGCTGAGAAACAACTAACAAAAGCGACAAATACTCGTGCAGAAAGGAGATTTGCCGGTTTGTCTTGCCGTGCGGGAGCGTGGAGGAGGTTGCTCTCGCGTACAACTAGTTAAACTATCCCAGAATGATGATGTAGGGTTATATTGCACATTTTCAATTATTTGTATTAATCTTCCCTTGTGTTCGCGCGCATCGCTTGTACTTGCCCATTTTTGCACTGTCAGAATATTTGTGTAATATTACCAACTCGCAAACTCCTAATGTTTTTTTCCACCAATTTAGAATGGTGACGCAGTCATAACACCTCAACCAATAGAGAGCCCAGTGTTGCGTGAATATCAGGTTAACTATAATGCATCGTCTAAACCACTCAAATGTATACAGCAACGCTTCTGCTTTACAATATCGCAAGAGCTGAAAAGTACAACTATACTCCTGTTTGATTCCTCTGACATTTCTACTCGTTCGACTGTCCCACTTTCGCAACTGCGACCACTTGGCTACGCTCATCGTAAGAATGAGAAATTATATTAATTAGGATGGCATTGTTTCTGGAGCAGCAATATGAACTGCAGAAATTAAACATGTCTTTACTAGCAATTGATGACTTTTCTCTGAAAGCTGCGGAATAAATGTCATTGGCTTATAGATAAACAAAACACGGCAGACGAAAAGAAGGAAAGTACAGAAAAGTCAACGTTTTGGCATCGAATGTTGTTTCCTGAATTGTCACGCTGTTGTACAACCCGAAATGGATTCGTGAGCCCAAATTCACACTCTGAAATGTCTGATGCATGACAGACGAAGAAAATATGCAAATCCTACGCACTTTTTGGAATCTATGTGAAGCGAAGCTTATGCGAAGCGTGTCAACAAATGCTATACATCAAACGGCGATGCATACAATTGTGCTTACTTTCATCCTGTGCACCGCTTAATCCCACACACTGGATATGTTCATCCACCACAATGGTCACAATTTCAATCTCGTGCAATATTTTATGTTTATATGCTACACCGTTCACAAGCTATGACCAAATTCAAACATCGAATCAGGTGGTTACGTAGTATTAGAAATCCACGCTGCGATGTCACGTGGACAAAGGCGACTTATGCTTGTCGATACAAGAATGGAGATGACAGGTGTATGCACAGAAAAGTATGACACAGGTTTAGGACTCTGTAGCTATGGTGTCACAGTGACAAACCAGAGGAACATACAGAATGGTTTACCTGTGGATAGCGCATATAAAGGTTAGCCTTACTGCACTGTTCAGGTTGTTTACGTGATCGTTACGCTGGGCTTCACTGTGCGATTAGCCTTCTGCATGCGGTGGTCTGCGGTGATTTATGCACCGCCGAAACCATCGTGGAATATTTCTATCGTACGCGAAAATCTAGAGTGAGCGAACGAACCAATGGGCTGACTAATGAACCACTGAAAGTGGGAACTTACGAAGGAACTAATGAATGAATGAACGAACTGTACTGAACGGGCGAACTAATGAACCACCGAATGACCAAACTAGCGGACGAATCAGTGAATGAACAAGCGTTTTCCTTATCAAGTTTGAACCCCAACCACTGACCATCCACGGAAACAGGTGAAAGAGGGAAAAAAAAAAGAAGAAATTATTCGCTAGAAGGCGCAACCACACGCGCTCCTGCGCCACTGCTTAAGCATCATCGTCAACGACGACGCACGCGCTGTACAAATTTAGAGTTGCAACTTTTTTACTGCCACAGCAATTAAGCAGTCATGCAGCCAATGACGTGGCCATCGTCACGTCGTCATGTCAACGCCAGCTCGATGCAGAGCGCCTGTGCAGGCAGCTATGTATCCATGGTGTCCGTGGACGATGCTTGGCGGCCCTTACTGGTTTTGGTATTGTTACGTGCGAAGGCACAGACGAGAAGCTATGTAGAAGTCATTATATTTACAGAATGAAGTGCACCCATGTTATTGTATTTACAAATTGCGCCCGCGTTCATCCAGGCTGTTGTGTAAGTTTGCCCTTATGCGGGCTGCTCGCACTTTCTACACATCGGTGAATGGGTCTGCATGATTATTCGGGACCAGTCACTAACCGAATACGCAAACCTTACTAAGCATTCGGTCGGCCGTTACGAAAAAAATGTATTTTTGATTTCTAATTAAGAGCAGCTTGCATTTAAGATCTGCCGCGCATATTTCGCGAGTCGCCATCCCTCTTCCACTATAAGGCGAAGGCCTTAGATGGTTCGTTGCAATGGCTCATACCGGGAAAAAAAAAGCGGCATCTAGTCCAGTGACACGAAAAAATCCTGATCAAGAATGGCTCTTACCGTCGTAAGCAAGGAAAGATGGAATGAGTGAATGTGAATAAAAAAACGGGAAAAAGAACGAAGAAACAAAGAAATAACGAACAAAGAAACGAAACAAAGAAACGAAGAACGAAAGAAAAGACTGAAGAAAGAAAGAACGAAAGGAAAGAATGAAGAAAGAAAGAACGAAAGGAAAGAAAGAAAGAGAGAAAGAAAGTGAAAGAATCTTTAGGTAGTACAGTAGGTGTTCGCATGTGTCGTTGAGGAGGTCATACGTTTACTTCGCACTGCGGCTCGTTGTGTCTTGCAAGAAGACTGACCCCTCCGAACGTATAACAATGCACTGCCAAGCAATGACTTGCGGAGTTGGCGAGAAAGCACGGTGCCACCGTACACGTACTGTCGTGGCAATCAAGTGCAGGATTACGATACTGGCTTTGGTTTTATTTATTTATTATTATTTTTCACTTCGGAGGCTGAAAGTCATGCAAGCGCTAAGCACGAAACTAAGGTGACAGCGGCCGGGCAGCAGATTAGTTGCCAGGGGTGTTCCAGGGACGCTGTACCTGTCCGAAGTGTGTGATTTGAGGGCCCTGCATTGTCTACGCCTGAAAAACTGCTGTGAAATAGGAGGACGACTGTGAACTGGCGTGAGTAGTGCACTTCATTGGTGTATGCCTGACGATATTATTCTTTGCGGTTTTGCGAAATTGCCGAACAGATCAGGCATCGCCTTGCAAGCGCATCGAGTGAATCCCTGAGCTTCTATTATGCGCCTTTGCCTTTGCCACTGATTGCCTCTACTAAGCTGCGCCGTAGAAAGAAGCAAGGCCTGCCTTAGGACCGTCTGCGTTGAAAAATGGCATCTTCGTCTGCATCGAGGTACTATTCTATGGCAGAAAAAAATTATGTAGTGCTATCAATGACGGAGATGCACGGCAATGCCGCGTTAGCAATGAGTCTGTACGCGTCTCGCCGTCCGGATCGACGAGTTCCAATCAAAGCAACATTTTTTAGCCTTTTCAGACGTCTTCGCACAACAGGCTCAGTTCACCGAAAAAGACACACCATGAAGAGGATCATTGATGAGGACTTTTAAATTGACGTCGTTACCTGCGCGCATGCATGCCAAATGTAAGCATCAGAGAGATTTCTAAACCATGCGGGAAAGCATGGGAACAGTGCGCAACGTTCTTAAGAAGCCCGAATTTCAGCCATACCATGTGAGTCTTCATCAGGAACTAAGTGAGGCAGACTTTGAGAATCGGGCAGACTTTTGTAATTGGGCCCTAATAAAAATTGACCAAGATAAGGATTTCGCACAAAGAGTGATTTGGACTGATGAGGCTCGATTTTGCAGGAATGGCACAGTGAACATTCACAATGCTCACTACTCATCGCAAGGAAATCCTCACTGGCTGCGGCAACACAACCACCAAGTTCGCTGCGATCGGAATGTATGGTGTGGGATACTTGGGGACAGAATCATTGGCCCTCACTTCTTCAAAAGGAACCTCGATGGAAAAAAATTATGCGCACGAAATTCTTGCTGGTGTCGCCGATAAATTTGCCTCGAGTCTCCCTGTCAACGAATTGCAGCAAGTTTGGTTCCAGCATGACGGGGCCCCACCCCATTTCTCCTCCACTGCAAAGAACTGGTTAAACTGTAACTTTCCACGGCAGTGGATTGGGCGCGAAGGAGAGATGTTTCGGCCGCCGAGGTCCCCTGATCTCTCTCCACTGGACTTCTTTTTGTGGGACTACGTGAAAGATGGCGTTTACGCAGTTGAGCCCACTGATGTCAACGACATGAAGATGACAATAGTTACCGCCCGTAGAAGCATCGACCCGGAAATGCTGCGCAGAGTTGACTCGACGTGAGAGCGGTTCATGTGGCGTTTTGCGGCGGAAGGCAAGTATTTCGAACATTTGTAAACGGTTAGTTTCTTGGCGATTGTTATAATTTTAAGTTGACTAAGATTTCATATCACACGAAACTAATATTGTGTAAGCAATGGTATGTTTGAAGGAAATTTCTGAAATGTTTCTGTGTTTTGTTTGTACATAGGCCATGAATTTACACCGTACTTTTTTTGTTCTTTTGTTCCCACTTCTTCCAAAGTAATGCCGGAATCGGAGCTGTGTGTAACTAAATAAATATGAATTTGACTACGTTGACACAATTTCATGCTCTGTCGTGAGGAATGGTAGATGTGTTCTAATGTTAAAAAGGTGACAGAGAATACGGGCCATCAACCCGCGTTTCCTAGGCGCTGTCAATGTCAATGTCCCGCATGTGCAAGGCGCACTGGAATCTTAAGTGGTTAGTAATGTGCTGTATGGCAGCTGAAGCTGTCCCTTTATGTTGTGAGATGGCATCAACTTCAATGATTCTGCAAACAAAGCTTCCATTATTATAAAAAAAAGCAGAGCAGTATCGATGCGCCTGATTGCATAAGACGTCTTAAGCGGCACGGCGTCTTGTCACCTACTCTACTAGCAGTTGCTCAAAGAAACATGGCTCGTCTCACGTCGCCCGCACAGTCATCCTTCGGTTTCGCTGGCCACGAACGAAAACGGCGGCCAAGAACGAAAAGTAATCACCGCCGTCTGTCAGCCCACATTCTTGTCAGACGGAGCGCCATACGCAACAGCTGCGTCACACTAGGGAGGGGCCTCAAAGCGGGTGCCGCCGTCTCGCATGCGTAATTAGACAGCTTGGTTTGAAATTTCAGACGTGCATATCTCGGGACACAGGCGCGTTACTAAAATTGCAAAAAATGGAATAGTCACCAAATGGCACCGCCTCTGTGTTTTCATTATAAACATACATGCTAACTGCAGTAAATAAGAAGTTAATTATCGAATTTGATTAAATGCAGACATTACGACGACAATTATCCTGACAGTTTGCGACCGCCTGTCCGCATAACCTAGGTAAACAAATGGCTTCTGTGCACTGCTCTTCGCATTTTTTTTAACCCTGAAAGTAACTTTGAACACATTGCGTATATACATACAGCCTCGAGGGCCTCGCTTGCGTGTCAGCCGGCCACAGTCACAATTTTACATGTGCCTGACGTGATTTGCTCGGTAACCAAATTTCATCAATCACTCCAATGTGACCACACAAGTGTGTGCTCGAGCGCGTAGGCGCTTACGAGACTTGCCTAAATTTATTATCTAGAGAAGATGAGCCCTAACACTGCAATGAACAACGCATTACTTGTACTATGCCGAGTTTCAGAGCTCAAAATTTTAATTTAAGCAAGGGAAACTTAAGTCGTAGCCTGTAGTAGCGTATTTAATACTTCAAAAGGTTTTTGATACGCTGGATTCAAGTTGCAGCTGCAGGCAGTTCAAAGACAAATTACTAACGAAATAATTCAATACGAATTGGCACTTTGCTAAAACACCTGATTTTAATTATTTTGTACAAATTTACATGTGCGGACAAAAGTAACTAGAACACGGGAGCGGCGGCCGACTGCAATGCAATGCACAACGCCCTCCAGCTGCCTCAAAGCTGCTAGAGGTCATTGGGATGGAACTACTGTGATCGCCGGATTGCGAGCACGCGTAATGCAACTTCTTGCTTTCGCGTGAGGCTGCTAGAGAGCATTGGGAGGCAGTTCGACAACAGGTCTCGTGTTCCAATTACTTCTGTCTGTACCTGCACTCTCTGTGGCCAGAAATGAATGGGAACAAGTTGTGCTGTTTTCCTTGATGTGAAACTATGCTCGGGCATTACACGGTTATTTAAAAGGCAAAACATTGTTTGTATGTAATATTTTTTTTAGAGAGGAACTCTGTCCAGGTAGAGAAAGGGTAAAAATACACAAGCTGCACTGTGTGTGAGCGAGGTGCGCGAAATTTCTTAGTTCTTGCGCAAGGGTTGCAATACATGTACGATGTGTACAGCGTTATGGTTACGCTGTCCACTGTGCTGTAGCCGTCTGTCTGTCTGTAGTCATGTCCCATCTTAAGCCCTGGCCATGTTACCACATTATTCATCCTCTTCTTTGTGAAGGCGAACAGTTGTGCCAGTGCGTGTGAGTTTGTGAGAGATAGAGAAAATGACAAGGCAATAGTACGACGGCCACCACACGATGTCAAGGATGAAAACTGCGTGGACTTACGAAAACAAAATTCACCTGCGATTACGATATTCTCTAATGCGAAATTTGAGCGCAGCTGTATACGTGTTTTCATTTAGCGATATACTGACTGGCGTAGACAAGCCGTCTTGTGCGGCACGTTGCAAATGGAGCGAAGTGCAGAAAGACAGGCTCGCTAAACTGGAAATCACGAGAACCAGCGCGTGGGCGACGCGTGGGTGCGATTCACAGCAGACGCCGCCGACAGACCTCCCAGACGACGCGCGCTACTCCAGCGCCATCTCGTAGCCAATGGTCGCAGCGCTTCGCGAATGTAAGCGAGTAGCCTGAACGAACCAACGAACGAATGAGTAGACGAGGCAACTAATGAATTGAATCAGCCGAGTTGGACGAGCCAACGAGTCCTTTTTCTTGTCCAGTCTAATCACAGACCATCGACCACCGACGAAAACGGGCGAAAGAGGCAAAAGGAAAAAAAAAGTAGCTATTCACCTAAAAGTTGCAACCATAAATATTCTACCCCCCACAGTGCAACTTTTTTCTGCCACAGCGGTAAATAGTCTAGCCATCGACGACGTAGTTATCACGTCGTCATGTCAATGTCGTTGCGTCGAAACATTGTCTTGCTCAGCATATCACTGATGAGTGACATGCTGACATATTAACGTGTTCTTAATAGAATGTGACGGAAATCCCGGGGATCCACAAATAACTCCTAAACAATGACGTGAACACAGAAGCGAAAGCAGTTCCCGAAAGCTACTAACATAAAGCCCATAACTACACACAAAGCAAAATTTCAAGGATCGTCCACAAGGAAAACAGGCGCCGGCAAAAACGAAGTGGTATGCAATACCATGGATTCACTCTTAAAGCAGCATGCATAACGTGAACTGGATTGTACCTAATTTTAACCTATTGCGTTCACGAACACCGACAAACGATATCCCATAATGATAAGATCGCTCTTCAAAGATACTCAGAGACATCAGCACGTAGCCGCAACAGCAGAGACTAGATGACCGTCTGTGACCAACTACGCAGAACTGCCGAACCACACTGTTTCTTTTTTCTTTGTGAATATTACAGCTGGCTCGAATACGCGCGATTACAAATTTGTTCTAGCTCTCTGTGCAAGCACCTGTCATCAGCATTCGTCCCTCGACAAGCGTCACACATCGCCTTCGTCCTCGTGACATCACTGCGAAGATGTTTCACACTGTGCATTCGCCTGATTGGGTGTTCGCATTTCGGAAGAGCTTCTGAACCGTGTAGTGCACAATTATAAAAAAAAGATGTGCGAGGTGACGATTGGGCATAAGCACTGCATAAATTTACTCGTTGCATAGGGTGAAATTAAACAATTGTATGCATCAGCGTTAGTTGTATGGTAGTTATATATTAAGCTTCCCTTCGAATAGATTCCATTATGTTCCTTGGAGCTGCACAATATTTTATTTTTGGCATAATTTTATTGTTCTTGGTATGCACCTGATTCGGCATGTTTTCCGTCGATGGTGCCACGGATGAAACCAGCAAAAACATCACAAGACGTCGTCCTTGAATGCGCTTTCAGCAAGTTTTGAATTTCGTGTCGGAATGTGGAACGAACAGGTTATGTTTTCAACGTACCGATATGAAATTCGGCGAGGTGCTGAACGGAAATGGCAGCTCTAGTGCGCTTGTCTAACTGTTGAAACACGTACTTCGCGAGCAGGCAAAAATCGTTTTACGGCAAATATCAACGAAAGGTACGTATCGCTTAGCTGCTACACAAAATGTTCATTGCGGGTAATTACTTCACTTCAAAGCAATTGAGAGGATTGCGCTCACCTCGTCACCTGGCAAACGGGACTTGGCTCGGCTGTTCGTTCCCCCGGTTTTTGAACCATGAGCCACGGGAAGTCCTAGATGCACGGGCAGCCAGCATTCTTTTAGCCAATTTTGTGCCGCCTTCGACAAAGTTGATGCCTGAAGACACAATCTAATATTACTCACGAAAGCAGGTAAGCCCTCTCGCCCTGAATCACATGCACCAACGAATAGAAAAAATGGCAGCCAACGCGAAAGGAAGCCGCGATATTAGCCCAGGCTACATCGCCTGCCACTGCGGCAAAGGCAACGTTGAAGCACGAAGAAATGACCGCAATCAGAAAACGCGATAGGAACGAATTTATATTTTCAACACGTCGACATAAAATTCAGTGCAATGCTGCATTGGACTGGCAGCTGTATGGATTTTGCCTAATGGTTGATAAGCCTACTTCGCGAGCAGCAAAAAGAAAGCGTTTCACATCAAAAGGAGTGGAAAGCACTTCGCATAACTGCTACGCGAAACGTTGATTGTCCGTAATTACTGCAAAACAGTTACAAGGATTATTCTCACCTCGTCTGCTGGGAAACGTAGCTTGGCCCGGCAGTCCCTCCTCGCGTTGTTCGAACCACGAGCCACGGTAATGTCCTACAAAAGTGAGCAGCCAGCATTCTTTCGGTCACTCTGTGGTCGCTACGAAAAGCAGCGTGAGCTGCGGTCAGAGGGCAGAAGCCAAAGCTGCTCGCGAAATTAGGTGAGCATCCTTGCACGCGACCACTTGCACCGACATACGGCGAAATGGCAGCCAAGATCAAAGCAAGCCGCGATATCAGCGTTGGCTACACCGCCCATTGTTGCTGCGAGGGCAGCGTCCCAATGCGAATTGCCGAAATCAAACAGCGCCAAAAAGAAATGAATTAATAAAAAACACGCCGATTCGGACGGTGGTATACCGAGTCGCCCAACTTGTCGTTTTGAGAAAGAAATTGCGACAAGAAACAGAAGCATGAAGCGTAATGAATTCAAGAAACCGGCCCTTAGGAAAACTTTGCTAAGGTCTTGCCATGTTTAAGTCAGTATGAATTACAGGCCGGGAAATCCAACGAAGACGTTCGAGTTGGGCGACGTCGACTGAAGGTCTGGCGTGAAAGCTTTCAATGTCGAACATATGACGCCCTACTTAAGAGTGGATGAAGTTCGGGGCTATTGTTAACGCCTTTTAGGTGGTCACGAATGTTGATCTGCCACGGAAAGAGGAACACAGGTGGAAGCGAGACAACGCGGACAGCGCTGCTTGCCGCTTATATTCTCTGTAATATACTGCGCCCGGAATATATGTGAATGGCTCACTTTTACAAAGATTACCGGCATCTTGGGATGAACGAAAAAGACATGCGCTTTGCTATGCTAGTAGAATATAACTTTAACAGTAGTGTCACTGTGTTTTTTGTCTTACTGGAGCTTGTGTGGCTGGTTTTGATTTTGTGCGCCCAGGCTAAAACGCGGCCACACAGATGTGCGAGATCGTTTACTTGTTTAGATTACTTGTTTACTTCCACCAGATG
Source organism: Dermacentor andersoni (assembly GCF_023375885.2). Classification (NCBI taxonomy): domain Eukaryota; kingdom Metazoa; phylum Arthropoda; class Arachnida; order Ixodida; family Ixodidae; genus Dermacentor; species Dermacentor andersoni. Next base: position 96,494,404 of record NC_092824.1, on the reverse strand, counting down.
TCGTGGGTCTGAGTGCCTGAATTGACGCCAAGTTGATGAACTGTGCCTTAATTAAGATTGCCCTAATTATTAACAAAAGTCGAGGGTGCGACTTCCACCAAAGGTCGTGGGTTCAGGCGCCCGAATTAACCCTACGTTATTTAACGTATGTTTTTTTTTCTTTTTTGCATGACGAGCGGCATTGGAGCCAGCTGTGGAAGACGACGAACCCGCCAGCAGTGGCAAGATCACGTGTATGCGCAAGGCGAGCTCACATGACTCTCTACCGAACGCAGTGCTTTCCAGACCATCGTGGGTTTGAGCCACTCTAGGCCTTCGCCTTGAAGGAAAGGCACGCTCGCGGGCCAGTCAACTTTATATCTGTCTGACGCAATCCTCGCGGTTAACTGTTCTTTTCAATCGTGCCGACGTGCCGCACAATTGTAACCAGCACATCGACATACGAAATACAGAAGACATACGCCATGGCGAAAGATCTACAACACGCCTTAACTTTCCAGTGAGTTTCAAGTCACCGTGAAATCATAGGAAATGTAGCAGCCGATCACACGGCACGTGCAACACATCAAGAGAACGAATTATCACTACTTCCTCTAGCGGGGAGTGATGCGCGATGTCTATTTAACAAACTATGAGGTAGGTTGCCCAAGGAAACTTGTTTCATAAATGGTGCGCAGAACTCTCAGTTATATAATATAGATCCTGGAATAGAATAGAATAGCTTCCTGCATGGGATAAGGAAAACTAACAGTGCTACATGCTCATGTGAACAGGCTGAAGAAGACATAGAACACCTTATACACCTTAAAAATATCGTGATGCTCCCCGCCAGAACCTTTCGGAAAAACTACATGGCTTGGATAGACGGTCACTATCCTTAGGAAAAATTTTAGGTCCACGGCCAACATAAAAACTTCAACACATCGCTGAGCGCCTTAGTACAATTTTTTTATGAATAAAAAATATGACAAATATACTAAGCCATACAACAGTTATTTCTCGCATTGTTATTAACAGGCACCCCTAATTGCATGTTCATTGTGTCATCGTGTTCATATAGCATTTGTATTTGTCGTATTTAGAGCGTGGCATTCAAGAGGGACTTAATTTGCAAGTGCCCAACATCTTCTATGTGAACACCTTGGTGTTTTGAACATTTATGCTGTGTTAACTCACGTGTTGCATGTGAACACTTCGGTTTTGCGAGTACTTATGCTGTGTGAACTGTTCTGTTGCACGACCATTTATTTATATTGCAGTACTGACACTTAGTACGTGAATCTTTGTTCATGTGTTCATTAGTCCAATTTTGTGATTGTTGAAAATTTTCCGACGATAACTATCACGTAAGAAAAGAGGAGTAGCCGACGCCACACATGGGCACCAAGCTATGCTTAAATACATTTAATAACAATAACAATTAAAAAGACGGCTTTCGCCTTAAAAGAAAGGCATGGTCGCATGCCTCACCTGTGTGTCAGCCGCAGTCAAGGTCATATCTGTCTGATGCAATTCGCGCGATTAATTCTTCACAATTGTGTGCTCGTGCGCGTCGTAACTCATGAGACTTGACTGTGTAATTATCATCTCGACAAGATGAGTCTTAAATCTGTAATGCCCAGCACATCCTTTATATTAGACCCTGAGTTTCAGAGCTCAAAAAATAAATTTAAGCAAGTGAACCTAACGCATAACCTATAGTAACGTCTTTAATACGCTGGAGCGAGGTTTCTGCCGTGGACATGGTAAAACAATAATTACTAAATAAAATGTTACTATACTAAAGCTTTTACTAAAAACATTTTAATCGACCTTTTTTTTTGGTACAAATGTACTCTTTCTGGCCAGAAAAAGAAAGAGGCGCACAAGTTGCTTTTATATAGCGTAATATGTAACTGCGTTTGGGCCTTATGGGATTAATTAAATAAGATATTGCTTGCATATAATACGTGTTTTATGGAGTAACAACTAATTGACAAAATTCAATTTACTCAATGTGTAATTGCTGTTTAAACGACTGTAAGGGGAAGTTGTAATTTCACAATAAAGGTAAGCCAATGCTTAAAGCGTAACAATTTGTTAGAAGCATTGTGTCTTGCAATGTTTCGAGAAATGCGGACTCTAAAATATGCGACGACATGCACTGCTGCCCCAGCAACTTTTGTGTAGTGTGGATTTACGCTGGTCATGGTAACGCATTCACTGCAATAGCCCAAAGCATTTCTCTGCACATCCCCATTCTCGAATGTTGTGCGGCCACAGAATTTCTGGCTGAGGATAGCGCTTTCGGTCCTAGCTGACATCAACTCTGCAATCACACCAGGCATTACGAATGAAATCTCTATCACTGAAATTCAGTTTCTCTAGCTGTGTTCCCTTAGCTAAATGAGCAAGTTATTCTACACATGCAATATACTTGTATTGCTTTATATTACACTGTAATTATTGTATCAACAGTCATTGCTTAAATTAGAATTGCCACCACTTCTATGAAGTGTAACCAGTAATAATTATTTTCTGAGGAACCCGCGTTTCTTCTTTCGTTTTTTTCTTCTTTTTCGTAGTCCGAATCGGAGGCAGACGTTGCTGAATAACACGTGAATAAGGTAGCGAACAATTTTTTATCGAAATTCCTTTTGTAACGCGCCATCCCTCTTGCATTCATTCCACTAAGCACTCATTTGAGTAGTCCTCAGAATTTAACGGAGTAGACATACGCCGTACATTCGTGAAATTTACGAATGTTTCTAACCACAGAACACCCCAAAACTGAGAGACGTTGAATGCATTGGATTTGTATTCCTGCGTCGAGTAGATTAACAACTGGCAAAGCTTAGCAACTGCATTATAAGAAGTGAGGCATCAGAAAAATAAAGGAAAAACGATTGGAATGGTACTCGCCGTCGACGTCTGGTTCCGCCCATGGCCGGTAGTGCTCAGGCCCTTACACAAACGCCGGCTGGAATCCCCAGCTTTTCTAGTGCTCGTTTCGCCTTGCGCTGATGCCGTCGATTTGTCCTCTCGTAAAACACCGTTAAAACGCACAAAAAAATCAGGGCTTACATCCCTGAAGGCAAGGTTGCGGACCGACGCCCTCCGCTGTTCGAACGCCATTTGCAAACTGAAGGGACGGATGTTGTCAAGCAAAGCCCACTTCCGGCAAGCTTACCCCCCCCCCCCCCCCCCCCCCAAAAAAAAAATAAACGCATAATAGTAATTCCGCGGACTTTACATGCCACAACACGCTGTCGTTATGTTGAACAGCGTATCCAATGACCACAGATTACTTTTTACCCCCATCGACATGCATGCAGTGCGCTGTATACACGAGCGCTCTTGCAGCCTCCGCAGAGGGGATCGAACCCGCGACCGTCTTCACAGCAGCGGGGCGCCTTAACCACTGTGCTAACGCCACTGGTGCGCCTTCGCGATTTGTTTGCTGCGGATAGTATTTCTGAAGATCTTTGTGTTGGAATTATCAGATTCCACATATCGATTACTGTCATTATGGCGCAGAAGCAAACAATGCGCACGCAGACGCACGCTAAGGTTTCCCGAGGCCGCAATAATAACGACATAGCCCCCACAAACAATTTGACCTTTGTTACTAAACCACCCTTCCGCAAAAAAAAAAGAAAAAAAAAGAAAGGTCAGGGTCATTTCACTTTGTGAAAGGGGATGACCAGCGGAGCCGTACGTATGGTGATAAAAAATTTGAAGGCCCAATCCACTCTGTGAAGGTGGATTGCTAGCGAAGCTGTTACCGTCCACTTAACCTTAACGCGCATCGTATTCCCGTTGCCCCTCGGGAATTCTTACTTTGCGTTGCCTAGCCATAGCTCAGATTCTAACTATACCGCGTGCATACGTTACGTACGGTGTGTGGTTTTATACGTAAACCGAGACGTGCGTATTCAGATGCACCTCGCGCTAACACAACTCGCTTGTACGCAGGAACCTTACAGCAGCACCACCCCATTGTTCGGCGACTCTCCCCGCGATTCATCACGCACGGTGACACTATGCCGGCCGCGTGCGCTACACGTGTTTCTTTTTTGTTTTTGTTTTTTGTTCTAGTTCGTCGATTGCTAGAAAGCCGAGTTCTCTGTGGACCGCCACGATGGAATCGCCGGTTGGCAGAGGTAAACAGCTTCACTGTAATATGGTGATTAAAAATGAAAGGACACGTACCACAATGAATTTCGTTCTTTCACTCATTTTTGTTGTTTTTGAAGAAATTGCATACTCATTACTTTCTTTAACAAAAATTAATGTCGATATATTAAAAGAAAAATCGTAAGTTTCGGTAGGGCTCGAACCACGGTCCTGCGAAACACCAGCGAGAAACGGACGCGCGGCGCCATGAAAACGAACGCCGGTGACGCCTTTAGAACTGCTGATGGGTACGGCCGCTTTCTTTTTGTTTAAAAATATAATAATGAAAAAGATCCCCAGGGGCACAGCAGCAATTCGCCTTTCAAAGGTTTCGTAGTGGATGGATTTTCGCAACATGTTTGTCAATGTCGCAACGCCAGGTGCGCTATTTAGCATTCGGAACCCAGTGCAATGCGCTCCAGATTCGAACCCGCGACCTTCTGGTCCCGAAAGGGAATGGCGTATCGACTGCACTACCGAAGCGGATGACGGAAGCCGTGCTCATTTGGGCTTATTCGCGACTTTTTACGGTTTGCTTAGGCGCTGATATATACGCGGCAAGAAGTAATTAGAATGGAGGCTGTCGATTTCTGAAATTTTTATTGACGTCAGATGAGGAGATGTTGGGACACGAGTACGGTGCAGGCGACTTCTTCGCTCTTGAGCACAGCATACAGTTGCAACATACAACGCATAAGCCTTAGCGCGAGGTTGCGTTATGACAGACAAGTCCAAATAGCAGCACGACATTACAAAGACGCGCTTAAAGCAATAATGCGAACAACAGTATCGCACAAGAAACCCTCGAGCAACGACGCAAATTAATTTAGACTATCCAATGTCTACCCAAAACACGGATGCGTGTGCTTTCGCTAAGGCCCCAAACGTAATGCGTTCCGCGGAGTTGGCAATCGAACCTGCGACTTCGTGCTCAGCAGCAGCCGCTTCATTGAGGAGAACGTTCACTCGTAAAGGCTGTCCTGAGCTGTCGACACGGAACCGGATATATCCCGGTCACTTCACGAAGCGCCGTCTTCAACGAGTTGAGCGAAAGACCGTAACCGAGCGTTTTAACCGGCACTAACTTTCTTCCCCCCTACTTTCATGTGTAGCGTGTACGGCTTGGCTGCTATCCACTGACCGGCAACATTCGATAGTGGCTTCCAGCATAATCGGGAAATGAAATTTGTAAAAACAACTTAGAACTCTAAAGGAAACACAACAGCTTGCGCTATTTCACATTGGGCACACATATGTCGACGAAGGGTGGGCAGGCCATTTCTTTCTTTTTTTTTTTTTTTTGAAGTATGTGGAACGCGTGCGCGTTAGTCAGTGCAGTCTATCGCATGCGGTGGTATGCGTGTGTTTGAAAGTAATTCTTAAAAAAAAATATATACTGGCAGACACCACTGACTCTGATTCCATCGATTCAATTACTGCGCACAGCAGTCGTGCGAAGGCGAACGCTTGCTGCTCTCCATTGGCGACATGCAGCAGTAATAGTGCGAGCTGGCTCGTAACTTCTATTTTTACGCGTGAGCGTATAGGGGCCCCCATTTTGTAGATTCGCGATGTGGGTGTATGAAGCTCAAGTGATAAAAGTTGGCACAGCGCGAAGAATCAGTTCAGCACCGCAGCTGTCACGGCGGATGATGGACGACGTAGATAAGAATGGGCGATCGGCGCTGCAGATGACGTCATCGGCAAAAGTAGCGTCGTGCGCAGTGGATGGATTAAACGCCCGACATGACTCGGCGCTCGGAGAGACACGTGATCAGTTCTGCGTCGGCGCTTGGAAAGGAATGAAAGTACGCTCACGCGAAATGCGGGTTTACTTCGCGGAAAGGGTCGTTTTTCTATTTTATTATTTTTTTTCTTTCACGCTCGTTTCTAGTCTCACAGTCGCCATGCCCAAGCCCTTTCTTTCGTACTGCGCATCGTTCTGCTTAGCCCGGTAAATCCACTCAACCGAGGATGACACCGTAGAGAAAGAAGTTCAACAGGTGTAGACACTCCCATCGAACCCAGCGGCCGAATCGACTGTACACTCTTAGGCAAAGTTACACCCTTTGGCTTGCCCCTTCTGCCACACAACAATAATCGTTATCTGCCTTGATGCGTTTCCTTTCTTTAACGCTGCGAGCCAGGGACTTTCCAGTAACGAACGGCACGGGCGTTATCAGAAGCGGCACTCCAAAGGGTGTAAACTGTTTTATGCTGATAACGCGCGTGCCGTTCGTTACTGGAAAGTACCGGGCTCGCAGCGTTAAAGAAAGGAAACGCATGAAGGCAGATAACGATTATTGTTGTGTGGCAGAAGGGGCAAGCCAAAGGGTGTAACTTTGCCTAAGAGTGTAGTGCACTAAGCAGCCGGCATGAATGCCTGAACCACACTTCCGGTTTCGGTTTTGGGCGCGCGCGTTTTGAACGCTACCTGGCACGCGTCACGCTGGTTGCGCTGTCCGGCGCGGCATTTTTTTTTTTTTTTCGCTTATACACTCTAAGAACAGTTTACACCCTTTGGCTTGCCCCTTCTGCCACACAAAAATAATCGTCATCTGCCTTGATGCGTTTCCTTTCTTTATCGCTGCGAGCCCGGAACTTTCCAGTAACGAACGGCACGCGCGTTATCAGCATAGAACAGTTTACACCCTTTGGAGTGCCCCTTCTGGTAACGCGCGTGCCGTTCGTCACTGGAAAGTTCCGGGCTTGCAGCGATAAAGAAAGGAAACGCATCAAGGCAGATGACGATTATTTTTGTGTGGCAGAAGGGGCAAGCCAAAGGGTGTGAACTGTTCTTAGAGTGTACTGCTCAACCGTGCACTGTCTGTGCGTAATCGTTTTATTATTAAGTAAAAATGATTGCGAACCATCTTTACAAGCCTCCATCGGATCTGTGTCCCGTGCAATTTCATAAAGTAGACGTAAAACGCCTTATGAAATGAGGGAATGTTTATTTTGCTCTATGTAAATGCTCGTTCCGGCCTTTTTGTGTATTCATACAACGTTGTGCCAGCACGTAAGCAGCAGCAGTTCCCGTACGAAGTTCCACCAGACGGCATCAGCTGAAAAAAAAAAAGTAAATGATAAGCATGTGTCATTTTAATACATAGGTCTTAGGAAAACGACGTGTAGAGGCAAAAAAAGATTAAGTGGTGAATGGCCGGCATTACAAACAAAAGAAATTCGCTTTTACATACATGGCGTAGAAAATACCCGACTCTTCCCAAACAATACCATAAAATGTGAAGAAAGCATTTGATTTCCAAGCGATGCCACGTTCCCGGGCATTATTTCCTGTACTATAAGAGCTAAAAACACACTGGCTACTCCGCGCTTCCAAAACAACTTGGCCTCAGCCGACGCGATGGCACTCTACGTACACAGACGTGGCCACAACACAGGCTCCTAGCCAGACCATGCTAGACGCTCGCAGAATGCTTTCTACTTGCACTCAAAATAAATGCGTGGGTTCAAAGCCTGTTTTCAGTCGTTCAGAGGACAATTTTCGAGTTACAAGTGTCTGGTTTTTAAGTTCCTCAGCGTTCTCTTTTGAGCGTTCTGCCAGCATAAGATACACACTCCCGTTTTGTCACTGGCAATCACTCGTCACGTTTTCGACAAGCGTGAGTACCGAGAGAAGGTACATGTTGTTGCCGGACAATAAAAGGTGCCACAAACTTGTTCCGCTAAGATTCAATACACGCCAAACTAACTGTCAGCACGGCCGAGCTGCTTTTCGCTAACTGCGTCAAAAGGCCAGGCGCGGCGAGCATGCGTTAAAATTTACCCCCAAAAGTAACGAAATTAATTAAAGTGATGGTGGGGGTCAGAGAAAGCATCGCGAACTTGGCCCAGTAAGATTGAGTACACGCGAAACTAGCTGTCACAATGGCGAGCTGCGTTCCGCTGTGTCACAAAAGCCGAATGCGACGCGCGTGCCCAAAAAACTACCCAAATAAGTTACAATAACGTTAGGACCCATAGAAAAGCGTCGCAAACACCTCCCAGTACGAGTCATTAACTCAAATTAAGTGCGCCAGGATGGCCAAGGTGTTTGCCACTAACTGCTTCACCAGTATCGGTACGTGCCGCAAGCCTGTTTGCTTCAAATGCGTCGCAGACTGTGAAACAAAATGTCTCATCTTGCCGTAGTCCAATGGGGCAGTGGTGCCGTGTCGAAGGGAAGAAGGAATGCAAGAATAGGCCGAGAGCCCAACAAACCAGGCTACATCAAAAAAAAAAGGGGGGGGGGGTGAGAAAGAAGGACACAGGTCGCCGAACAGGCGAACTTCACATGCGCAGCCGGCCTCACTCGCTTCGATGGCGTGTCTGGCACGTGACGCATGCACCTGGCTCGTCTGGCGTGCGGTTAGCTTGTTGCTAGGTGACGCAAGAAAGATAAGTCGCCAAGTGTAAGTTCATTTGTACGTAGAACTTTTCAGTTCAAGCAGGAAGGAGTAAAAAAAGTAAAACAATGTCTGTTGACTTCATTTCGCATTCTTCTTTTCCGATGCTCGCGGCAGCTAACGGCCAGGATTAATACTAGCGTGACGTATTTCCTGTTTCCGCCGAGTGTCCCCTCTTGTTGAATTTCTTTATAACGACACCTTGGACTTATCTCGCGGCTAACAACGGCTGATTACGTGGGCCGTGTAGTAGTGGTTGTAGTGCACGGCTTCGAGTCACGTTAGCACTCGTTTCATTCGGCGCGCCAATGAACATTCGTTATTTTTTACACTAAATTATGGCGTTTTACGTGACGAAACCACGATCTGATTACGAGGCACGTCGTAGTGGGGAACTCCGGGAATAATCACCAACTGGGGTTCCAATTTCGCCGGGATTCGATCCCGCGACCTCGTGCTTAGCAGCCCAACACCATAGCCACTAAGCAACCCCAGCATGGTTTGCTTATTTTTGTTATTTTGTTATTCGTTGGATATCATTCAAAATGTGCGCGAACGGGCTAACAGACTAAGCGCATTCGATAGCTAATAAGGCGGTGGCTTGTAATAAGGCAGTAACATTTGTAGGCTTGTACTAGAAAGTACAGTCACGAGCTAAGAAATTGGCCGATCATGTTTACCAGTATCCTACAGTAATGAGCTGAACGTAGCGCGGCACATCTTTTGCCCAAAGTAAAAAAAAAAAACAGAAAAAGATTGCGAAAGTGTAGCGAACGTATACATATACCTACGATAAGTACGCGATGCGGGAATCGAACCATTAGCCTCGCCCTCACCATATCAAGTTCTTCGATCAACGTTGCTCGAAACCACTAGGCTACATCTCACAGCTACCAACATGTATCAAGATTTTGATATGGAGACCACGATAACATCATATTTGAATCAACAGTGCGACGAGCAATGCGCATTCTAACTTTTTCTTGCGATGTTACGAACCAAACAAGCCCCTGTTTTCTAAGTTAAATTTTACGTTTTCGTTCTTTACGGGAGTTGAGGTGAACCACTTGCGTGAATAACTATGTAACACTCAGCGAGCCATTTCATGTTTCATTACTCTGCACTCCACAACGTTCCATTAGGAAGTAAACTTGATAATTTAAATCTCCCGCCAATAAAATGTATATACGGCAGACGCCTGCTAGTGTTTGTTATAACTAAAGTATGGAATAGCACGCCACATAAAAATAGGGTGTCACAGAAATTGTTAAGATAACTGAAAAAAGGTATTATTTTTAACTAATGTTTTCTGCTTTCTCGATTGAGGTTTTTATATTTTGATTTTGTCAATTCCTGTCTAATTCTTTTTCACCTCGTAGACTTGTGCCTACTGTCAAGTGTTGTATAATGCTATTCTATTACAGTTATCAGCTGAAAACCTCACCGCGACGTCTGTGCTGGGCCGTGCTCCCTCAACGACTGCAGAAGACAGCGCCAACCTTTCTTCATAAAGAACTACTTCTTTCTCTCTGTAACATATATTTTTCTACTTCTTTTTCTTTTTCTTCACTATTGTGCGACATGTTTGTGCATTTCCTCGTAATCAACTGCTATTTCTGTATTCGCTGTATAATTCTACTGGCAGTTTTTCAGGTGTATTTCTGTACCCGTACTAGCATTTGGCCATGGGACCACACATATGTTGTGTACTACCTTGTCAAATAACGTGATGCGCAATAAAGAACTCAGAACTTTATCGTCGTTTCTTGACTAGCTGCTGCAGCGAGGTGGAAGCGGATTCACTGCAGTTGGCCAAATCCCTACAACATTCATACCGGCAAAGGAATTTGTTCAAAGGTCGGCTTCCTTATATTCACTTATTGAATAATGCAGACTTGAATTTTTGCGAGAAATTCATCTATGCAAATGCCTCAATGACGGAAATTCACCTGGAGTCCACATTCATCCAACACGTGAACTGTAGCTACCCGACCCGTTGCTGCCACGAATTATTCCATGCGGTGATGGCGGGCAGCTTCTCTCCGCGCTCGATACGCGGGTCTGTTGCTGGAGTTTGCGTAGTGTGGTGGGCAGCACGTCTAAGTATGTCCTTCTATCCTCTGTACCCCAGTCATTTCACTTCTCTATCACCCACACTGGTGACAGTCGTTCAGGTGTCAGTAGCCTAGCGGTAGATAATTACAGCGTGGTGTGCAGTAATTTCCCGCTCTCCCTTCCTTTTATTTTATTTTTATATTTTGATAGACAATGCAAACACGTACATAATATACAGCGCATGGGGCTTCACTGCAAGACAAGGCACTGCAAGTAGTTGGCTTCACTACAACACAGACCGTGGGAAAAAATTTTTGGCTTGATTTTGCGAAAGATAAGCCTCGCACTGTGTAAGCGACGCCACAGTCTTAAGTTTCGCGCCCCAAACGTTCTCCCCGTCTTTCTCCTTTCCTCGGGCCTCGCCCTCCCGGTGGCCTCTTTCTTATTGGACTGCACTTTACGTCACGTGACACCACGCCTTTCTTTTTCTTTTTATCGGTCTTTCCAGTCGTGGGCGCTGCGTAGCTTTACTAATGCGTGGACATGATTCATCGTAGATCGGGCTTAGCCGCTTACAACGGTATAAAAACGCACGAAAAGGGCTGGCACGTCACGTGATGGTGGTAGACCAATAGGATATAGCAAAATAGTAGCACGTGCTTCGGGAACATAAGAAAGAAACAGGAACGCACATTGGGGCGAAGTTTAAAAGGATGGAGCTGTGTACCCACTGAGGGGCTTCGAATGATCCCGAAACGACCATTTTTTTTTTTTCCCACGGTCTGTGTTGTGGTGAAGCCCACTTCCTGCAGCGCACTGCATTGCGGTGCAGCCGACGTACCGAAGCGTATTTTTCGCTCAAATGACATGAACATTTTTTCCACAGCCTTTATGATACACATTGCGGTTAGGCCGACGCATGCTGTCACATGTCGCCGGCGTCTTCGTGAGGTCAGTCGTAATACTATGATCCGCATCGATTGTGACGTGAATACATGTTTTAAACTAGAGACCTTGATATTTTAGACCCAAACCCGAACCACCACTTAGCGGATGTATTTGTCCGCTTGCAGACTCAATTAGTGACAACAGTTATTCAAAGTTGCCACCATGCGTTCAAGGAAAAGACAATCGTAGGCGTTACTTTCGGTAACAATCGAGCGGTAGTATGGAATGGTGAAGCCTTGCTTGGCTTTGGAGCGCCTTTACGCAATCATTGATCCGGAACTGATGCTACGGCTAGCGCCCTCTGTGGCGAATAATTAAATATCAACGGAACTACATAAAAAAATAAAAACCAAAGCACTGGAATCGAACCGCTGACGTCGCCGGCATCTTATCTGAGGGAATGATCAACGTTCGTCGAAACCACTCGTCCACGACCTAAATCGAACGCTAGGCTCACAAAGAGGCTTATGCCGATAATTTTGCGTTTGAGCTAGTGACCAAGTTGCGAAAACAACCATTTTTGAGCAAGTTTTCGCTCTTTTCGAGAGTAGCTGTTGCAGCGAGCTGAAAACGGACCCGTTAGGAGTGCCCTTTTCCTGGATCTCCATATTTCAAACTTCGCACGCTAATCTTCAAGAAATTTTTATTCGTAAAGAACAATGCGGCTCATTTGGGATGCGGGGACAGACTACAGGAGTTGCAATTACCTCTGACGCTCCCCCTTTATAAAAACGGGTAGAGAGAGATAGAGGCTAATCTCCGCAAGTCAACCTTCGATGACGATACACCAGCGACACCAGCTCTAGATTCCCATATAGTGGCTTTTGTAGGGAACCTTATGGTTCGTGGTAGCATATAGCGACGCCGGTGTCACGCTCTCCGCGCCCTCTTTAATGCTCGAACGGGCTAAAAGCTACCGCTTGCCTATCACGTGGTACTTTCTTTTTCCAAGGCCACATTTTTTCACGACCAGCTTTCGACATTGTTTGGCGACTCTCTATCACAAAGTGACGTACTAAGACTGTGGTGGCAAAGACACTGCTGCCCAATTCGTATATTTTATTAATTATGTTCGCTCATTTAAGTGAGGTCATGGCGGAGGCGTCATTTCGTTGACCGTTATCCAGTAGTTAAAAATTATCTGGAACATACAGCCTGGCCTCCTTGAGCATCCTGTGCAAGATATCCCGAGTATCAGGGCAGAGCCATGTTTGCCGTATAGAAACGCCGTAGTTTGTTTATTTATTTTTTCTTACCGTTCTCCATGATTCGGCAGTTTCTGGAAGATCATGGAGCCTCGTCTAATTTGTCTTACCGTTCTACAGAGGTTCCAGTCTGCGTCGTGCTTGCTCGGGTGTCCGTTGCTATTTTTGGGTGATCTTGTACTTACCTTGCCTTTAGTCTTGCCTTGAAATGGCCGCTTTCACTTCCGTGATATTTCTTTGTAAGTAAGGACGTGTGCTCATAAGTGTTAGTGACGATTTTGATTTGCCTTCTGAATCACTTGTCTAGAGTGGTAAATCTATTTAGTTGTCGTTTACCAAAAAAGCACAGGCCATCATCGAAATTAGGCCACGCATGGTCAGTTCGCAGGCTAGGTCCATGCGCTATAGACAAACATAAATGGAACCTTGCAGCTACCTCAAGGTAATAACTGCGGATGTTGGCAGCCACTTGACCACTCTACAAGTGTGATTCAGACTGCAGTGCTATAGTGACTCCCTATAGTGACCTCTCTTGCAATTATGTGCGAGTGCTGGCAACTAGCAGAGTGAGCATTTTCTAACTGTTGTTATTTTTAGGAATGCCTGAAAGTTTAGTCTTGTAGTGAGTGGAGGTTCCTAAGCAAGGAAAGGTGCCACATTAAATACTGGTGGAAATGCCTCCTTGGAGGTCCGTTAGTAGCTCAAGGTTGCTTCATGGATTCGAGAGTGCCTGCTCTGGGATATTTATTTATTGATAAGCAACTGGATTACATTTCTTCTAAGCAGCCAGAGCCTTGTACTGACAACTTATGGAAATTTCTGCACAAGAAAAACAAAAATAAATAAAAGGCCCAAAGACGGGAAAATAATGAAATTCGTGAAGGTTCCAAGACTGTACGAAAAAGAAGGAAGGCCTTCAGTTCCTCTGCTAATAACCCTCCTTCTACCCCTAATTAAATAAAATCGGCGGGTTGCAAGAAAACTCTGCCTGTACAATTTGACTCTGTGCTTGTCTTGATTTGTCCTTTTAAATGAACTCACAGTGCTTGAAGGACACTCTATAACAGTGTAACTACAGAGTGCTTTCTCTTTATTTGTTTCTTTAAAATAAAGGCTGCATAACTCAAGGCATCAGTTGCGAGACCCTAGTGCTGTCTGCAGCCGGCCACTCGACTGCACTGAACAATTGTGATTCAGACTGGCATATTTGGTGACTTGCTTTCTTGTTCTCTTTTCCACTTTTCTCTATAAAATATGCCGTAAAGTGAGCGTTCTTGTACTATTGTTTTATTTTTTTGGACTACCTTAAAGTTTAGTCGTAATGTGAGTAAAAGCACCTAAGCAATGAAAGCAATAAATACTGGTGGCAATGGCTCCTTGGAGATCCCGGAGTAGCTCTTGGTTATGTCATGCGTTTGTGTGCCTGCTCGGGGTTGCTTGTTCATCAGTAAACAGTTGGATTGGAATGCCCCCCTGACACTGACAGAGACTTGCACTGACAAGTTTTGAAAAATTTTCGTGCGATAGTAACTAATAAATAAATGTATATATAAAATGCCCAAGGACAGGAAAACAGTGAAATTTGTGACGTCTCCTAGAAAAAAAAAATGGGTCTTAAGTTTTGCTCCGCTGTAATAATCATCCTTCGTCTACCAAATAAATAAAATCAGCGTGGTGGAAGAACACTCTACCAGTACAATTTCACTGAGCGTTTTTCTCTTTATTTGTTCCTTTGGTATCAAGGTTGTGTCATTCCGTGTCAGTGGGACGGCTGGTGCCTGGTATGCCGTCTGCCTTCTGTCTGCTCACCGATCACTGTCCATAGATATCCCAGCGTTCCTCGGCCGTCACTTATTGTTACGGGACATCGGCAGGAACCCTCAGCGCGAGTCTGGGCCTCGACGAGCACTGCTGATTCGTGGTCTTCATGAAGTGGTTGGCGATCAGCGTCTAGATGACCTGCAAACATGCGTATGCGGTTTAAGAAAACAGGGCACGTTGGCACTTTTTAGAGCATCTCAATAATAAGCCTACAACCTTCGTTGCATTCATTCATTCATTCGCCATACAAAAACTTCGCACTTCAGTGCTCCTCTTCAATGTATTCTGTTGTTGTTGTCCTGAGTAGTTGTGGCACATACCGACAGTAGGGGATGAGCCATGAATTGGGTGGTTAAATGAGGTGTGTAAAAACAAGTAAGTTAACAATCCGAACGTTGGAGCTTAAAAAGTAAACCTTTCGTCTGCGAAAAAAAAAAAAAACAATCGGAAGAAAACCGTGTATAAAAATATCTAATCATAGATAATAAATAAAAGGAAGCTATGGTGGGGAGGGAAGACGATCAGTTTAGCATGGTAATCGACTGATTTCAATTAGGTGATTTCGGATTGCCAAGCAAACATTTCTGTGATTTAACCCAATAATGGAGGCTCCAAAAGATAGGATCACAGGCACTCAGTAGTGAAGTGGAATTTCGAGTAGTCGTTTTCTATAACAGAAAAACGCTAGCGATACAACAAGGAATGGTCTATTGCCTCCGCTTCGCCAAAGAATGAGCATGATGGTTTGGGGACCAGACCAGACCTGTGTAGATAGAAGTTCAACGTAGGTATACGCAGCGCGGCCTCGTGATGGACACTTCATTTTTTCGTGCTTGGAAAAAATCCACAGAGTTAGAAATTGTGGAGCCTGATACTGTCTGCATAATGACACTCCTGCGAAATCTAGCAGCAGTAATATGTTCAGCCAAAGGGCAATAAGGGAGAATCGGGCCACTTATCGATGCCTTGGCTAAAGAATTTCATTTATTATTAGTCCTTTATGGCCAGGCACCCAAATCAAATGCATGCTTCTCAAGTACCCAGGTACCAACGCATGAAATGTTCTCATTGCGCGAGATTCACAAGAAGCAGTAAGGGATGAGCGCAATGATAACGAATCAGTGATTATCACGGCTGACGTAATTGGTGGTCCTAATTTGCGTATTGTCAGCACCACTGCCATGAATTTGGCTAAAAAGATCAGTATGAAATCTGGCAGCCAAAGAGAAAATGCCCAATCAAGAATCTGGGAAAATATTCCTACACCTGACTTTCTGCACATTGAGAAGTGTCTGTCGCAATTACAATGTTTGTTTTAAGGTTCTTCAGATGATGTTGTAATATACCGCCTAGAATACGATGTGGAAGTTTTTTTTTTTTTTTTCATTATTCATGGCAACATCTCTCTCGGGAATCGGAAGTAGGTCTCATATGTGCACATCTAAAGAGTTAAGTAATTTTTGCACGAATGTAATTTGCGGAGTATGTAATCGTGGCCAGATGACACCAAAAAACAACACAGGCTGTGACTTACAGATTGCTAGGGGATGTCACAGCGGTGATTCATAAATTCTCAAGAATGTCTGCACTGTCAAAAACCAGAACCTGCATGAAAGAGGAATAACACGAGATTCTAGATAAAGAACACAATTTGCAACAAATTTAGGAAGACCTAAACACAAACGTAATGCTTCTCTTTTTAAGGGCATTACAGGATGGGACTTGTAGACTGGAGCTCCAGAGAAGAGTATGCAACCAAATTGTAATACAGGGCGAACGTACATACGATATATCATTAGGAGTGTATCTCTTCTCAATCCTATTCGACGACTGCTCAGCCTATGCAATATGCCAATTGCATGGGCACCTTTTCCAGTCACATGATCTATGTGTGGGTGCCAGTTGAGAGAGGCGTTGTAAGTCATTCTAAGGTATTTAACGGACTCTACCTTAGGTATGTCTTGAAGGATGTAAGACAATGAGATGTGCACTGTGTTATGTATCGGGAAAATGAGAATAGCACACTTGCTGGCCTTGAGTAAAAAGGGATTAATATCTAACCACTTCTCCAGAGCACAAAGGTAGGATTGCAGTAATTGGTATAGCACGTGGATGTCATTTGCAGATGCCAAGAATGCAATATCGTCTGCTCGAACATAAGTACATAGTTACTTCTTGATGACAGGGAAGTGTGCTCATGAGAATATTAAAAACCACCAGGGAAAGGACTGAGCCTTGCGGTATGCCACTCATTTGTTTATACCTAGAAAAAGAAAGGCCGCTTTTGTAGCAATAGAATTCTCTTTCACCTAAAAATTGAGTGAATCCATGCTACTATATATCCAGGAACACCACAGGATTTTAACCGATTTATCAATACAGAGTGCTTTACGGTATCATATGCTTTAACGATATCGAGCCTCACTAAGGCAGCGTATTCCTTATGACATCGAGCGAGTTGTATTCGGCTTTCTAAGTCAACATGGGCATGCCAGATGGAGCAGCCGGCCCTGAAACCAACCTAACAGGGACTAAGAATGGAATTATCATTAATAAATTTTATGATACGAATGTGAAGAAGCCTCTCAATTAATTTTACTGCACTTGATATAAGCGCAATAGGCCTAATGTTCTCTAATACATACCTTCCGCCTCGTTTCTTAAGCATCATAATTACTTTGGCAAGCTTCCATTGCAACGGAATCCAAGCATATTTTAGTGAATAACTTACCAGGTCTAAAACAAAGTTAGGCGATTCCTGTAACACTATTTTTAACATTGCATTTTCGACACCGTCAGGGCCAGTGGCTGTATTCGGTAAGCATAGTTCAGTCTTATTTAGCTAAGATAGAGAAATTAGAGTAAAGCCATCCAAAGGCTCTAATGCAGAAGGAATAGCCGGAAGCGGGGCAATAAATCTATTTTCTAAGCCTTTGGCAATCTCTTCTAAGGTGGCGCTCAATTCTTGTGGGGTCAAAACAATCGAGTCTAATGCCAAGGGCGTTGGTAGCACCTTCCTACCACGAAGAAATGCGAATAAAGCACGCCTATTTTTTAAAATTTGATAGATAACCGTAATGCCTAATATCATATTCATCTTTGGCTCAATTACCAGTACGCCTAAATGCACCAGCGTGAAACTGATCATTTTCCTCATTTGTCGGTCATTGATTGTGCATGAGCATTTTCCAAGCGGCTTTTCTTTTTCTATAGTCCTGCGTACACTCATCATTCCACCAACGACAAGCGGTGCCTTTAGCCGAAGGGATGACAAATTCAGTTTGCTTCCGGGAACCCTTGAGAATTGAGCAAATAATTGAAGCGATTTCCTTATCATTGGCATTGACAAGTTTCGAAATGGCTGAACGCAAGGAAGTCTTAAATTTCTTATGGTTCACAAATGTGCATGCATGGTATTCTAAAGATGTTATTGAACAAATGATTTCGAATGGCACAGGAAGATGATCACTGTTGGTTGCTGAGTCAACTGCTACCCACAACGAAACCTTGATGTCAGCACTGCAAAATGTTAAATCTAACACTGAACGAAAGTGACCTCTAGCAAACGTTACTTGTCCTGTGTTCTAACATGAAAGGTGACTATCAATAGTCCACTCCCATAGTCGCTTACCGCACGAATCTGTTTTTAGCCCCCACGACACGTGATGCAAATTAATATCCCCTGCAAGAAATATTTCTTTTCCACAGGCAGCCACAGCCCTATCAAGTTGACACGTACTTTGCACACAAGTGGGGAAATAAGCATTTATAATTGAAAATGAATGATACCATGGGAGACATAATATTGCCAAAATTTCACAGTCGGAATCCATAATCTGAAAAGAAATTTTTGCCTTGTGACAAATTTTACTGGAAACAAATATGAGTAATCCTCCACCTCGCGAGTCTCAATATAATCAGAAAGACCGAAAACATCTAGAATAAAAATTTTTCGTTCGTGAAAACAAAGTTTCTTGAAGTATGACATCTGGATTAAGGTGAATAGATAGGCGAGATAAATCTGTTAAAGCTGAGAATATAGAGCGACAGTTCCACTGCAGCACTTTCAAATGTCCAATGGTGTTGATCGCACAGCAACGGCAACTGCCGCCTTTAGAATACTTTATTTAATCATAGGAAATGGTTGGCTCTTTCTTTATTTTGGTTTCATAATTGCAGAAATTGGGGATGCCGTACGTTCAGGAGTTCGAGTGTCAAGTTCCATATCTGTGACATTAACGGTGTCGGAATAAGAGGGATCATCCTCGCCTGGTTGGATTAGTGGGGTAGTGTCTGTCGACTGATCTACAAATGCAGAAGACGTCTCTACCTTGTTGCTGGGCATTCGAGGTGTGGCGTTAAATACTGAGGACTGCATGAGTGTCTTAGTGGTGTGCATTATTTGCATCATCTGACTGGAAATGATTCGTGCTAAGCAATCAGATAGGCTAGATAACAATTTATTCATTGCTTTAGCCATTGCTTTTTCCACAGCAGAGTCAATTGTTTGCGAGAGAATAAGATCCATGCTTGGAGTGTTGCACGCTTTAACACCACAGTATCCGAAGGCCCTGTCTTTATTGTATTGTATTGTATTGGGTTTTATTGCGCATAAGCAACTAAGGCTATCATGCGCCAAACACATGGTATAATTTATTTCAAAGATTGGGTATCCTCAGCGAAGGTCCTTGTCCGGACAAGGACTCTGAGGAGGCCCTGTCTTTAATAACTGCAATTGCATATCTTTGGGAGCGGCGACGGAGGTCAATTATTTCAAAAATTATATTTCTTGAGCACAAGCTGAGCAGTTCGAATAAGTCTGCTGGGTGTGTTCCCCCACAGAGGCAGCACTTCTGAGATTATGCAGTGCATTCACTTGAAGGATGACCATCTCCATAGGTGCGGCAACGCAAGCTCGACTTACATCTTTCTGTGCTGTGCCCGAATCTCCAACAATTCTGACATTGGATTGGACGTGACGAGAGTGGTTTAGACACGGAACGCAAGATGCCACACCTTTATTACTGACAGGCATGATGTATCCACAAACTTTGCAATTATTGATTCCTTCGGAATCCTCCCATTATTCACCAAGGTTTCAGTTGGACTTAATCGGGAGCCTACGCCCCGTACAAGACCTTTAGTACACGCAAGGTGAGGCGGAATAAAAGCACTCACCGGGGTGGAAGCGAGTAAAGTGCATTTCAGTAGGTCTTCAACACAGGTCTCATCGGGCGACCGACACACTCCACCTCCCCGTCCGAACGCTCGCACGTCAGTGATGGTCAGGAAGTGGTTGGACATGGTCTCAAGTTCCTTCTGGACAGCTTGTGGATTCGTGATCCTGGTGGAACCTCCATTGGCAAGCACAAGCGCAACAGGAATGGTGCTGACACCACTGCGAAAAAAATAAATCGAGACAATTCATTAGGTGGCAGCGATGCTGACCAGGCGGATCGCACCTGGCCAGGAGAACTGGTCGACATCAGCCCAAGACGGCTGACGCAAGGAATGACAATAAATCAGGGTCTAAAATAAAGTTAGTGAGACACCTGAAACCGCCCAATACTCAGCCAAAACACCACTGCGCATCAACGAAACTGCCGAGAGCTGCTCGAGCTGACCCGTGCGGGACAGGGAAGAGCGTTCACGTTCCATATACATGGCTCAGATGCGGGTTATCGTGGCGTCTGCGAGCGGAAATTATCATCATCAGCAATGGCTCGAGCGTCGTCGTCTTCTTCGTTTAACGTCCCTCGGCGGAACCGCGCGAACGCGCTCGTGCCACCTCTCGCGCGTTCGTCGTCGCTGTCTTCTT
This sequence comes from Dermacentor andersoni, assembly GCF_023375885.2. Classification (NCBI taxonomy): domain Eukaryota; kingdom Metazoa; phylum Arthropoda; class Arachnida; order Ixodida; family Ixodidae; genus Dermacentor; species Dermacentor andersoni. The sequence goes on along the minus strand of NC_092824.1, from coordinate 96,473,993 downwards.
CCACAGCTGGCTCCGTTGCGCAAAAAGAAGCCATCACCATCAGCAATGGCTCTGTCGAGTGCGGCGAACGTCGCAGCCCTGTAGGCGAACGACGCGATTGCTCTCAGTTTCGTTCCGCCGGTGTAACGGGTGGGCCGCGCATCGTCAGGACTGCAGAAGGAACAGCGCGCGTATATGAAGAGCGACGGAGGGACGCGAGTGTGATCGTCGACGGCTCGCGGACGCTAACGCGGTGACCGACGAGCGTGAGGGCGAGACGGCACGTAAGCGACCAGCGAGAACCGGCGAAGCACACCGGGAGTCAGAGAATGGCGCGAAGCGCCTTCGGCGTCAACGTGCAACACTAAGTGTACCACTAAGCGCAATAGAATCATGAACGTGAATGAGTTTCAAGGACGCGAACGCGAGGTTCCTAAGAGACATCTTTGATCGTCATTTCGGCTCTACTTGTGACGTCTGTGACCGACTATGGTTCGATTACGGCCCCACTAAGGTCGCAGCCGTGAGGGACGACGAGAAGCGGCAAAGTGCGCTGGAGGTGTTAACGCTGTGCTTCCTCTGCGAGTGTGTTTCGGACTTTCGGGTGTGTGGTAAATGTAGAGAGGCTCTGCTAAAGGCTGGGGTTCCACGTTTCTCGACGACGAGCGGTTACGTGTACCCGCATATGTGCCGGCGCATCTTCCGAAGCTCAACGCCGATCGGATCAGCTTCGCTGGTCATCCACCTTCACAGAGTAGAATGACTCAAGAATATTTTAAATCAATTGAGGCATTTCGAGCATTCATTCATTCATTCATTCATTCATTCATTCATTCATTCATTCATTCATTCGTCGCACGAAAACACCACACGTAAAAAAATTAAATTATATATGGGGTTTTACGTGCTAAAACCACGATCTGATTATGAGGCACGCCGTAGTGGGGGGGGGGACTCCAGAAAATTTGGACCACCTGGGGTTCTTTAACGGGCACCTAAATCTAAGTGCACGGGTGCCGGGTGCTTTAGCATTTCGCCCCCATCGAAATGCGGCCACCGTGGCTGGGATTCAATCCCGCGATCTAGTGCTTAGCAGACAACACCATAGACACTAAGCAACCACGGCCGGTCCGAGTTAATTTTAACGGAAACCTACTGTATTTGGTATTCAGTATATCCAGGCGCGGCATTGACTTGATAAATCGGAGGGATAAAACTGAGGGAAAGGATGGCCTAATTAAACAGACCTGTAGTTAACTGTTGTCCCGTGAAGACTGTTGGGATTCAACAGCTCGCTGCATACAGGGTCAAGGTGCCGCTGAAATCAGAAACCAAAAATGTCTTCAGCGGCATTTCGCAAGGAATAAGGCGATTAAAAACAGCCTCATTTTTTTTTATGCCTACGCGACACAGTTCAGTATAATGGAGGATCGCAGACGTGGAATAAGCACCTGCGTCTGCGATTCCTTTCGGCCTGATTATTTCTTTTTCGCGTATGTTCTTGCCAGGCGTTAACGAAAAAAAAATCACACGTATCAAGAATTAAAAAGAAAAAGCCCGGCAGATTAGTTTAACATGGGAGAACTCGCAAGGCAGGTTCATGCAAATCTGTTATAGTGCAACTAATGCGACGCACTGGGTCTCCCTACTGTGGGTTGGGCGATGTTCATGAAATATATCAAGAACGCATGACTGCCCTTAACGCATCGAAAACCGGCACAGGTTGTCCAGACACGAAAGCGGCCAACCCGGGTGCTGTCTGCTCTGTAGAGGACATGAAGGGATGAGAACTGGGCCAAATTCCAGACAGCCCTTCACAAAACTGTTGGAGCATTCATTAGCATTCTGTTATAGATTATTAACATAAAGCCTCCCTTCCACAATAAGGTTCAAAACTAAAGGGAATACCGCGATATTTTGTGACACCTCCTTTAGAGGAAGGAAATTTCGAACAAGTGCTAGGCCACATCATTCCACCAAAATGAATGTGCCGTAAGCACCGACTCAACATGCACCATTAAAAGTGTGAGCAAACGGGAAAAAAAAATTCGTAAAGCAGTTCATTTGGAAGACAAGTCAAATGTACACGTACACTTGATTTTGACGCCTTTTTCGTTTTCCTACGTGCAATAGGGGGCCTCCGATCGGCTAATTTGTCGAGACGAAAGTGATCCTTGACACACCGTTTTGCTACTGCAATATACAGCCGCTTATGTGGTACGCGCACTGTACGACCGGCCCAAGTCCACCTCTTTTCTGTATTTACACACCTGAATGTCGGCCACGCGTCGTTCTGTAAACCCATGCCTTTCATTTTCAGCACCGCTACCAGCGGTATAGGTCATCGTACAAGAACGTAATGTGACCCACACGAAACCTTCTTTTCAATCATAGGTAACATTACCCGTGCGGCAGTTAAATGCCACTTTGAAGTGGTTGCAGGCGCATCGTTTGATTCAATGAATCAAGCTATAAAACATGGCGTATAATATTGTTCTTTCGAGACGAAATCCAAGCGAAAAGAAAACAGAGAATGTAAAGGTTTAATTATCACATAGTCAATAAGTGCAATAACTTACGTAGTGCAAAACAAACGACTCGTACAGAACGGTGTTCCCCGGGGTAACACACGGTGTACTGTAACTCACTGCTCCCGCCCACCAACAAATAAACAAGACAGATACCACAACAGACACCCTCCCTTCGCCCGGCAAGAGACGTGTAACCCGGCCCGGAGCCTTCACACGAATTCGTCTCACACACGTCGGTACGACCACGGCTGGACTCGTCACTGGAATCGCAGCAGCTATGTGCTGGACCAACCACGGTTCCGCTGTCGACTGCGCCGTGGGAAAACGACCTCGTGCATCCGTTTTGCCTGGCTGGTCCGCGGGCGTTGTGTGACGTGTTTCACACTGGACAAATCGCGCGAGAACAAACGAGAACAAAGTAAGCTACTGAGTGTCCTGAACCGATGCGGAGTATATATGTGTCTCCAACGCGAACGTCAATCGACTAGCTCATCGGTTCGGTGTCACGTGGTTCCCTTTCGAAGCCAACTTCCATCCGCGGACAAAGGAAGTCTTGTCCTCCGAGCGAAGAACGGCCCAAAGCGTGGACGACGAGAAGCTACCTCGGACTGCCCGACGAAAGTCACTTTTCTCGCTTGTGCGTCCTTCGAAGGTGGCGGTTGAGCGAGCAGCGCTGCGAGAACACCCCGGGACACAGACGGCAGTGATAGGGCTTGGCTCCCGAGTGGGTGAGCGTGTGGGCCACGAGGGTTCCTTTCAGGGCGAACTGGCGGCCGCACACGGTGCACGAGAAGTTCTTCTCGCCCGTGTGGGTCACCAGGTGTCTCCGCACGGCCGAGCGGTTGCTGAAGGTCCTCTCGCAGATGCCGCACATCCGGGAGCTGGCGTCGCGTCGCCGCCTGCGTCCGCGCTTCGGCCGCGGCGCCTCGTACCTGTCCGAGGCCCTACGAGACGATAAACAATCAGAGGGACGGCCATTGTATTGTCACGCGCAGTACGAATATCGGACTTCGTTGCACGATGATTGCCTACGGTCGCGGACACTGCGTGTGCACCGGCCGTCATCACTAAACTCCGCCAAGAACAAGTAGTTGTCATGTGACATCACCAGTAAAACACGTTGTGGGGCTAGTTGGTGCATAGCTTTGAATAGATGAAGCGCCAATAGTGACGGCACACAGAAAGGAACACAGACGGGACAATGCGCCTTGTCCTGTCAGTGTTGCTTCCTGTGTGCCGGCATTATTGGCGCTTCATCTATTCAAAACGACATCACCAACACGGCAGTTCGCGCTGCTCTACAATGCGCCACCAGCGCTGATCCGCTATAGGGAGGCCACGAAAATGGTACGACATTTTGGCGTGCCCTTGTACCAACGTTTTGCTATAGCTCTATGCGTCCAGCCGGGCTCTGTCCGAAGCAATGCATGCACCTTGGAGAAAGCGCGCACTCTCATACGTTCTAGCACGCGGGGTCCCGGTCAGGCCAGAATCTAGACACGCGTGTATACGCCAATATGAGCGGGGGGACGGGGGTGATTGATGACGCCGCGAAATCGCAGCGTGTGGCTGCTGTAATAAACTGTTTCTACCGCTGGCTTGGCTGTGTGCATTATACGGCGGTGCTGTTGCCCCGCTGGTTTGGCGGCTGGTCGCCCATATATCTGTACCATGGCGACCACGCAATTGACGTCCGTGCAACCTATTATCGAGCGCACATATTTTTTCCCGCTTTCTGGCGGTGGTCGCTTTTCGCCGGACTATTAGCGTTATTTGTTGCTAGGCGCGCTGTCACGTTTCGTATTTACGGCGATTGTCCACGTGTTAGTAGGACAAGATGGCGGCCGCGACGACATCATCAGTACAAAGCAACCGAGGGCCGTACAATTACGGCGATCAATGTAGGTTGATGGCGTTTGCTAATTCGAACCCCTGCGTATTCTTTTATTTATTTTATTCTATAAAGTTCGATTCGGTAATTTTCAATTAACTCATCCGATTGATAACGTGTCAAAGCGAAAGCTTTAGAGGATGCAGTGAACTGGCAGATAACAGCATTCGTAGCAATCTAAAAGGTCTTGGGTGGTGGTTTTGTTCCCGAACAAAGAAAAAAAAAAGAACAAAGGAACGCAGGCCGGGGGAAAAATAAAGTACCACGTGTCAGCGCGTCCCCGTGCTACGAATTACAGTGACATCGAATACAGGCTTAGCTTATCGCACTGGGAACGGGCGATAACCCGACCGTGCCCCTTCCCCAACACTTCAGCAGATTGCGGCGCGTATCTCCTGTCCTTATCAACGCGAAGCCCTCCGAGGTTTCAATTCGCATAATATGCACGATACTACGCCTGATTTTACCCATGGCGTGCAACATCGCGGAGACTCGAAACTTCTTTGCAGTTGCTGCCTTCCCACAGAAAAATAGAAGTCTTTTTTTTGTTGTTAATCGTCGTTTAATCAGACACAGGAATGAGTCGGGAAAAATTATCCCTTAACAATGAAGAAACTGTACGTGCTATGCCGATGTTAATGCGGTGTTCTGTAGGTGACTTGGCGTTGAGTTGTTTTTTTACACGGATTTTCGAATTGCAGCCTATCGAGGCTGCTGCCTCAAGTGCAGGCTCGCGCGAACAGGCCCGACCATGAAGCTTGACCACGAAACGCGCATAGTTATACAGCGTAATTACAAAACTTTTATTGCGTACCTTCCACAGTGTTACACGCTATGTATGAAATGGAGAATAGATAACAATCGACGCTTACTTTGGGGGCCACTGGTACCGCTGGTGGGCAGACGCGTTATCACGTGGTATTCTTAATTCCCAGGGCTTTCTTCTTTCGTTGAAAAAACAGAAACACCAGGTTTACATAAAATGCTGTAATTTGTCGACAGTCGACATCTTCCACAACTTCTGGATTGGCGCCGCATTGTAGTGGTCATTAACGAAAGGCAGGTCATTAAGCCAAATTATGTATTTTTGTGAAATTACAAAAAAAAATCGACTAGCATGCAGAACGTCTATAAACATAGCGATCTACGCTCGCGTTTAATCGCCAATTTATATTATTTGTTTAGGCGACATTCAGTTGTGAGAGCCGGCATATCAAGTAGAAGGATCACCTTGGGTCGTCGTCCAGGCTGCCCGAATCACTGGAACCTCCAACGCTGCTTTTTCCAGGACCTGCTTGGCCGCCGCCGGATTTCGCGGTTGGCGCCGTGGTTCCAGCCTTCCCTTTCCGGGCCATACCTGCACCATTCCAGGAAACGGGCCGGGTGAACACTCGGCGACAACACAAACACGCACCGACGATTCCACTTCGTAAAGGAGAAAACGGCCCGGCGAAAACATGTTATCACTATACGAGGCCTGTTGCGATGATGGTTGGAAGCTTGCTGCGGAGTGGCACAATAGTGATGGCATCATCATCAAGGTTGTGCCACTTGGCGGCAAGCTAAAAGCCTGTTGTTCACCCTTTCCCCATGCGTAAGGTATAGAGCAAACTGCGCATGCGTCTGGTTGTTCTCTGCTTGTCCTTGATTTCTCTCTATATTTCACTATCACGCGGATCAATGTAAATATCAACGTGCCAATATGCACTGTCTAGGCACGAAGCGAAACCACGGAAACCATTCAGACGCGACAGGTCTCATGAGCTGCGCTTTAACTTGACGTAGTCAGTGCTGCGAACTTTCGGCCTTGCGATAGCTTTAGGTTTTTAGTTCGAGTACGATACAGCCAGTATATAGCTAAGCCCCCTGGATAAACTAAAGGTAGTGTCATTCCTCCTCTCCCGGCCTCGCTTTCCTTCACCGATAGTCCTTGCTGTTCGCTCTTTTTGATCGCAGCGATCGCAGTATCCACGGTCAATGCGATCAAGAGCAACTGGCATTGCCCCGACGCAAATCGAAGCAAAACGCTAACAGAAAAAGGCGCGGGCGTTTCCGTGGAAACGCCACGAGCACAACCCCGTGGCTTCACTCCACCAAAAAGGAGACGCGATAAAAGCATGTCGCCGCCTTTAGCTTTTTTCAGGGGGCTTAAGTATAACCGTACTGGTACACTATGGCCCTATCGAATACAGCGAGTCGTCGCGGTATGGACCTTTCTTATGCCGTTAAGGAAATTAATTTCGAACCCAGCGTGCATCTCGACGTTGACGTAGTGCTCTGCCTTGTGTCGACAGAACATGTAACATTTCCAAAGCAACTTTACCAAATTTGCAGCGCTCTTTTTAGTCTGCGGCACCGTTCTACATCCGTGGGAACACATCGCGCAGTGTTGTTCTCTAAGAAAAAAACATACAACCGGGAGGCAAGGCTCGCTAACTTTGCTTGCATCGTTTTATAACCCCAAGAAGATTAACGGCCGACTGTGGATCGCCAGGGTGAGCAAAAGTCGCAGTTTTACGGCCGAAAGGTTTATCATTAAAAAGATCGCAAAGTATTGGGCAATCACACGAAGTTCGTGGTTTTATAGGCCGTAACCAGACTACACCGCCACCTGGCAATACGTCCCCCCCGCTGCATCTCACCACTACCTCCGGTTTCAATGACGCGAACAGTCTACTGCTTCGCGTAAGAAGCCACGTTGCACTTAGCGCGCTTTCAACGGATGCCATTGAAAGGTGCTGTAATTATTTACGATGCTTTCGAGGCGTTGAGGTACACACCGTAAACACAGTTGACAGCCTACCATAATGCCGAAAACAAAATCTAAACAAATCGGGACAATTACTGTAGACCAGTCAGTGCTTAAGGCGTCTGCACAGGTCAGTTGTCCTGAGTAAGGGTAGCAATGTCTTCGTCGCCTCTCCTGCAGCGATGACTGGCGAGGTCGGTGACGTTAGCACCAGTCGCAACACAAACCAAACGTTACCAGCGTTAATCCCAGCCAAAGCTTAAAGCTAGTCGTGTTTCTCACTGCCCTGAAACCATTGGTCCGCCTACTTACCGATCGTGGTGAGTCGGTGAGCACGTCTGTCTCCCGCGATGTGTCCGACTAGAAGAGCTCCCTCGAATGAACCACGCTGGCGATGGCTGGTTGGTTGACCTCAGGTGACATGGTGCAACCCACTACGGGTTATATAACCACGAATCGGGCTGTAGTAGAAACAAAGCTGGAAAACATTCCTTTATGTATAAAGAAATAATACAATGAAGCGACTTTAATAGCAGGTTAAATATAGCCACAGTAAAGGAGCTTATTTCTCAGACTTCTGTTTTTATGAATATTAAGAAATGCAATAAAGAAGGGATGCTGTGAATGTCGTTACGACTAGAAACAAATAGAAAAATTAGCGCGGCGTGGTCGTTTTATCGAGTTCAAATTTAAAGAAGTCATCACATACGTTCCCGTAGCCGAAACTTAGTGCCGACGCCCCTAGGGACAATATAACGGCAATGGTCCTTAATCATATGGTATGTACCCACTACCGTACATAGACAATGCACTGGCTTTGCAGTTGCCAAGGTGACCAAGTAGCGCATTGCTTCTTTGTGACTCCATGGCTGGAGATGCCAAATCTTGAGTAGATATTAAAAAAATATATACATATTCTTTTCGGATGATATCAGAAATCTTGGTAAAATCGAAAGCGTGGAAGAAGGCATACACCCGATGCATTTATTTGCTCACTTGTATGGAAATATCACATAGGTAATCGCACATAGAATCAGGAACACCTTAGACTTCTGTCAGCCAAAGGACCAGGCAGGATTCCGTAAAGGCTACTCAACAATAGACCATATTCACACTATCAATCAAGTGATAGAGAAATGTGCAGAATATATCCAACCCTTATATATAGCTTTCATTGATTACGAGAAAGCGTTTGATTCAGTCGAAACCTCAGCAGTCATGGAGGCATTACGGAATCAGGGTGTAGATGAGCCATATGTAAAAATACTGGAAGATATCTATAGCGGCTCCACAGCCACCGTAGTCCTCCACAAAGAAAGCAACAAAATCCCTATAAAGAAAGGCGTCAGACAGGGAGATACGATATCTCCAATGCTATTCACAGCATGTTTACAGGAAGTATTCAGAGGCCTGGAGTGGGAAGAATTGGGGATAAAAGTCGATGGAGAATACCTTAGCAACTTGCGATTCGCTGATGATATTGCCTTGCTTAGTAACTCAGGAGACCAATTGCAATGCATGCTCACTGACCTGGAGAGGCAAAGCAGAAGGGTGGGTCTGAAAATTAATCTGCAGAAAACTAAAGTACTGTTTAACAGTCTCGGAAGAGAACAGCAGTTTACGATAGGTAGCGAAACACTGGAAGTGGTAAGGGAATACATCTACTTAGGGCAGGTAGTGACCACGGATCCGGATCATGAGACTGAAATAACCAGAAGAATAAGAATGGGTTGGGGTGCGTTTGGCAGGCATTCTCAAATCATGAACAGTAGGTTGCCATTATCCCTCAAAAGGAAAGTGTACAACAGCTGTGTGTTACCAGTACTCACATATGGGGCAGAAACCTGGAGGCTTACGAAAAGGGTTCTGCTGAAATTGAGAACGACGCAACGAGCTATGGAAAGAAGAATGATGGGTGTAACGTTAAGGGATAAGAAAAGAGCAGATTGGGTGAGGCAACAAACGCGGGTAAACGACATCTTAGTTGAAATCAAGAAAAAGAAATGGGCATGGGCCGGACATGTAATGAGGAGGGAAGATAACCGATGGTCACTAAGAGCTACGGACTGGATTCCAAGAGAAGGGAAGCGTAGCAGGGGGCGGCAGAGAGTTAGGTGGGCAGATGACATTAAGACGTTTGCAGGGACAACATGGCCACAATTAGTACATGACCGGGGTAGTTGGAGAAGTATGGGAGAGGCCTTTGCCCTGCAGTGGGCGTAACTAGGCTGATGATGATGATGATGATGATGGAAATATACATTTCTGACATCGGATAGATATGCCCAAATAGTTGAACGAGCGCCTTTTATCGCACAGAACACCTACCCGCCCACCCAAGCATTTATCACCTGTTACATGGCATTGTACCTGCATGCAATCACTTCGCAAGTGCTGGTTATGAGCGGCAACTTGAGATGATGATGATGAAGACCACACAACGAGCGATGGCACGAAATGATAAGCGTAATGTTGAGCCACTATAATACCGCAAGGTGGATTGGAGAGCAAGCGGGAGTCGGTGATATCCTATATAGTTGACATTAAAAGTGAGATATGAAGCTGTACAGGGCACATAACGCGTAGGTCAGATAAACGGTGGTCTATTACTTACAGAATGAGTGCCACGAGAAGGGTAGCGCAATCGAGGACGGCAGGGAATTAGCTGGCGCGAAGAAATTATAACTTGCAGGCATAGTACGGTGCGAGCCGGCACCATAATCGGAAATCAATCGGGGAGGCTTTCCTCATAAATAGGTGACAAATAGGTGACGTTGATGATCATAACAATAATAATGATCATTATGATGGCAGTGCAGTACATCCTCGCGTGCCAAGCAACGGAGCTTCGCGGCCGACGTCGAGGTGTGGATCGGACCGCCAGTGACCACTAGCACTATTGCCAAGGGCCTATAGATGGCTTTGCAACAATACTTTTGTAAGCATATAGAAGTAAATTCATTCATTCATTCATTCATTCATTCATTCGTTTCCTTTAAGAGAGCTTTGGGTGGCCTCTTCGGGATTGGCTGCTGAATACCACGGTATCTGAACTCTATTAGTATCAGTGGCGCAAAATATTGGAGAACATGCAGTGAAGCGAACTTTTCGTATTGCATACTGTAACTTGGAGTATACAAATTACGGATAACAGTACATAAGAAACTTAAACAGAACAAGCTTGGATTAATGTGCTAGTGCCACGCCGTTTCAAAACGGTACGCTCACTATCATAATTATCATCAACCTATAGAGTGTACACAACAGGCGTATTTCGAATGCACTGCAAGGCAAAGGTTAAAGAGTGATCGAGTAACCAATCAACTGTGACTGCGAAACGGCAACCAACGGGCACACGTAAATGCTCGCAATATAGCTGGCGTGGTGATACCACACCAAGTCAAAATCAGTGGCCCTCCACCCCAGCCTCTCTTCACAGCCCCAGAGTCAAGAATCACTTAGTCAATCAACCACTTACAGATCGTGTCGAGCAGCACGACGTTAATATTCCAACTCCAAGGCCATGGGGAAGGTGAACGTAATGTTGTTGTCGGTTACGGCCCCCCGGATCAGTCCAGTCCGGATCGTCATTATTTCGCCGACCTTGGCGAGGCCGTCCTTGGTCAGGATGTCACAGACCACGTCCTCGCAAAAAGGTGGCCATAATGCATAAGGGGCCCTTCATCAGCAGGACAATGTTCCTTTCTCCGTCCAGCACAAAAAAAAAAAAAGAAGAAAAAAAACCGGGGATATGACGGATGACTTGTCGGATGCAGCCGATCAGGGCACACGCAGAATCGTTCCCGTCCATTATCTGCGGCCGAAAGCGAAAAAAAGAACACCGAAAAAGAAACCATGTCAGTAGACCAATTTATTTTAAGCGACCTCTTGCCGCCCGATTTTTGACGTGTCCCTCTTAGTGGGCAGGCGCCATAAATGCGGCACATCATCATGCCGCTTGTGGCATTCAGATGGTGACCTCGAACGGTATATGCGAGTTAAGATTCCCCGACATGGAAGCCGCTTTCCTATATCGGACGGAATGAGAAAGTATGCCAAAATTGTATCAAGATTTGTACCAAGTTCTGCACAGAAGCCCTAGCTGCTGGTCAAAATAAAGTTTAGCCTTTTTTTTAGGAAGTTTTGCAAACGACCAGAATTCTTTTTTAGATTTCAGTTCCGCCCAAAAGGCGAAGCACCGATCGCGATAGCAAACTAGCAGGCAGCTATACGAAGTAATGATAGCAGCTTTATCGGCCGTGTAAACTCGTAAACATTAATTTACTAACTAAAATAGCAAGCATGGCGTTACGCGCGCACAGGCGAACATCGTGTTCTTCACGACGTACATCCGTGAGCAAAAGTATACGGACCACAGGGTCGCCGAAAAAACGGAATTTCTTCGTAAACACGCATAAATTGAAACTGTAGGGTGGACTAGAAAATTCGTAATGCCAAGTTTGGACTGCAGTCTTTCATTTCAATGTGCGTTCACAGACAGAGAAGAAAATTAGTTTTGTCGCGCAATCGCTGGTCCGTATACTTTTGCGCACGAGTGTACCTGATCGTACGGCACGAACACTGCGTGCGTCGCGAGGTGAACATTCTTTCTTTATTTATTGATTTGTTTAAGACAATGCACAGATTGTCTTAGGGGACACGGCTAAAGGCATATATATGCCTGACTAGGCCGTGCCACCCGTACATTGGCAGCAAAATGGCAGTGGCAGGCTTTAAGGAGAGCACACGTGAAATTATAGTAGTACACATTTTCCAACACTTCAGTACACAATTCACGTAAAAAGAAAGAAAAAAGATTGAATCTTACACAGTTTTCTAAGCACTTGAAGCACAAAAACAAAAACATGTACGAAATTTTTTATACCTGTAGTTGAACATTTCTATTAGCCGTCGGATAGTAATAATTATTTTGCCGTTTTCTTCAAGCTTTGCTTTGAAATTCCAGAATTTAGCAGGTCCAATACCAAGGGGTAGTAGTTTAGAAGGTTAGGAAGTTGAACTGCTAGATTTTGACCGCCGTATTTTGTTCTGCAACGTCGTTTTCCTATAAGAGTTTTTCTGAGGTTATAGCTTATCGTTCTGCCATGGTATTTGCTTTGGAAGGAACATTTGTCTTCCCAGAATTGCCGTGAAATTTCGAGGAATAATTTGCAAGTGTGAAGTTTTGATGCTGTTAATATTTCATATTTCTTATAGGATGCTTTAGTGGTATCGGTATGTCCTAAGTTACCTATTGCACGCAGTGTGCGGTTTTGGAGTGTTTGATCTTAAGTTAGTTTGTGTAGTGGTTTACCGAACCAGGATACAATAAGTTAATCGAGAATGTATAAGCGCGTTGTAAATATTGCGCTTCCCATTTATCGGTAGCAAATATCGCAACCTGTATAGACACAAGTGTGCAGTCAAGGGCTGGACGGTCTGGTCAGCTTTCTATAGAAAGTAATTACTGCTTTCACTGACCAAACGAAAACGTAAAAGAAGAGACAATATGCACTCCTACTGTGGCCACGAGAAACGAAAGCCACGGACAAGAACCCACGAGCAACCAACCGTACGAATCAGAAACAACTTTGAGTTGTTCTACGGCAATCCAGCCTATATTTTACGGAAGCGTTTTCAGCGCCGCATTATATTGGGCTGTTAGCGCTGCCGTTTGCTATGTAGCAACCAAAGGCAGGGTACTATAAAGTCGATGGGTATGGCTGAAAATAATTTTACGCGTGCGTTGAGTGTTCTACGACCATGTTATTTCGACGTCAATTAGCACAAAACTGAGAAATTGGTCGTGTAATAGCCCGACATGGAGGGACCCGTGAATCAAAAATAAAATCAAAAAGATTCCCAAAGAGCCATATTTCCAGTGATGAAGCAACATTGAAGTCTTCAAGGTGGCCTTGAAGCCATGACTTAGGTGACGCGCGTGTGATCATAAGGGAACTGCCCGCTTTTTTCAAAAAAGTAACTTCGTAGAAGGAAAGTAGAAAATTGAGGGCGCAAAGCTGGGGGAGTACGGAGGACGGCGAACAATATACACGGGAGCGGGCTTCCATTTGCGAATATGCGAATTGTGAGCAGCAGCATTGTCTTGGAAGAATAGGACGCCTTACGATTTTGATTAATTGCCTCAATTTCGTGAACAAGTTATCACAATAGGTGCCCGTTACGGTGGCAAATTCTGGCAGGAAATTTGTCATCACTACTCCTTGGTGGTCCCACAGAACTGTCACCATCTCCTTGCTAGCTGAGCTTTGCATGCGTGATTTTTTTTTCGTATCGCTGTGCTTCCTTTGCTTAGACGAGAGTTTAGTTTGAACCCAAGTTTCACGTATTGTAATCAACCTTACAAAACAGTCATCTTGGTATTTCAAGGCACGCGGTCAAACGTTCAGGTTTGCAGGTCACTCGGTCGTCCTTGCGAAAAAAGCAAGCGGGAAACCGAATGTGATGGCACCTTTCACACTGTGCGAATGTTCTGAACAATATTTCCTATACATCCTACACTAGCCTTGAACTTTTCAGCTAGTTCTTCGATTATTATGCGTTGATGTTCCGAATGGCAGCCTCTCGTTCTGTGACAGTGTCCCCTTCCATGGCTGAATCAGGTTGACCAGGAGTCTGTGTCGTTTCGATTAAGTTCCGTCCACATTTGAACTGTCGATGTCAGCACCTAGCGACTACATACGATGGGGGTATCCGTCCTATACACTGTCGTTACTTACTGAAAAATTTGTTGGGGTTGTGCTGCTTTTGAGGATGTGAAAGTTATCAAGTGCCCCGTACTTCACTTGTTCCATTCTCCAACCTTCCTCATCGTCAGTATGGTAAAACAAAAATAGCTATTAGGAGAGAGCTGAATATCTTTTTTTTTTCTGTGCTGGAGTGATGAACGCCTAGCACCGTGCGAAATTTCTTTGCTGCACTTCCGCCCGCATACACACCAATGTGGGTCTGGGGAAACCTTCATTAAACGACCCTCGTAGCTCCACCCTGCAACACCCCGTGTGCACGCTAATGAATACGATTGACAAAGCGTGATGGAGTCGAGCAAGACGCCAAGAGAGCTTGTAAATAACTTTGTACGAGCGCAGTCAGTCTTTTCACGCACAGTGCGTACATTTGAATTGAATGCTCAAGCAATACTTCAACCAAACAGGCCCACTCTGCCAATGACACATTTTATAGCCCATCCGAGCTTGATTAAATATATTTATTCAATCATATTTTTATGTAATAAAGACATGAAAATATTACAAAAGAAAATGAAAGATATGCTAGTATTTGTGGCATTTTTCCAAACAAACGAAAGGGGGCGCTGAATATATAAGAAGCGTTCTTTTGAATATGTATTCGGTGCCAATCTCTCTCATACACTTTACATAACGTAGTCAGGCGGTACAGGTACCTTTTAAAGGAAGTTCCTTGTCTGGTCTGTTCATAGATCTGAAGAAGCGCACAACGGTAGACAGAGAAGACGTGCTCTCCTGTTCAGTGTCTTACCTTTTCTGGTACAAAGTGTGTGCTTCTTTGAGCCTGTAGGTACAGGTATGATTTCGCAATCGATAAGTCAACAAATAGTCAACTTGTCTTTCGGCCGGCTCACGAACTCGCATGTCGGGCCGCGTCACCAAGAATATGCCCATTGACCCACAAAGGAACGGACCGACAGCCACCTCCTTCAAGGGTACGCCCGTCAGCTCAGAACGCTCCCACTTCCCCGTGTCCTTTGTGATGCTTGTATGCAAAGACGTGTCAACATGCCCATTTAGCCTTTCTGTTGCAGCTCGCAAATTAATGTAACAGACCAAGTCCTGAACCTGTGTTTTCGTCGCCTTCGGAGGGTGACAGCAGCTGGCGGCCACTTAGCGAAGCCTGCCCAGCCACCTCACAATGCAAAGGGTCAGGTCAGTTCTCTTCCTCGTCTTCGGATGGTGGCGGCGTCTGGCGTCTGGTCGGCGAAGCCTGTCCAGCCACCTCACAATTCAAAGGATCAAGCCGTGACCAGGTCTCTCCCTCAGCTTCGGATGGTGGCGGCGTCTGGCGGCTTCTCGTCGAAGCCTTGACATCCACCTCACAATGGAAAAGACTGTGTCCCGAACCGGTCTTTCCGTCGCTTTCGGACGGTGCGAGCGCTCGCCGACCGCTTGTCGAAGCCTCATCAGTTACCTCCTCCTGCGTCGCAGTTTGGTCCTTAGCACAGCAAACTTCTCGCAAGTGACGGGACCGGGCAGAGGGCCGAGTGAACCTATTACCGCATGTGCTGCATTCGTACGGTTTTCTGCCCGAGTGCCGGAGCTTGTGTCGCTCCAGGTGGCTCCGATGAGTGAACGTGACCGGACAGTCGCGGCAGGCATACACCTTCCCGCCCGCGTGTTCTTCGATGTGGCTCGCGAATGTTTCCACCTGAAAGAAATCCCTGCCACAGGCACGGCAGCTGTACTTCTCGTTCGCGTGCATCTGTTCGTCGTCGTCATCGTCCTCCTCTTCCTGCTGTGGAGTGATAAGGGGGGAACAAGTTCCAGACGAGCGTGGGTGATCCGAGGCGACGGCCTGACGCCCGTGAGTCCGGCGGTGACGCCTGAGCGTCGCCTTGTCGGAAAACCTTGCTTCGCACGTTTCACATTTGTGCGGTCGCTCTTTCGTGTGCGTCAGCAGGTGGCAGTTCAACGTGTCCAACCTGGCGAACGTGGCCGGACAGAGGCGGCATTTGTGCGGCTTCGCGCGGGTGTGCGTCAACTGGTGCGCGCGAAGGGTGCTCTTGGAGGCGAATTCGCCCCCGCACACCGAGCACTCGTGCAGTTTCCCGCGCGCGTGCGTGACTTGGTGACGAGCGAGCGACGCCTTCTGGGCGAAGTTCCTTTCGCAGATGGCACAGTGGTACAGCCTTTCGCCCATATGCTTGTTCATCAGGTGCCGTCGGACGCACGACCTGCGGGCGAAGGTCTTTTCACATACGTGACACACGTGGGGTCCGTCGCCCTTGAACTTGCGTCGTAGTGTTGCTGGCGCTGCGCTGGCTTCAAGGTCTCTGTAAGCTCAGGAGAAAAAAAATATATATACACATCCGACGCGCATGTTCGAAGCCGTGAAACGAAGTTCTTGTGAAGCTGTAAATAAACACTAAAACTAAAGGCGATGCGTACAATTGTCTTTATTGTTATCATATGCAATGTGTAAACTCATGCAATGAGCTCTAAAGTGGTAGAACAAGGAAAAGCCACGTTTCGATAAGGGGCCTTGTCTACGTCAGTGCAGCAAATGGGGAGGTAGGTAAATCTGTAACAGTCCTCCAAGTGGACATGTCCATTTCGTCTGCTGCTGAAGTTCTGATTGGCTGGGCTGGGCTGCGCGTCCACAGAAGCCAGGCGCCTCAGCCAATCATAACTTGAACAGCAGACAAAATGGACATGTCCACTCGGTGGACTCTTACAAAATACCTCCGCTGCTTTCCATGACGGCGTTTTTATGCCTGTGTAGCTCACTCTCCCCTATCCTAAATGGGGGAGTGGGAGAGAGTGATTCCTTCAGAGTCCGGCTACTCGCCACCTGTGGGATGGAAAGAGTGAGCCAGGCGCGTACACGAAACGTTGATAAAGAAAGCAGTTGCTGCTCTGACGATGACATGTCACTTGGTTGAAATGTTGACTTCAGCGACAATCGTTCTACTGGTGTTAATTATTTCGAGCCTCTATTATTTTGTGAACCTAGCTCTTGTTTCTCTTGTTTTGGTCCTCAATAAAAAAAACTTCAATAAAGGTTTGCCATACCATACCGCACACGTATAAAATTTAATGCCATGCAGTATTTATGCCTATGTACTAGAGCATTCACAAGCTGGCCGAAATGCAAGCTGCCGTTTAAGCGAATGCACACACCAAGACGTTGGCGCAGCGATCTCACGATGGCGACGGTTATATTTGTCGAAGTGGGGCGCGGAAGGCAGCACATTGCCAAAGACTGTAATAGGCGAAGAACTCAGAATAAAAAGACGCAGTTTCGCACGAAAGGCGAAGCATCGATTACGATAGCAAATTACTAGACAGCCATGCAAAGTAAGGATAGTACATTTATCAGCTGTATCAACCTGTAAACATTCGCTTGCTAACTAAATTCATAAGCATGGTGTCAGTGCACAAAGCAAACATGGACGCATCACACTCGATGACTGTGAACACTCGCTGTCGAAACGCTGGCGTGAGGAAACGCGGCAGCAGCGGCGAGCGAAGTGACATTCGTGCTGTCATCGCTTCAACGCAAAGCAAGCGCCGAGGACACACAGCGCACAAAGCTACGAACCGCCGAGTACCTAAACTCTGCCCCCAACGCAGATCGCTCTCAACATACGGCCGCGCGCAGCCGCCACATGCGCAGCTGCAGAAAAAGAGAACGCCCCCCTCCCTCCCGTCCCCCCGCCGCCTCTCAACGTTAGGCGCCTCGCACGAGAGAGAAGACGGCGCGCATCCTCTTCGAATTCGTCCATTTCGCGCGGGCGAGATCGAGCCGCGATCGTTGGCTCCCTCGCACGCTTTCACTCGCACATACAGCATAGGGCGCGCGACAACAGTGTTATTGCCCTTGAACTTTATACGGAACCTCACGGCGACGGCGACGCTCACGGCAGAAATGCGCTTGGAGTGTCCATATAATTGTTATCGCAATAGGAAAGCTATGTGTACGCTGCCCAACTAAAGCAACTTGCATAGATGCGCCAGCCAATTAGGTTCGCTTACTTCAGTGACTGTTAAACAAAACTAATGTTTAACAGTCTCGGACGAGAACCGCAATTTACGATAGGTAGCGAGGCACTGGAAGTGGTAAGAGAATACATCTACTTAGGGCAGGTAGTGATCGCGGATCCGGATCATGAGACTGAAATAATCCGAACAATAAGAATGGGCTGGGGTGCGTTTGGCAGGCATTCTCAGATCATGAACAGCAGGTTGCCATTGTCCCTCAAGAGAAAAGTGTATAACAGCTGTGTCTTACCAGTATTCACCTACGGGGCAAAAAGCTCGAGGCTTACGAAAAGGGTTCTACTTAAATTGGGGATGTCGAAACGAGCTATGGAAAGAAGAATGATGGGTGTAACGTTAAGGGATAAGAAGAGAGCAGATTGGGTGAGGGAACAAACGCGAGTTAATGACATCTTAGTAGAAATAAACAAAAGGAAATGGGCATTGGCAAGGCATGTAATGAGGAGGGAAGATAACCGATGGTCATTAAGGGTTACGGACCGGACTCCAAAAGAAAGGAAGCGTAGCAGGGGGTGGCAGAAATTTAGTTGGGCGGATGAGATTAGGAAGTTTGGAGGGTCAACATGGCCACAGTTAGCACATGACCGGGGTAGTTGGAGAAGTATGGGAGAGGCCTTTGACCTGCAGTGGGCGTAGCCAGGCTGATGATGATCATTGTGACTTCGGTGACATCAAGCGGTTTGCTGTGTTTAAAACTGCTGTTACCTTCACAGAGATCTGTCTGTGGGTCACTAGTTCTACGATGAAGTCAATCTGTTGGCGAATATTACGGGTGATCCTGATATTGGTGCTCAGACAAAGGTATATATAACCTTTAAAAAACGAACTTTGATATTGTAATTAGCGTAGCATACACATTAGCACGCCAAAGTCATTAACCTGCGATCGTACTGCAGCTGATTCGGCTCTTTCAGAGGAGGGCAGGCGCCGAGTTCTCGTGAACAGGGCTTGAAGTGAATTCTTAGGTTACCACCGACTATATACAGGGCGCTATTTTTTTTTTTTTTTTAGCTGCATCAAAATTTTGTGAATATTACCTATGGTGGATGGCACAGTTCTAACCCTTGATCTGAATAGCTCGTTGAGGTGGCCATTACATTACGAGAAAGCAAAATGTTCAATTGAATAATTAACGTACTTGCGTTAACCTTTTAATGAATTTTGCCAGATATTTCCATCTACGAATTATAGCTGCTGAGTTCGCACGGCGCATCCACTTGGAACGAATTCTCTGGACAGCACCAGTTCCGAGATAATGATATTCAATGTCTGACGAAATGCACGGGCGTTCCAGTTACATCTTTAAGAAACCGCTGCTTTATGCATTAAAGCACAAGATTGACTGGAATACCTATGCATTTCGACGGAAACTTAGAAAATTGACATCTCGGAACTGGTGCTGTTCAGAAAATTCGTTACAAGTGGATACGCCGTCCGAACTCAGCGGCTATAATTCGTAGATTGAAATATGTGGCGTAAATTATTTATTAAAAAGTTAATTCGCGTAATTACGTCAATTGTTCAGTTGAACATTTTATTTCACGTAGAAGTAATGGCCGCCTCATCGAGTAACTTAGATCAAGTATTAGAATTGTGTTACCTGCAATACGCAATCTTTAAAAAATTTGGTGCAGCTAAACAAAAAAGCGCCCTGTACAGTACTCACCCGTTTCATGTCTGCCTCTGTCGCTTGATGGAAAGTGGCCCACACGCGTACGTGCTTTTGTGCGCAAGTACCCCTTAATGTGATAGACGCATAAATATTCCCAAATAGCTACTTCGCGTTTGCACGAGTTTGGAGGCGAATTTGCCTCCGTATGCGGGACACCCGTGTGGTTGGTGCTACGCGAGAGATAACTTGTGGGCGAACCTGCTTTCGGTGACGTAGTAATACAGGCGCAGATATTCGTCGGCGTGCTTATTCCTCAGGTGTCGTCGGACGGACGACCTCAGGGCGAAGGTCTTTCGACAGATGTGACAAGCCTGGAGTCCGCCATCGCCGAGTCCACGTGGTCGTGGCCCTGCTCCCTGCACTGCGCTGGTGGCGGAGTCTCTGAAAGTTAACGAGAAGGAAAAATTAGACACGGCCAACGCACTACTATGTGAAGCGAAGTAGTAAGTAAACGCTATAAAATTTTATGCGATGTGTTCCATCATCATCATCATCATCCTATCTATGTCCACGGCAGGACGAAGGCCTCTCCCTGCGATCTCCAATTACCCCTGTCCTGCGCCAACCGATTCCAACTAGCACCCGCAAAGTTGCTAATTTCGTCGCACTACCTAGTGGTGCGACGAAATTCTGCCGTCCTCTATTGCGCTTTCCTTCTCTTGGTACCCATTCTGTCACCCTAATGGTCCAACGGTTATCTAATCTGCGCCTTACATGACTTGCCCCGCGCCATTTTTTTCCCTTAATGTTTATTAGAATATCGTCTATACCCGTTTGCTATCTGATCCAAACCGCTCTCTTTCTGTCTCTTAACGTTATGCCTAGCATTCTTCGTTTCATCGCTCCTTGCGCGCTCCTTAACTTGTTCTATTTCTTAACCATTCTATCTTCATTTAATTGTATGGGCACTCCGGGGAAACTTCTGCCGTCGGCGTTGGCGTTCTTCATCGACGCCGCCATATTGCGTATAGGCAGTGGCGCCACCTATGTGAACTCGGCATGCCGGCTTGGACGAGCCACGGCCGGGCTAGAGGGGAGGCCCGCGCGCCGCACCTCCCGCCCAGCCGTGGGCGAGCGCTCCGTGTTGTACGCCAGGTGCACGTTCGGCGGCACTTCCTTTTGGTTGCGTTCCCCGCAGGGGCGTCTGCGTCAGCAGGCGTTTGGTGCGTTGCGACACCACGGACCCGAGCACATGGGGGCCGGACCCACCCGCGTGTAGCCATGCGCGGCCCATAGCCGAGTCCGGGGAAAAGGGGATCCTGGGGTATTAGAGGTTGGATTGCGCAACATTTTGACGAGACACACAGAAGACCTCTGACCTCTAATATGCTATACCAACACGCCCAGTCGTCAACCTTGGCAAGGATCCTGGGGGTAGAGGCGAAGCCGAGTGTTTGGACCTTTATGGCGCGTCGGTGTTGTCGGGGCGGCTGCTCTTTTGGCGTTCCTGATCAGATGAAGTTAAGGCCCGTGCGAGTTCGCGGGACACCTCAGCGTGTCTCGCAGCGACAGAAACGGGCGCACACTCGGATGCATCAGGCCGGTACGGGAGAATTGTTTCGATAGTGGGCCACGAATGGCGGCTGTAAAATAAGAAAAATGGCGAAAAACCAGTGGTGCTCTGTATCGCGGTGTTGTATGCGTAGGTGACAAAGGGTAGAATGAGGCCCCAGTTTGTGTGGTCAGAGGCGACGTGCACGGCAAGCATGTCGTCCAAGCGTACGGTTAAAGTGGTCAGTGAGCCCGACTTCATGGGCCCGACTTACTGCTTTGACAAGCTGTCTGTGCAAGCGCTTTGAAAAGATGATAAACCGGCGCCTAGTCCATCTCCTAGAAAGAAACGGAATACCAGATCCTTACCAGTGTGCCTTCCGAGAAGGCACAAATTCAAGAAAGGGGCTGACAGATGGAATAGCACACTGCGGTATAAGGGTTATGAACAGGGATAAGGTGCCTCAGAAAGGCTGGCCAACGTTTCGATAGGAGGACCTATCTTCGTCAAAGGCGGCCTCGTCATCCTCGGCATGTTAGTTTTAAAGGGTTAGTGCAGTGACGTCACGTGCAGTTGTTGTCGGTGGCGGCTGGTTGTAAAAGAAGAGACTTCAGAGAGAATGAACGCTGTCGCCTGACGTCTGTGAGCGTGGTTCCCAAGACGAGGAGAGCGGGAAGGAGGGGAGAAAAGAAAATAAAGAAAAGGAGAGAAAGAAAAAGAATGGGGGTACTAAGAAAAAAAGGAAAGAACAAAAAAAGGAAAAAGACGGGCATGGGGGGGGGGGGGAGCGAGAGGTTAGGGAGCATTCACGAGTGTCGTTGGCGGCATGTTTAGAAGAGCCGGTCAGGCGGTCAGTACGCTAGTAACAAAAAAGACACAAAAAGACATCCGTTGAAAGAGTGACTTTCGTGGCGTAGCAGCAATGGTGCATCGAGCAATTTTGAAAGAGCTAAGATGGCGACAAGGAGTCTGGGGTGCAATGCATGGGCTAACTGAAAGGCATCGGAATGGTTTTTCAAGGGACGTTAGGACGACACCTACGTTAGCTAAACGTAGGTGTCGTTACGGCGGTATACAGAAATGGCGATACCCTGTGTGGCTGAGGCTCCGAAAAAGGTACAATGGCGTCTGGGACTTTGGAATGTGTTGGTAAGGGTGTTTAAAATATATATATATACCTATATCTGTGTGTGTGTGTGTGTGTGTGCGTGTGTGTGTGCGGTGTGTGTGTGTGTGTGCGTGCGTGTGTGCGTGTGCGCGCGCGTG
The DNA here is from genome assembly GCF_023375885.2 of Dermacentor andersoni. NCBI lineage: Eukaryota > Metazoa > Arthropoda > Arachnida > Ixodida > Ixodidae > Dermacentor > Dermacentor andersoni. The sequence continues at coordinate 96,451,641 of NC_092824.1, read as the reverse complement.
TGTGTGCGTGCGTGCGTGTGCGCGCGCGCGTGTGTGTGCGTGCGTGCGCGCGCGCGCGTGTGTGTGTGTGCGTGCGTGCGTGCGTGTGTGTGTGTGTGCGCGTGTGCGTGCGTGTGTGTGTGCGCGTGTGCGTGCGTGTGTGTGTGTGCGCGTGCGTGCGTGCGTGTGCGTGCGTGCGTGCGTGCGTGCGTGCGTGTGCGTGTGTGGTTTCCGTATTTCATGATTTGGGGAAAGCGTATGACACCACATGGTGTTTCGGTATTATCCGAGACGTTACCGCGATGGGTGTCCGCGGCAATATGTTGAGTACTATCGAAATTTACCTTGTGCACTGACGATCGTGTCTGCAGAGTATTAAACAGTTGAATGATGCTAAAACGCTGTACCTTCAAACGCAAACGCCTGCGCCCTTCGTTTCGAGGAAGCCTCGGCTTCATGTTGGAGTGTCAATGTCGCACGGTAAACAGACTCTACGCGAAACGGACTGCCTGCAACGTCACCAATTATGGCACGTGACTTCGGTAAATCATCCAATCCGGAACGTGCAATACCGCCATGTAAAGTGTGCTACGTGTAAAAAAAAAAAAAACCACCCTCGTTCTACGAAATTAACCTGTACTTCGCGTGAGCGTACTTCCTCTAATTTCTGCCGTCATTGTTTATTTATTTATTCTCTTATTGTTTATCTAATTGTTTACCTGATTTGATTACATGCGTCTCCGAACGTCGAGTTGTGTCGGGCGCTGCGAATCCCGCTCCATCTTTACCTGTGTTTGTTTGCTTTGTTCTATTCGTCATTTTACAGCAAATTGTTCTATCTCTATCTGGGTGGGCCCTTCCCTTTCCTTCGGCAGTGGCCGTCCGATTGGTACAGGAATTCCAACCTGGCGGCCATTGCCACGTGTCATTTAATGAATGACTGAAGACTGTTTCAGATGTCCTTCCTGCAAATGGCACCTTCGCAAGGCGGGATGACACGGATCCAAGGACTGTCCTACTACCACCTTATTAACTGGGGCACTCGGAACCTGGCACATCACTGCACTTTTCACGCGCATCTCTGGAATCCAACCTCGTTAAACGCCATAGGCGGGGACCTTATGCCCTCGCTGATCGGACCTTAGGATACTAGGAGTTACCGTGCCCACATATTTTTCCAATTGGTTTTTATCTCAAAAATAAGCGCTTTGGGTTACCTTTAAAAACCCGTTATTCATTTAACGTCGATTGGCTTTAAACGCCTTATCGTATGCCAGTAGGAACGGCCTTCCCCCACATTTAATTCTCTGACACCTGGGGACCAGAGACAAACTGGGGCGCTGACGCCATCCGCTTCGCGCCGCCCTATGCACCGCGGCAGCTATGTCGATGACGTCATTCGCAGCGTCGGTCGCCTGTTCTTATCTAGGTCATCAATCATCCGCCGTAACGGCTGCTCCGCTGGCCTCATTATTGGCGCAGCGCCAGCTTTTATCGCCGAGCTTCGTACAACTGCATCGCGAACCTTCAAAGTGGGGCCATATACGCTCACAGGTAAAAAAAAAAATTGATCATGGAGACGAGGATCCATGACGTAAACGTGACGCATTCGACCGGCGTCGGGATATATGACTGAGCGCAAGGAACGAATGACCGTTTGCGGACGCTAGTCGGGATCATGGTCGGCGCGACATCTGAATTTCTCCTACTTCCTCTAATAAATTATTAATCAACCAATGTGAAAACATTCTTGCTGCAATCTGCTGCCTAGACGGCGTTTTGCACCATCCAGTGTATGATCAAAATTTCCGATGAGGACTGGTGAGGGAAGAACGATAATGAGCTGACGCCTTCCTGTAGCCAATGCTCAGCCGGCCCCCAATCGCGGGTTTCAGATACGCTTACTGTGCGTCGTCATCCGTGGTAGCTGGATCATCCGAAGCCTCTGGGTCGCTTTCTTCCGCAGCTGTGGGGTCGTCACCTGAAGTCGTGGCTGCTGATCCAGAGGGTCCACTTTCGGCCAAGTCTGGATGCCATCAACAAAAATTACTACGTAAACTTTTTTTTGACTGCATGGTTTTCCATAAGGCTTATTATGGTTAAACATATGCATTGAAGCCTCGTTCGCGAATAAGCTGCATCAGTTACCAGGGGAACGCGTCGTTCGAAATTAACCGTCGGTCTGTCCGTACCCCAGACTTCTTTCTTTCTTTTGGTTTACGCATTGTAAATTCTGTGGAATACTGCTTTCAGCACAAAGCTAAAGGCAAAAGGAATGCCTGACTTCGTCATGCCGCCACGGGGACAGTCAGCAACAGGATACAGTAAAGTAGCAACAAATAAATAAATAAAATAAAAAGAAGCACATTATGAGAAGCACATAACTATGATATACATGGAAAGCATATTTAGCGCCAGTGAACACGGACAGAAGGGAGTCGACACCACAATGCGCCGTCTCCCCTCTGTCTTTGTTCGCTGACGCTAAATATGCTTGCCGTCCGGCAAGCCGAAGGTGCCGCCCGAGTCCAAGGACTTCAAGTCACCACTTGAGGCCACCACAACAAAACTGCCGGACTAGTCTTTAATAAAGTTTCTTCTGCTTCTTCCAAGTCAGTTTACCAACACGCCTAACAAATGGCAATATGATATACAAGTTGTAAGAAAGGACGGGCAATGGAATAGGGGGCGCGAATTAACACACGGGCAGGAGGAGCATCATTAGCAACTGTTTTATTATGCTTTCACTATTCACTGATATTCAGCACATGATACACGAAAGACGACACGCCGCAACTGCAAGACAACAGTTGCATGAACAGACAGGAAACGGACAAACGATCCTCGTGTTTCGCGACACAAGTTCTCAACAAGGCTCTTTCTGACCGGGACGAGGACACAAACGGAAAAGCGAGTTCATCACACATACCTGTAATCCGCATAAGAGAAGCGGCAGTACTAAGCAAAATCTTTCAAGGGCAGTATGCCCCAGCAACCTCTGGCCTCGCCTGTGGTCTCCCATATCGCACATATTCAAGCCATTTCAAGCGGCCGCGTCACCAACCTCACCACCGGCATCGTCATGACCACCGGCGGACAAAGCTTCGCAACGAACAAGTGTTTATCTCGCTCTTGCGACGTCTTAAAGAGCGGTTTAGCGTTCGGGGATGAACGGGCCTCGTATTCAGTTGCGAGAGAGCACGAAAACATCTGAGGCACTTAGCTAATGCTATCTCTCATTTCAGCACTGCAGTGCGCAGCCGCAGTATCCAAAGAGCGAGGAGTAGACGCGTTTTCTTTGAGGCAACGAAATTGTGTGCATTTCGCGCACATAGACCGCTTTAAGAAAGGAAACCAACGCGGGAGCCAATAATTGACCGGCAAACGCTGTAGCAGCTACAGGAAACGAAATTTAACGACGTGAACTCGGGCGATCGAAAGACGGAACGCGGTCCTTACTCGTTTATACAGAAGGATCGCAGATTACTGGCTAAAACAACCGCGTAAAGATGTCTCTTCGAGAGTGGTATACATGAAATAACGTCTTATAATAACTCATAATTAGGTTTCAAAGCCAGAAATCGGGGCTCCAACAATGTTCGTATTGGACTGTTCTGCGACAGTTTTGTTTATTTATTAAAGTGAAAACCTTAAGTAGATCGTTGCAATGGATCATACACCCGTAAGCAAGCGAAGATGTAATGGCTGCATATGAAAGAAGAAATGAATGAAAGAAAGAAAGAAGGAAAGAACGAACGAAAACAAAAAACAAAACCTTTACGTAGTGCATTAGGTGCTCGCATGTGACGTTCAGGAGGTCGACCTACAGTACATCAAGTTTACTTCACACTGCAGCTCCCTATGTCTTGCAAGAAGTCTGACCCTTCCAAGCGTATAACTTAATGCACTACCACGTGTGCAGCAGGCTTTCACTTTCACGTGTTACAGGAGTGTAACCTGCTGCTGAATATTTTTATTTATTTATTTCACAATATGTCATTGTCAGTGGTGGCGCAGCAAGGGGCAGCAGGAACCTCCGCATTCAGAAGTGCATCTTAACTTTTTTTAAAAACAATTATGGGGTTTTACGTGCCAAAACCACTTTCTAATTATGAGGCACGTTGTAGTGGAGGACTCCGGAAATTTTGACCACCTGGGATTCTTTAACGTGCACCTAAATCTGAGTACACGGGTGTTTTCACATTTCGCCTCCAACGAAATGCGGCCGCCGAGGCCGGGATTCGATCCCGCGATCTTCGTGCTCAGCAGCCCAACACCGTAGCCCCTGAGCAACCACGGCGGGCTTGCATCTCAACTTGAAGCCCATGGTTGACTTCACCTAAATGACGCCGGTCGTGAACGCGCCGAAGGAAAAAGCAATGAGCGTCCTGCTGGGCACGTTCACGCCAGGCGTCATTCAGATGAACAAGCGAAGCGTGGGCTTCAAGTTAAGAAGCATATCTGAATACGGGGAAATAAGTCGCCCGACTAGGCATCTAGCACCATAGGAACAGGGGCAGCACACGGAGCTGCACACAGAGCAGGCAGCCGCCTCCACGCGGAAACGGTTATGGAAGCTTCGTTGCAAAATGAGCGTTCGAGCAAAGTGAACTCACCTCGATTCTTGCCTCTGCGCGTTGACAAAATGCGGGTGCTGGGCGCGCAGACGCGCGCAATCGCTTTTGCAATTGTCGCCCTGCCACGCTGCCTTCTCGAACGAGCCTCACGTGCGTCCCGACGCGTCCCGTTTTGTGCCATGGTTTTCCCGCCTTCTTCGAGCTATCGCGTGCAAGAGTACAAGTTTGCAGGCAGCGAGCGTGTTCTGGGTGTAATCCGGCAGCGTGTTGTGCAACTATACTGCTGCTCGATATTGCCGACCGCTCGCCTGCGCCCCGAACTACAGAACGCAGACACAAACAAGGCTTATGCTACACTGGCAACACTGGCGCTAAATTGCATCAAAGCCGATAGATGCACGAGCGATGTTTTTTTTTTTTTCTTTACAAGCGTCTTGCTTGAATTTTAGTAGTGAGTAGCGCCACCGGTTGTTGCGGCACGCGCGGGCACACATACGCTTATAATCTCAAAAGCCATATCTTTGTGCTGATGGTATAGAGTTTCCAACGTGCTTCCTGCTAAACTTACCGGAGGAAACTGGTTCAGCTAGACTGATGATGATCGAACTTTATTAGGAGCAGATGAAATTGCTTGTTCCCCTTCTTTGCAGGTGGCCCCCTCAGACCAGGAAGCCATGTGGCCTAGCCGTGTGCCAGAAATACTGGGAGTGTGGCTGGTACGGCGGACCCCGGCGCAGCTCTCTTAAAGGGCCCCTCACCAGGTCTGGCCATTTCGAGCTGACAAGCGCAGAGCATACAATGCGCGATAACGATCGTGTCTGCAAAGTATTACATCGCTACGCGCCACGGAAAGATCTGAAATTTCAAACCGAACGCCGTTCTCCCTTCTCGCGCGATCCTCGAGGTCCGGTATGGGAGAACGCAGGGAAGGAATTTCGCTTGCGGAGCTAGACAGTGCAGAGAGTGTCTCGCTTGGCAGTGGAGCTCGCCTCCTGAAATCATGGGTTCGCGGCTGGGAAATATTTCTATCTCGGCTATTAATAAGCCGACTTGAAAATTTTTTTGCAACGGATCGCTCCCTAGAGGACACGTAACAATCTCCAGCGCATAACCGAAGCTTGCTGAGTGGCCTCGTTCCGTGCCTTGCAACTATGATTTCTCTAATCAAATGCGTCTAAAGAGCAAAATTCTTCAACGAGACAACTGGTGGGCCAGTTTTTGCATTAGGGAAATGAAACTCTAGTGACTGGACGAAGGATGATTCATGGTCTGGAATCGTTTACAAAAATCGCTGAATATAGGTATGAGAAGAAGGGGCTTGACTTTGTTAGTCATTACCACATGAAGCCAAGAAATGCATCGGGGAAATTAACTGCGGTTGAAATTGGAATGTAGAGAACAATGAAGAAAATGGAAAACGAAGGTGGACGAAAAGATAACTTGTCGCCGGTGGGAGCCGAACCCACAACCTCCGCATTACGCGTGCGTTGCACGACCAATTGTGCTACGACGGCGGCCATCAATTCGTCCACTTACTTGGGTATCTATGTCTACTAGAGCTAGCCTAGGAGTGTTAGCCAGCGCCGCTCAGAGCCACGGTGGGCGGATGAGGAACATCCTCTGTTGCCCGACGGCATCACGTAACGCGTGATCTTAGGGAGCAGGCGCGTAGCTAATAAACCCTCGCATGCTACATAATCACGTCAAGGCTGCCAGATTCGATACCCTTGCAATGAATAAACGAGAGAAGAGTAACAAGGGCCTCGATTTTGTTAATCATTACCACATAAAGTCAATAGACAATCAAGCCAAGGAAAGCGTCGGGGAAATTAACTGTGGTTGAGATTGTAATGTAGAAAATAATGTAGAAAAACGCCGTTTATGAAAAGAACGAAAAGCTGTGAAGTGTTGCTTTACAGATTTTTATGCAGTTACGATGATTTAGAATGATTATATCTTAGTTTTGACTGGATTTGTACACTGGAGATCACGAAGAAAAGAAAATTTCAGTTTTTGTTTTAGCAGGTTTCTGTCAGAGAATTCACAGATTTTTTGGGGGTTACAGAAAAATTCTGCGAATTTTCTTTAAATTTACAGCCATTTTAAGTCGAAAGCCTTAGATTTTCAAGTTTCAAGGTCGCGTTGTGAGGTACAGAAAATATCACGTGGCCCAAGGCAGGCAAGGAGGGAACTAAAGCATGTCCAGCCGTGTGTAAGAGATGATCAATGCTTAGCAATGTTAATGATTGATTAGTGATTGGATTAAAGTGGTTGAAGGACGATCAGCGTGGATTAAGGTGTACTAAAGCGGATTAACGTGAATTAGGGTGCACTGAGGTGGATTAATGAGGATTAAGGTGAATTACAGCAGGCTTTACACGGCTTTCGCCTTCACGTCTCTTAGGCGATAGCTAAGGACATCTGGAACTTTTTTTACAGTGCGTGGATTAGGCGGGCACCGCGAGTTCTGCCGAGTTTTGTGTCAGCGCCGGGAATCCAACAGGCAGGCGAGCGATCGCCTGCCACTTGCGACATTTTTGCCCTGCGTACGCGAATACATTTTGATCTGCACTGTAAACAATCAGAAAAGCATACCCAAGTTGTCTGATCAGCTCTGGGAACAAAGATGATGAAGTCGATCGGAACCAACTACCGTGGTTGGAGCAGTTCGCAGACATTTTTTGCAGGCGCCCAAACGCCTATTCTGGAATGAAGTTGTTACACATACAGTCAACGGCCGCACGATCGTAACGCTTACAAATCTACCGTTGTAAAGAGTAGATAAAAAAAGGGCAAAAAAGTGACAAACCCTTCCCCTACTACAAAAGGGGGTAAGCGAAGCTTGTCCGGCGTGCACCTGACCTTCGTCCCGGTTAAATGATCGACAGGTAACGATGCCGGATTGTTTCAGCCCCCTGCTACCTCAGCTCGGTATCTTCTCATTGCTGTCAGATTGCCTGGGCTCGGGCGGCGCTAAAGGCGCGTTTATAGTCACGCTATCGGCAAACGGGCGGGCGTCACTCGACGCCGAGCGCGTCCGGTTACGTTGGCAGCGCTAGTGCGTCGAACCATCGGTCGAACTACAAACGCTGTTCTCGCCAACGTGACGTAACGTGCGCGCGCGCTCACGGTACGTCGGATTATCATCATCAGCAGCCTGGCTACGCCCACTGCCGGGCAAAGGCCTCTCCCATACTTCATGTGCTAATTGTGGCCACGTTGTCCCTGCAAACTTCTTAATCTCATCCGCCCACCTAACTTTGTGCCGCCCCCTGCTACGCTTCCTTTCTCTTGGAATCCAGTATGTCGGATTATATTTAGCCCTTAACGGCTGGATCGGCGCGCCGGCGGCGAGTTCTCGCAGCCGCGCGTCGAAGGCTGCCCTGCCAATTCCTCGGGGGCGTGGTCGTCCCATCCGTTTTCCGAGACTGAACTGAATGGAAGCCGGCAGAGCACGCGTAAAACCCTTTCCTGCCCTTTCTGTCCCCAGCGGAAGCGAAACGGCTCCGACTGGTTGCGCGTGGGGTGAGCGCGCGCCTATGCAGCTGAAATCCTCCAGAGCCGGCGCAGCTGTCAACTCATCAAATCGCCCTTTCCCACAGCTGCTTTGCACTGGGAGCAACTGTTTGTCTTTTTTTTTTGCGTGGCCACCACAACGTCACTTGTGCCCAATTCAAGCTTCGCTTGAAAACAAACATCGGGCAGCTGCATTCGTCGCCCTCGGCCGGTACGCTTGCGCACCTCTAAGACAGCAGTGCAGACAAAACGGATAAATTAGACACATTTACACTCCCCATGCAGCTTTGGCCAGTTTCGTGTCGCGTACTCTGTGCTCACCGTAATGCGCGAATTAACCGCTGTCTGAGCCGTGCTTGCAGCAAGGTCGATTGAAATAGGTCGCGAAGCTTCGGGCGAAAAGCGGTTCAGTACAGATTGTCACCGACATCAGCATGGGGGGTTATGGGAGCCGCGATCGAAGCGCGACTATGTTTGGAGGGAACAAACATTGGGAAAGAAAAACGCGTTTTTTAATTCAAGCGAGACACAGTTAGATTCATTCAACGAAAATAAAATTCCTGCTCAATTTTATATATTCGTGAAGACTTAAGAAAATACAAGTTTATTTAATTTTATTATTATTAATAAATGCATTTATTTGCAGTGCCCATCGCTACAGGGGGCGTTGACGCCACTATCACTCGCAATGCAATGCACGTCTTTAAATGGGCAGAAAGGCGCACTTGTAAAGTTCACCTGTTGAAATACGCCCCCCTCACAGTTTGTGCTTTCTTGCTCGTCGAAGTTTGTCTGAAATTGGTGACGCGGGTAGCTTCATCGCTTGTTAATCTGTTCAGTCAAAAGTAGTGAGTTACGACCGCCAGATAATTGTGTAGTTGTTTTCGCGCGACTGCGCTGGCCGACGGGCTTGGCATCCTACAATAGAATCAGCACTCTACACCTAAAGCTTTCGTCGGCCTCCAAAGAAAGTATGTTCTGGGCAGGGATGCGATTTCGACAACCGTACGGCTGGCCTTTTGCTGCTTCGCTTTCCACGCTGAAAGCTCGAAACGCCCATCAAGTCGAATGGCGGGACATTTGAATATATAGCTCCAAAGGCAGGACAACAAAACAAATTTCGCGACTTCGAAAACAACATGACGTCACTTCTGCTTTTAACGGACATGGCGTCACATTTTTTCTTCCGCCGGAAGTGTTCCCACCACATACAGATGGCGCTAAGCCCAATGAACCGCCGATGGACCGCCATGTTTTGAACGTATGGGCTCCTATGGAAGCTTCGCTACCACGTATATTTACCTTGCTTGCAGTCGCTGTGGCCACTGATAACGAGCGAGCAAACGCCGATCAAAAGGCGGGCGCTGCAACGTACCCCAATATGGCGGCGATTATGACATGTTTTCTGCTCTGCAATTACTTCCTGCTTATACAGCGAGCATCAGCTTGAAAGATCGGCCTCTTGCACTCAGAGGAAGCCACGCTCGAAGGAAATGCACTAGGGCGCATTATGTCCTCGCCAGCTGCTCGCCGAAAGTCTTTCCTTTCTCTTTTATAGCGATGAGCGTTAGAATACTCCACGCATTCTTTGCTATTATCTTAACCCACGCTAAATTGGGTCACTGGGTAGACCCAAGGAGGTTAAAGAAAAACGTTTTCTTTAACCTCCTTGGTTTTCACTTCGCGATATACTGACTGGCGCGAACAATCTGCCTCGTGCGCCATGTTGAAAACGGAGCGACGTGTGGCACGACTGCTTCGCTAATCGGGAGATCGCGAGAGGCGGCGCGTGGGTGACGTGTATGCGCCATTCACAGCAGCCGCCGCAGACAGACTTCCGTTCATGCAGCGCTTTGTTTCCATACAGACAACACTACTCTGGCACCATTTCGCCGCAAAGCCCGTCTAGCGCAGTACTACACTTTTCTTCTCGTGCTTCCGCCGTGCCTTCCTCTTCCACTTACCGTCTCATGGTTTTGCCGCATCCTCCTTGTCCACTCTCCTCCTCCCGCTTTCTTGGCTATTGCGGTACATCTCCCGCTGCGCTCAGTGTTCGCTTGGTTACGAGGGACAACGCCGACGCTCGCCGCAGGAACGGGTGAAAGCTGCGCTCTAAAAGCTCCTCGCGCCCACACTCTAAATAAAAAAGATTGCCCCCTTTGGGTTGCAATTTGTCCCCAAACAATATTCGTCGTCTGTCTTGCCCGCATTTCCTTTCTTTAACGCAGCGAGCCCGGTACTTCCTAGTCACGAACGGCTTGCGCATTATCAGCGTGAGACAGCATTATGACAGGAAAGTAGCGAGCGCAGAGTTTTCAAGAGAGGACACGCACGCAAGACAGATGCCGATTATTGTTTGCGGACAAGATAAACCCCAAACGGTGTCAACTTTCTTTTAGAGTAGTTACAAGATTGTCAGGCTGTTCAAATTGCTTCCGTGGAGAAATGTACGGGGGGATCATTTTTAAGCTTCCCGGAATTTTCAAAGATCACTTGTCTCGGATAGCATAGTTCTAGTCCTCGAGCTGGATCATTCAGAGAGGCGGACATTACTTTTACAGAAAATCGAAATACATATTCAACTAATTAAAGGTTAATAATTAATACCTGTCACACGAGCACACACACAAAAAAATACTCTTTTATGACAGCGGTCTTTTACCAAGTTGAGACTTTAATGAAGAGGTATTGCGCAGCAGGGACACGGCCACCACTTTTCTTTTAATTTCTTTCCTTTTTTGTGACCCTTTTTTTTCCCTCTTCCCCTTCCCTTACGTAGAGTTGCAGGTCAGATTCTCCATTATCCGGCCGACCTCTCTACATTTTCCAGTGATTAAAATACTTCTTTCCTTCAGGACACATTACCAAAAACGTGGCGCTAGCGTTCGAAACAAAACCGTTCAAACTAAACTGATGTACTCCGATATGTAAAGTGACAAACGTATTGTATTGCTCGTCTTTCAAATAAATTTAACGCCAGATTAAGAACGCTAATGTAGATTTATGGTAGTAGTTTAAAGAGCGTTTGCAGAACTAGTGAAGTGCACGCTTGTCCCGCAACATTGGGCTTCAACAGAATGAGCATTACTAGGTTTACTAAGTATTGTGCGATAGATACATTTATTTTTTATGATGAACCTAGGTGACAGAAAACTACGTACTTGCTCATTTTCTTTTATAATTGATGGCGACCACTGGTTTTGGAGATACTCCTTTTCGGCCGTAAAAGAGAAAAGACAAACTGAGCTGAATTATTGCAAGAGGCGTTCATTACTAACACGAGAAGTCGACACGCATACTACTAATGAACAAAAACAAAAGCCGGCGAGTTGGCAAGGCGCATCCGCTACGAATGAACAGAATGACACCAGTTTGGAAGCATCCGTCATCAAATTCACCGTAAAAATGCGCCGTTGTTCCGCTTACCTTTTTAACAGAAAGCTATTATGCACTGAACCACAAAAGTAACTGGATCGAACGCCCATGTATTTCGTCCCAAACATGGAGAAGTAATATCGTGAAACTAATGTCATCCTTGAGTTATCCCAAGTTTATCCACGTCTCGCAAACTCACCGGCCACAATTCGCGAATTGCGATATGTGCCTTAAAGTAATTTCGTTTCGGATTCCCGTCGTCCTCGTAAACACCACGGAATAGGAAAACAACAAAACGAGTCTCCGGCCGCCGCAGCACCACCAGCTCGACGCGCGACACTTCGCATTACGTAGACGTCAGCAATAGGCGAGTCTGTCAACATTTGTTATTCTGATCGTACGTTTTCCCGGTTAGTACGTTTTTCTTCCAAAACGTATTAACGATGTTCTACTGTAATTGGCAAATTTTGTCAATTAGTTTAATGTCTAAATTTGTTGCGCTAGTAATGCCCGCCTCTAACAATAATCAAGCTTAAGAGTTATGCTACCTGCCACACTTAAATCTCGTTATAGCGTAACGGTTTATAACGAAATAACGGATATAACGAAATAATCAACCTCCCTTGGTCTCTAGAGAAACCGGTGTTTAAAATTTCGTTTTAACGAGGAAGTTATATACTGGTCTAGAGATATAAAGAAAAATTTTCATTCCGAAACTACAAATAACCACCCGCTTTGCACGCAACATACTTGTTAAAATGCGCGGCGCTTTAAGGGCTCTTAATGTAGCAAATTAAATGACCCGCGGCTGCCCTGTACCGGCAACGTCCGAAGGAAAGCTGACCAAGCTATGCTGGCCAAACCTCACTTCTGTTAACGTGCTGTGCGCTCTCTTTTGCTTAGCTTCGCAAGCGGGCGTAGGCCAGTCAGCAGCAGTTTGCTTTTTACGCCGCGTTGCCGTTTACACAGCAGGAGAATGAATGACGGCAGCAGGTGCTCGAAACGGAAAGTTATCGCTCTGGATCAAAATGCAGCCATAATAAGAGCTGTTCCATCAATGACGAAGAAAAGGCAACTGGCCACGGATTTCGGCATCGCGCCGAGCACACTTTCTACGATTCTCAGCAGCAAGGAAGTCATCACTGGCGCTGTTGCACGCGGCGTAAGATGAACGCGGAGGAAGCTGCGATCTCCTGCCTTTGAAGCAGTGGAAGAGGCGCTGTTCAAGTGGTTTTTGGATACAAGGGTTGTGGGGGTGGCACTACTCCAGAGAAAAGCCAGAGACTTTGCCTGCATTATGGGCTTGCATTATGACCTTCTTCCTGCGTTCTTAACGCCAGTCATGTCTTATGGAGACGATGAAGCCGCTGCCGGTGATCATAATCATGCTGGTGTGCTCCCTTCTGTTGCGGCGGCGCCGCGTTCAAAAGACAATGAAAATGAGGTATTGGGTGTCGCCTTTGCGTCCTTATAGTCAGGGTCTGTATTGTACTAAATCGGGTAAGGCGCACTGTCTCCAACAACGCTTCGGTCGGGACGTCTCGGCTTAGACGCCTCGTTGTAAAAAAGAACGCGCGGGAACGAGGCGAACCATGCCAACCAAAACAAGCGCGAGCGAGAGCTGACGCGAGCAGACGATAACGCGAAACAAGTGGTCCGGCTGAAGCAGACGCGAGTACGAATAGGGCAGTCGGGCGGGTCCGCATGATCTCAGTTTCACGCGCATACGTCACTGTAGGGACCACTCTTATTGGTCTCCTGCGCCCGCTGCTCACTTGCCGCCGCGACTAGCCACGAAAAATCGGCCCGGGACTGACCCCTCCCGCGGCGCGCGCTTTGCCGCTCATGTTACTGGGGCATTACGACGGGACGCAGAAACAGCGACCTTGCGATTTGAGAAAGGGCGAAAATGTCCGCCACGGATTCTTTTTTTTTTTCACGCGCTGCGTTGAGGGGTTTCTCCTGAGCTTTCTCTCTATGGCAGGGCCAGAGCAATGCTACTCGGAGGCACCACCTCGCGATTTGGCGCGCTAAAGACATTGTCGGAGCGCGGTATGTTCAAATTGACCGTCGCAAATGCTTGCGCGTTCGAATTACCGGGCGTTTTCGTCCATTGGAACATACATAACTTTGAGTGGACCACAACATCAGTTCGAATAAACCGGAAGCTCGAATTAACGAGATTCGACTTACCTCCGCGATGACTTACCTGTAGTGAGTACACCCTCGCGTACAATAATTAGCCGTATAATAATTCGTCAGTGGCTTCGTTAACTTCGTTTGACTTCGTTAAAACGAGATTAAGTGCACATGAAGAAATATCAAACAAAATGAAAGCTGCGCTAGCATTTGAAGCATTTCCCGAAACAAACGAGGCGCTCAACTTATATGAAGGACTCTTTTAAACACATATTTGGCACGAGTCCTTTATAAACTTTACATAACCTATTCAGGAGACAGAAGTATAATTTAAAGGTGCTGCTTGGCTGTTTGGTTCATCACTGCATGTTTAGAGAAGTGCACAATGAAATGAAGACATTCTGTCCAGTGTCAGTATTTCATGATAAAGTGGGCATTTGCTTGAGCCTGCAAATAAAGGTATAACTTTGCCAACCACAAACCAGCAACAAATTTCTTTACGGTGGACACATCTGGTGGCTCTTTGGTGAAAGTTTGATAGTCATCTCCTTGAAGGATACACCCATTGGCTCTCAAAAGAACAGACCAAGTTATGAACACACCTTTCCGCCATTCTCAGGTGGTGGTGGTGGTGCCTGGCGGCCATTTGGCGAAGCCTTGTCACCCATTTCACAGTGGAACAGATCAAGCCCTAGAACGGCATTATCCTCGCCTTCTGATGCTGGTGACATCCGGTGTTCACTTGGAGAAGCCTTCACAGCTACCTTGGAGTGGAAGAGTTCAAGTCCCAAAGCGGTGTTTCCGTCGTCTTCTGATGGTGGTACTGTTTGACGGCCACTTGGCGAAGCCTTGTCAGCCACATCACAGTGGAACAGATCAAGCCCTAGGATGGTGTTATCCTCGCCTTCTGAAGGTGGTGGTGTCCGGCATTCACTCGGTGAAGCCTTCACAGCCACCTCAGACTGGACCAGATCAAGCCCTAAAGCGTTATCGTCTCCTTCGGAGCGTGGTGGAATCTGGTGGCTATTCGGCAAAGCCCTACCAGACACCTGCAAGTAGAACAGATGAAGCCCTAAAGCAGTGTTTTCATTGTCTTCTGACAGTGCTGGCATTTGGTGGCTGCTCAGCGAAGCCTTGCCAGTCACCTGTGCACCTGTAACAATTTTCTCCCTAGCACAGCAAGCTTCTCGCAAGTGACGTGACCGGCCCCAGGGCCTAGTGAACCTCCTACCGCACATGTTGCATTCGTAGGGTTTCCTGCCGGAGTGCTGGAGCTTGTGTCGGTCCAGGTGGCTTTTATGAGCAAACGTGACTGGACAATCACTGCAGGCATGCACCTTTCCATCTGCGTGTTGTCTCATGTGGTTAGTGAATGTTTCCCTCCGAACGAAGTTCCTGCCACACGGACTGCAGTGGTAAGGGAACTGCTCGTTCGCATACATCTGTTCATCATCATCCGCCTGTGGCATGATAAGGGGTGAAGTCCCAGATGAACGTGGGGAATCTGAGGTGATGGGCACCTGACCATGGCTTTCGAGATTGCAATGGCGCGCCGATTCGATCGCAGAGACAACGGCCTGACGCACATGAATGAGGCGGTGACGCCTGAGTGCCGCCTTGTCGGAAAAACTTGCGCCGCACAGATTGCATTTGTGTGGACGCTCTCCGGTGTGAGTAAGCAGGTGACAATTCAATGTGTCCTTCCTGGCAAACGCAGCTGGACAGGTGGGGCATTGGTATGGCCTTGCGCCGATGTGCGTCAGCTGGTGTGCGCTGAGGGTTTTCTCGGAGGCAAATTTGCCTCCGCACATGGAACACTCGTGCAGCTTTTCGCCGGTGTGCGTGTGTTGGTGTCTTGTGAGCGACACCTTCTGCGAAAACCTCCTTTCGCAGATGGGGCACTGGTAAGGTCTTTCGCCCTCATGCGTGGTCTTCAAGTGTCGTTGGACGCACGATCTGCGGACAAAGGTCTTTTCACACATGGGACATGCATGGGGTCCTTCGCCCTTGGGTTTGCGTTTTCGTTGAGGCGTTGAGGACACTGCGCTGGTGGTGGCAGGGTTCCTGAAAGATCCCGCAAAAGAATAAGTTATGCACATCCAACGCCCATGCTGGTACAGTCGCCAACCGATAAATGGGACACTGATAATTCGGACATGCTAGGTAATTTGGACAGCTCTGCAGCACCGCCAGCGTCCCCATAGACTTAGTGTATGAAGACGACCAACATTTTGGACAGCCACCAGCTCTACATTCAATCATCCAGACTCCGTCTGCGGCTGTAGCATACGCCGACTCTGCTGCCATTATCTCCTCTGGAAACCTCGACTAGAGATCAAAAAAGAAAACTCTTACACTTAACTTCATGCGGCTGTCAAAGAACCGCAGCAGGTGATAATTCTGAGTCCTGCACTATGTTATTTCTCATTGAACCAAGGTATCGCTTTGGGACATTCAACCCTGTGAATCAATCTGTCATGCAATAGTTACATTAATGCTCCACACCCTTCTCAAGTTATGCCGTCCGAGATGCAAACAGAACTACTAATTTCGGCAATATTGCACCTTTTTCTTTTTTTTTTGCAAATGCGCACTCTGAGGCCTCGACACATTGATGTCACAATGACAATGGCAATGCTTGATTTTTGTTAAGGAAAAAATGCAAGACATTGGTAAGCTATGTTAGTACTCGACCGCCCGCATCATTCCCGTCTGTATATCCTGATGGAAACAGTGCGAGCACATATGTGCCTTTATGCGCATGGACTATGCAATGCAGCACATGCTGCAGTTTGTGGTGACAGAATAACAGTGAACGTGCGATCGTGGCCTCATTCCAATCTATCTGGCACATTTCCGCAAGAGTCTGGGACTAACGGAAGCATATCTGCCGGACGTGGCACAGGACACCTGTCAACAATCACCTGATACAAAGCAATAGTTGAAGTGGCGTACATCAGCAATGACATACACTGCAATATGGTGTAGCCTATACAATAACGTATTTACACGATTGTAAGTCAACTCAAATGTAAGTCGACCGCCCCCATATTGTGGGCGACAGGGGAAAAAAAAAGGAGAGCACACCCACGGGCGCATTCCATAACGAAAATTTATTAGTAGCTGGCATGGTCACTGGACTACTCCGTCCTCACTTGTGCCATCGTCCTGAGTAATGCTGGCATCGTTATTTCCGTCAGGGAGGCTCTCTTGACATGTTGGGGTGGCGTGGTTCACTCGTACTCATGGCGCAGCAGGTCCTTAAAAGGCAAAGATCCAGGCTCACCTCATGACCATGTCGCACGTCACTGGCAGGGACCGATCACGCATTTCAGCGACGTACACCGCAAGCTTGGACTTCAGCTCCGGAAAGCGTCCGACTTCGGCCCAAGGAAACCTCTTCGCTTGCTGTCACAAGGGAAAACTTTGCTTCGCTACAGTCGCCGCTCTCAAACCGCCCATTAAGAAACATCAAACTTGTGGCCTTGGTGCAGTTGTTTGTTTCTTCAGCGTAAAGGATGGCAGCCCTCTTGAACGCTGCTATGACCAAGTGCCAAATGTTTAGTGGACTCTAAGCACTCATGACAACTGAGGAAGCATGGAAGTAGCAGTGGCCGGCAGTCAAATCGAAGGCATGAACCTAACGAGCTACAGGGAAAGAGAAACATGCGAGCGGTGTCTGCTCTTCCATGAACCATCAATACTCCCCACAAGCGCTGCTGTTCTGAGGGTGCTGCCGCAAATGGAATAGCGGCACTTCTATGAACTATCAACATCCCCCAATGAGTGCTGTGTGCGCTGTAAAACTCAGAAATGCTGAAAAACCTTTCCGAAAAGTGAACAAATGCGCAGGATAGCGGAGAGCTACAGGTAGGGCCGTAGAGCAAACATATACAGTCGCCGACCGTTTATTCAGACCTCACGGGGACTGCGGAAATGTCCGAATAAACAGGTGTCCAAAAAAGCAGATTAAGAAAATAAAATGAAATCCTTTATTTCCACGCACTTATTCGGGCTCGGCAGTAGGCTTGAAGAAATCGTGAGTGCGCCGTTGCACGCTGTTGCGTTTACGCGCAATCAGATAAGCCTGAATCTCTGGTGGAACGGTCACTATAGGCGGCTGAAAGCACAGTCACTGCTTGTGCACGCTCCTCATGCGACGGCAGCATAGCACATGGTGCATCGTCTTCCGACTCGGAGTCATCGTCCGGCAGTGCAGCATAGAGAATGGGCGCAGCAGAAACCTGACGAATCATCTCGCCGTCGTCGAGTTCTGCGCATGTCAGTACAGCAGTGTCAGCACCTGTGAAACTGTCAAATGAGACGGTGTCCGGAATCGCAATGCAACCACTGCGCAGGTCTCGGCAGAACATTTTCCGCGTCAGTAGGGAGCACATGTGAAGGCGACAAATGTTAGGCCTCCCGGCACCCGCTTGCCGGCATTCCCCAGCGCAGTCTGCGCGGGCACTGTCGGCGCCATTAGACACTTGACGCGATGTTTCCGTACGCCGCGTTGGAACACCGAAACCTCGCCACAGCACACAAAGCAAACACCACCGTGCCGACACCAGTCGCACAAACGAAAAACGTGGCCTGCTCGCAGCGTCGTGCGCGAAAGAAGCAAATCAGCTGCTGAATTGTCTTGACATGGCTTACTAAGCTGAAACCGGAACTGCTGTACGGCCACTCCATCGAACCAGGCAGAAACGATGATGATGAGCGGGGATTTCCAGTAGCGCCACCTGGTGGGGCAGCAAGAAGGCCCCGTTCAAAACAAAAATGGCGTTCTGCAAGTCGAACTATGCGCCAGTCAGAGTCGGTGCACGATGCCCTTGATCGAGTTGGGTCAAGGAGTGTCCGAAAAATCAGACGAGAGGTTGCAAGGTGTCCGAACTATCGGCAGTTGTTATACACTATGGGGAGAACGGCGGTGCCGCGAAGCTGACCGAATAATCGGGCATGTCCGAATTTTTGGAGTCCGGAAAATCGGTCGGCGACTGTACTTGAGAAATAGCACAAAACCAGACAAGCTACGACTGCAAACACTTATACTCGATGTACACATTGCCAGGAGTCATGCAGAGCAGACTCCTGGCAAAACAGCTCAAGGGAATTACACTTGTGTCAGACAATGACATGAAAGAGTCAGCTACAGACATTTTGAAACAGCAAACCAAGAACCTTTATAAGACGGGAATCGCGCGACTCGTTAGTCAGCGGGACAAATGTCTAAATGCTCGTGGAGACTACTTTTAAATGAATGAATAAAACCTTTATTTCAAGGAATGGGACGGCTCTATGCCGCTGTTGGGGATTAGGTGGGAAAGGAATGTGGGTTCCCGGATTGTTGGCTGAAGCACATCTTCATCTCAGTCTTTGATTTTCCACTTTATGCAGACTCAGGTGTATGTTCAGTTCCACCGCTCTCACATGGGCTGGTCAACCCCTTCTACACTACTCAAAACAAGCCACTTTGTCTGCCATATGTCACAATAGCTTTCTGTGTTTCAGGGTTTGTATTCCAATTCCTAGTGTTCTGATGTCTCCGCGTAGTAAATGTTGAATGTTGGACCGCCCTTGTGAAAAAGCTGCACAGCTCCAGATGAGGTGTTGCAAGTCTGCTCTGCATGACTCCTGGCAATGTGTGCATCGAGTATAAGTGTTTGCAGTCGTAGCTTGTCTGGTTTTGTGCTATTTCTCAAGTACAGTCGCCGACCGATTTTCCGGACTCCAAAAATTCGGACATGCCCGATTATTCGGTCAGCTTCGCGGCACCGCCGTTCTCCCCATAGACCATAGTGTATAACAACTGCCGAAAGTTCGGACACCTTGCAACCTCTCGCCTGATTTTTCGGACACTCCTTGAGCCAACTCGATCGAGGGCATCATGCACAGACTCTGACCGGCGCATAGTTCGACTTGCAGAACGCCATTTTTGTTTTGAACGGGGCCTTCTTGCTGCCCCACCAGGTGGCGCTACTGGAAATCCCCGCTCATCATCATCGTTTCTGCCTGGTTCGATGGAGTGGCCATACAGCAGTTCCGGTTTCAGCTTAGTAAGCCATGTCAAGACAATCCAGCAGCTGATTTGCTTCTTTCGCGCACCACGCTGCGAGCAGGCCACGTTTTTCGTTTGTGCGACTGGTGTTGGCACGGTGGTGTTTGCTTTGTGTGCTGTGGCGAGGTTTCGGTGTTCCAACGCGGCGTACGGAAACATCGCGTCAAGTGTCTAATGGCGCCGACAGTGCCCGCGCAGACTGCGCTGGGGAATGCCGGCAAGCGGGTGCCGGGAGGCCTAAGATTTGTCGCCTTCAGATGTGCTCCCTACTGACGCGGAAAATGTTCTGCCGAGACCTGCGCAGTGGTTGCATTGCGATTCCGGACACCGTCTCATTTGACAGTTTCACAGGTGCTGACACTGCTGTACTGACATGCGCAGAACTTGACGACGGCGAGATCATTCGTCAGGTTTCTGCTGCACCCATTCTCTATGCTGCACCGCCGGACGATGACTCCGAGTCGGAAGACGATGCACCATGTGCTACGCTGCCGTCGCATGCGGAGCGTGCACAAGCAGTGACTGTGCTTTCAGCCGCCTATAGTGACCGTTCCACCAGAGATTCAGGCTTATCTGATTGCGCGTAAACGGAACAGCGTGCAACGGCGCACTCACGATTTCTTCAAGCCTACTGCCGAGCCCGAATAAGTGCGTGGAAATAAAGGATTTCATTTTTTTTTCTTAATCTGCTTTTTCGGACACCTGTTTATTCGGACATTTCCGCAGTACCCGTGAGGTCCGAATAAACGGTCGGCGACTGTATGTGGGGCGTGTATGCAGCGTTGGCCATAACCTTATTCAAAAAAACCTCTTCCATGCGAGTAAGCCCGCGCTTGTCATCAAACACATGTACTGGTGTAGCTTCTAATAGTCTTCGTTTACGGTCTGCTTTTATTTTATTGCATATGTAATGCATCGGTGCTCTGCTAGGAGAGCCTTTGGTCAATATCTTTAGGTATGGATTTTGGTCTGGAAGGTTTGGCGAGGAAATGAAGTGTGGGGAGCTGTACGTGTAATCAAGCCCACCCGCTTGAGCGGCAAATGCATGAACAGCTGCATTGCCCCCATCCGTGCCGGTGTGCCCCGGTGTCCATAGGATTTCAACATTTGCCCCACTGTCCCGTATTCTCTTTAGCTTTTTCTGGTGTCACTGGCCACAGCATCATCTGTTGTAGGCACCATTAATTCAGTCACTGCTTCATATGAATCAGTAAGGATCCGATAATTATTTCACACACTCTGCACCCTGCAATGTAACAGAGTTCAGCGTGCAAGGTTGCACCCCCTGGAAGCTGACATGTGTGATAGCCATTGCGTTGGGGTGCAGATGTGCTAATCCAGGCCATGCTTGCTATGTCGTTTGTGATTGCAGCGTCCGTGTAGATGTCAATGGTGTGCTGCGGCGTTCTTAGTTCCAATCTCTTTTCAAACATTTTTCTACCTTCGATGTTTTGTCTGGCGATAGAGCGTTGTTGCCTTCGTATGCCCACTGCTGCTTCCCATGGACTTGTTTATCCCATGCCATGATATGTTTTCCTTGAGTGGTGTTCAACTGGGATCACATTCGAATTTGTGATTCATTGATTATGTCCCATATGGGTGGAATCGTTACGAGCTTGAGCAGGTCCTTGTTCCTCGTGTGCTTCGGTAGCCCAGTGATCGTACAGAGGGTGGCCCTGTGTAACTTTTCGATATCGCCGAGGTATCATTCAGAGAATTTGTACACGGGTGCCCCGTAAGGAATCCTTCCAATTTGACCGCTTTTGCAAGCGTTTGGCACGCTTTCTGACGCGCTCCGCCATACTTGCTCGATATTCGTCTAACCATGTGCAACAGCGGTCTCCATTTTTGCTTTAGTGTGCAAATCCATAGCTGGGGGCTGTTGCAGCTAGCAATCTGTGCTCCGAGGATCCTAATTTGTCCATTGGTTAACGTAATATCGCTTCGGCTGATGTGTAAAGTGATCTGCTTGTTTACATTGGTCGCTTTCGTTCCATCTACGCTGATCAATTCTGTCTTCTCTGGCGAGAGTTGCAGTCCGAGGTTATCTAAAGTGTTGCTAAGGCTCAGGATCGCTGCTTGCAGTTCAGTTTGCATGCTCTGTATGTCGGAATAATCCGCCGCTACCATCCATATTGTTATATCATCAGCATAAATAGTAAAACCGGCTGAAGTGTCTCGCTCAAGAGTTTCTGCTGCCCGTGTCATGGCCAGATTGAATAGCATAGGTCCGAGGATGGAGCCCTGGGGCACTCCCCTATCCAACTAGTAGGTCTTCAGACTCCATCCCGGTGCCTTGCCATGGAGCTGGATTGGTCTGCTTTGAAGGAAGCTGTATGTTCTTTGGCTAGGGTTCCTGGTTGCCGATTCCTGTAAGATGACCTCTTGTTTCCCGTTATCGAATGCTTTATGCGTATCGACTGCAAGAATCTAGTCAGGCATTTGTTTGCGAGACTTGCGACTTGCGGTTGCTCACTCTGGGGAGCAACCAAAGGCAGTCAGTCATGTGTGACCATGTTCGTCCGAAAACCTGCCTGCGCTGAATGCAAACCCGGCTGCACATATTCGATGTAGTGCTGCATTCTTGTGTGTAGCATTCTTTCTATCAATTTGCAGACAGCTAACGTTAGAGCTATGGAGCGTAGGTTAGCTGGTTTCGTGTGGTCTTTGCCCGGCTTCGGTATAGGGTAGACGAGAGATAGTTTTAGTGAATCTGGCAATCGTCTGGATTCTCAGGATTCATTGACGATTGTTAAGAGCTGTTCTTGAGCTTCATTGCTGAGGTTTCGAAGTTCTTGCGAAGTCACTCCATCGTGCCTGGGAGTTGACTTCGTTTTGCCTTGTGCAAGGGCCGCTACGAGTTCACTCAGTATAAAAGGCGTGTCCAGCTCCTCTTTCGCATTGTCGTTCGTGGCACAAGGCAGCGCTTCTGAAGTCACCTCGGCAGCATGTGGGAAGAAAGTGTGGATGACGCGGTCCTCCAGCACGGCAGGTTCTTCTCGCAAAAGGAGCTCCGCGAGAGGAGGCGCACCTTTCTTGCTCCCACGCAGGCTATTTAAAGTCTGCCATAGCCTTTTTAGACCGGATTCCCGGCGAAGCTTCACGCACGTATTGTGCCATGTGTCTGCTTCGAGTTGTTATTGGTATTCCTTGATGAGTCGGTATTGATGTTTAAGGTGCATTAGATCTTTGTGACGCTTTTCTTTATACCGGTATTGCTGTGTGAGGCGGTTGACCTTCCGCCATAGATTTGCAAGGTGCATATCCATGTGAGTTGTGTTATCGCATGGCATAGTTTCTCTGGCTTCTGGCCGTGCCTCTGCTATCATAGCGCTGAATTGTTAAAAGTCTGCAAAAGAAATTTTTTCCCGTAAAAACAAACACCATTTCTCTCCTTTTTCGGATCTTTTTGCGATTGGGCATGATGATTATTGGTAAATGGACGCTTTCCCATGTCGTCGATTCTACGTCCCATTGCCTTTGAGCCCTGGAGTGGCTAGTGTCAGATAGGGCGTTGTGTCTTGTCGCGCGTGCAGCCCTATGCGGGTTGGTGTTTCTGGTGTGTTGCATATGTCCAGCGTTGACATTTCTATTGCATTGTGCAGTATGCATCCTCTCTGGTCAGCTTTGGCGTAGCCCCATGTTTGATGCTTGGTGTTAAGGTCTCCCCTCACTAAAATGCAGCAAAAACAGCAAAATCTTGCTCACTTCAGCAATGCCGTCACACAGCATCGTTAAAAGCAGCTGGACTCACCAATGGTATTAGATCGTTTCGTGACAATAAAAGCCTTCTCAGTAACATATGATTGCTAATTTTGAATTAAATTATTTTCGCTCTGCACTGCACCTAACTGCATTAATTACGCATGGCCTCCAAGATGGCAGTGGCCTGCTGCGCAGCAAATTTTACCGCAGCTGCCATGGGGTGCCACAACATAACTTTTGGCCAGGGCTTGCGCCTGCACCTTACCGAGCCATTGGTCGGAGTCATTTCGGTGCTTGCCCGTTAGGGGTCTGTAGTATCTGGACAATGCAACCATTGGCCGGTGGCCGCGCGGACATAGCTTTACTGCTACAATTTCTCTCAAATCATTACACAAATCTGGTAATTGCAGTTTGGTTGTGGAGAAATCATGTCTAACTAAAAGAGCGGCTTGGCCATGCACTTGTTGGTTTCCTTTGCCCTTGTGTAGTATCGCAGCCTTTTTATTATTTTTTATTTTTTAATTTGCTGTCTTAGTGTGGATCCATTCTGCGTAAAACTTGGACAGTTCCATTAGATGCATATAGGCCGTGCCGTCATCTTTCATCTGCTGGCTTATGCCTTTTAGGTTCATCATGTTGCCTCTGAATATTTCTCTGAATTTCCGTGAATATCGCTTGCATCTGAACTTGTATTGCATTCGTTACTGTCTGAAATTCCTCCTGTAGGGTTCTTTTCGAGGTGCTGGGTCTCAGTGTGTCTTTCCTGCATTAGGATGCTCAGCATCTGCGCATACGCGGAGTCTTGGGCTGTTAGTGGTTTTGACACTGACGGTGCCTGGTTCTGCTGGGTCTGTGCAGGTCCCGCGTGTTGCGACTTTCTAGAGTTTGCCGTGATTTTCTGACTAATGGATCGCCCAACGCGACTGTTGGAACGCGTGCGTTTTTATCGGTCTGCTGGCGTCTGATTCATGTTGCCGTGGCGTTGGCTGCGTATGTCGTTGCTGTGGTGGTAGTCGTGCGAGTATTCGTTGCAGCACTGCTCTCAACTGTTGATTTTCCTTTTTTAGTTCTTTTATTTGTTGCTTCTGGTGAGCGGATAGCATGGGTTGTGTGCATGTTCCCGCCAGCACTTTTTCAGACCAAGTCACTGTCACACCGTTTGTCATATATTCAATTGACTCACGCTCGTAGATATTCAAGAACTCCTGCTTTATATATATTTGCTCTATTTTGAGACTATAATTTCGGTGCAATTACTCACAATACACTACCGGCGACAGCTGCTCCTGCGCAATACATTAGAATAAAGGACAGTGTCATTGAGATATTTTCTTGGCCATTGCATAGGTACAAAAATGTAAACAAGGTTCCTGAATGACGAAGTTTCATTAAAATATTTCTCCTCAGCTTGTTCATTTCACGGCTTTTATACTTTTCATATCAGCGGCATGCACTGCTTTGCTGGTTTCGAACTGATATAGTTCCGAAGTTCGTGTGATATTTTCTTTACTTATTAAATAGACAAAAAACATGGAAGTATTGACATTGTTGGAATCGCACCGCTGGCACGAGTTGTTGGAACCTCCGTGCTGACGCCCGTTATTGCAAACGGGTCGCAAGCCCCAAGGGTAGCGTTGGCCTGGCGGCCTGGGGCACTGGAAGCATCCGAAGGTCCCGGCAAAGCATGAGTCGACTGGTAACAGAACAACTGGTTTATTCTAACATCGCAAAAGAGCGGGCGGTCAGGTCGACCGAAGTGAGAGACGGCAGAGCACGTAACTCGACAGAAGAAATCGGAGCCTCTCTCTCGGCGTCCGGGGGCAGCTGCTCTTATACTTTCGCAGTTGAGGGCAAGAAGGAAGGCCTCGTGACGAGACCACGTGACGGCGGGTACGGACAGACTGAGAGACACGTTGAGACGAGTGTAGTGACTCAGCCGCCGAGCAGGCGCCGATCAGACCTCTTCGCTTCACACTTGGGGAGCTCCTCTCCCCGGCTGCCGCGCTTTGACAAGCGTGGGCACACACACACACACGCACACACGAAGACACGTGGCACTGAAACACGCCTGGACGCGCTTTATAGCCGGCGCGGATGCAACGGACGCCGGGGCTTCCTTCAAAACGGCGGACATTTTGGCCCGTTCGGAGCTGCCGCGAAGCCTCCCCGCCAAGCGCGTCCAGGCGAAACGTAACAACATCGGTTATTTCGGGCCTAAATTTTGGGACGTACGAGTGTATTCTTTTATGAAAAGACACACATTTTACTTGTCTTGACAGTGCGTAGCGTTCAAAAATTCGTTTGCAGCATCTTTGGCAACGGTGATGCACTTATTATTCACGTATTTGATCCCTCGACAAATTTTGTGAGGAGGGGGCCGAGCTGCAACGTGCGCGCCAAATGTTACTGCACTGCATACAGCGTAGAATTTACAATCTCTTGTCAAAAACAGCAAAATCTTGCTCTCACTTCAGCAATGCCATCACACAGCATCGTTAAAAGCAGCGGGACTCACCAGCGCTATTAGATCGTTTCGTGACAATAAAAGCCTTCTGAGTAACACGATTGCCAATTTTGAATTAAATTATTTTCGCTCTGCACTTCACCTAACTGCATCAGTTACGCATGGCCTCCAAGATGGCAGTGGCCTGCTGCGCAGCAAATTTTACCACAGCTGCCATGGGGTGCGACAACATAACTTTTGGCCAGGGATTTGCCCCGTCCCGAGATTTTTGCAGCATCAGATTTCAGATATGAGCTTTCTGCTATGGATCTAACCAGTCAACCAATCAATAAACCATTCAGTTAATCAGTAAACTGAGTCAATGATATATTCATTGAAGCAATCACCCTTGTCAAAAATCAATTTACTCAATCAGACAGTCAATGAATGTTTGACTGAATCCCTTACTCACTGAATCTATAATCAACCGAACTTCTTTGAGGACTATTACAGAATCAATCAGCCATTCAGGTTGACTGGCATAGTCAGCCGATCAGTCAATCAACTGAGAAAAAGACCAATCAGCAAAACTTCATTAGGAACCCTTGTGGATTCACCAGTCAATTAAACACTATACTAATCAATCACTCAATCAATAAAATAAATAGCCTGTCAGTAAATGAATTAACCTCTCCCTTAGTGAATAACTGGATGAACGAATAAATCAATCAATAATATGTACTTATGAATGTGTGTCGCTTCTCTTAGATGCCTCGCTATGACGTCGATGTCAACTTTCGCTTGCACCCTACGAACCTAAGCTGGCTCACTGTCTTCAGCAATTTTTGAAACCATGTGTGTGGATGTTTTGCACAGCCAATGTTCAGTGGCGATAGCAGTGCTCCCATATGCTCACCCTGTGTCGTTATTCGTGGTAGCTGGATCGCCTGAAGAGGCAGCATCGCTTGTTTCCGGAGTGGTGGGGGTGTCGCTTGACATTGTGACTGCTGATTCGGAGGGTTGCGGAGTGGCGGGGTTGTCGCTTGACATTGTGACTGCTGATCCAGAGGGTCTGCTTTCGGCCTTGTCTGGATGTCCCCAATAAAAGCAGCATATAAACATGGTTTTCTGTTTTTCAATAGTATCGGGCACAGCAATGCACAAGTGCTCCCATATAGACTTCCAAGTGTTTCGAGTCTACCATTGCATTTTCTGCAGCATAACGGTGATCGTCCTTACTACTGTGTTGACCTCCTTTGCTCAATCGTGCGTAAGGAGTCTTTCGTTGTAAGAAAATGCTATGTACGCTCTCTTTATGATGCTGTGAAAGCTAGGGGACATTGCAAGCGCAGCCTAACTAAAGTTACTGCATAGTTTAGCGGTTACAAAAAGAAATAGAACAAGCTGTGCAATTGCCTCCAAGTAGGACCTTTCAGTGGAACCTCATTGAAGTAATCAAATAGCTGTGGAACACAGTGTTATTACCACAGTGCTCAAACTTTCCAAAGATGTTCCCAAATTTTTTTTCCAAATATAAATCAAATTCAAATAGTCAGCGCTCGTGCAGTGCGGTTCTCTCTTAAGAAATTGTGTAGTTTTGTTCCCACTGAAAAGTTCATGATGACCACCTACCAACTGGCTCAGTTCACCCTATTTCTAAGGCAAACTGAGAGTTGTTTTTTTGAGAGATTTCAGTATTTCAAAAGCAGTGCCCATCCAGTTACATGTGGTCACAAATATCTCGGAGGTCGTGAGTTACACAGCGTTGAGCGGGCGCCCACAGAGAAGAGTGCGCTGGATGCTTCATGCTAGGTTAGGGCATTTCCGAATGCCTGCCCGATGCAAAGGACATAGCTACAATTTCTCATCATCTTCAATGGGGAGTGCTTTGCTATTTGAGGGCCGAACTGGCAGACTAAAAACAGAAAACACCGGAGCAAACATTTGTAACAGGATGAAGCATGCGCGTGCTGCAACACAAGCCCAGAAATAACTCGCCACATCTTAATGGAACACGAAGGTACTCACCCAGCAACTTCTCCAGCCTACTCCGAGATTCAAAGCTGCATTTTGCGTCCCAGATGGGCAGGTCTGGGTCGCAGGGCAGGCCGAGGCAGCTGCCTGGGAGTTGGGCCTCTGGGCTGACTAATCCCCATCGCCTCCCGCAAGAGGAGAAACCACCAGTCATTGGCTTCAAATAAAGCTTTTGTCCATCCATCACAAAGCAAAACCAGTAGGCCGCGTCCACTTTCCAGAAGCGGCAGGATTCAAAGCAGATGGAAGCACTAACCAGTCAGCGGTTCTAAGGAAGAAAGAAAAAATTAATCGTAAACAGGCAAAATGCTAGACAAATAGGCATGTCTAGGTTACTTTTTTAGCTTAAGCAGGCTAGGTGAATATTGGTCACAGCCGCATTTCGAAGGGGATGCCAATAAATCATCACCATGATCGGTGTCACTGACAAGAGTGCATAGGGCAAGTTGTATTTTTGTAATAACACCAACTGCATTCAGTGACAAGCGTGGCCCACAACTCAGTTGCGCTCGTGCCTCTTTTGCATTGGCGCCTTTGCAACAGTGAAAAAAGCCCAGGTGCCAACCACCAGAAATGTAAAATAAAGAGCGGGAAAACAAAAAAACGATTCACTTTAAAGAACTCACAATCAGTGCAGTTCTCTGCAACACGTTGTAATGTGCGTTTCAAAAACAATGGTACAGCTTTCAATAATTGGAATGTAAGCCAATAATCAGTGTGCAAACACTGTGACAGTTGCAGGAAACAAAAACTTTGATGCAAGCTGTGTCGAAAGACGAATGTCGCTACTGGAAAGCATACACAATAAACTGTTACAAAAAAAGATAGTCCAGATCCCACGTGCTGCAGGAATCAATTTTATACAAAGCAGGTAGCCAACTATCTAGCATTGCTTGGGTTTCTGCAATGCGATACCAGGTGGACCAATGTGTTTGTGCATTGAGCAGTAGTGCGTGTATGTATGTGTGTGTGTGTGTGTGTGTGTGTGTGTGTGTGTGTGTGTGTGTGTGCGTGTGTGCGTGGGTTGCAAACGTACATGTCAATGAGGACCGCAGCATTGACGATGACTATTACACGATGGCAATGACATGACTTCGACACGACCTTATGACATGACAATTGTTGGTGTCTACATATAGTGGATGAGTGTAAGCGAGAGGAACATCGACTGTGAAGTCATCAGTGACTACGTGTCATGCAATCGTACATACCTATGACTACATCATGTGGCGTATGTTAAAACGACGATGCCATTTGTATTCTTGCGAAGAAATGTTAACTCCTGAATAACTTGAGCAATCGTGAAGTCGGTACAAGGTTGCACAATCTCTAACTTGGGCGATCATGAAGTTGGTACAATGTCGCATAATTTTCACGTAGCATACTATGGAAAGTACGGATGAAAGTGGGCCAGTCCCAGATGTAGTGAAGTCTAACACAGTGCCTCAGAGTATGAGAGGAAAGAAGACGAGGAAGTGGGATGGGGTGCAGGCACCGAGCATTTCAAAGCTGGCTTTGGCACAAGAGAAATATGCGTGTGATTGTGGAACAAGTGGGAGGCACTGACAATATCATCCATACTAAAGTGGGCCATCATAAAGCAAAAACCTCCAAGAAGCCCCAAAAAGTTCTTCGTACATCCCTGACAGGTGACAATTACTTCTGGATGGTGCCTAAGCGAAGCTGTAACATGTCTTATAGAAACAGAGTAATTTATGCTGCACTCATGGACACATTGTTCTGTGTTCACATTTTTCGTGTACCTTACTTTTGAAATGCTATTACAAAGATGTACTTAAGTGTGTCCGTCAAATCAACATTCCATCAGTGGTAAAAACTTTCTTTAAATTACATTCGGCAGACCTTCCTGTCAAAACTTGGTTTAAGAAAAGGGGCTCTTTTTCATTTTCATTTTATATCCTTAAAAACCCCTTGCGAGGTATTACGTAAGGGGTGGGAATACAAGAAAAATGGAATTAAAAAATGTTCACAATATTATATACTAATCACTTATTTAGTCCATGAAGGCATGATGAAGTGGTGATAGCAGTGATGTGGTGGGTAAGGCCGTTCCAGTCTGCTTCTGCAGAGGGAAAAAATGATGAGAAGGTGACAGTATGTGCAAGTTGGTGAGTAACATCTAGTGGATGGCTTGCGTGGAGTGATATGCATGAAGGTGGTAGAATATAAGGCACATGGCAAAGTGAACTGGTGTGAAATTGTGAAGTAATAAGCTTGCGATACAGCACCACTGGGTTAGGGTGTCTAAACCTGCTATTGCTTTTAATGGTGTCACACTGATATCATAGGAGCATGCCAAATTAATGAATTTTGTAGGGATTATAGTGCGTTGGTAAGGTAAATCTGGCAAAAATTCCATATGGGTGATGCCATATTTGAGTTTCGACTTAACCAGTGCCTTGTATACTAGTAATTTATTATGTTAAGGAGCACTGTGAAAATTAAGTTTTAGAAATCCTAGGGTTTGATTGACAGATGATGCGATTTCAGCTACATGTGAGCACCAGTTTAGGTCATGTGCGATAGTAATGCCTAGATATTTTAATGCATCCGCGGCATCAATAGGGGACGGTAGTAATTGTGTAAGAGAAGTTGAAACGATTTTGCCTACAGGAAACTGACATTGATTAACATCTAGTAGGGTTTCGAGCAGTAAGGTTTAATGTGGTCACTAATGTTAGTGATAGATGGGTAGATAATGCAGTCATCAGCAAACATTCAAATTTTGGAGGTAACATGTAACGGCAGATCGTTTATATATATATTAACAATAGGGCGGGACCTAATACTGAACCTTGAGGAATGCCAGATGTTAGGGAAGAAAGTCTGAAGTAGTGCTGTCAATACTGATGTTCTGTGAGCGGTCATTAAGAAACATGATAGGCTCCTTTATCAAACACTGTTACAAAATCAAGAAAGATAATGTCTTTTTGTGTGTTAATACTGTATCGTGCTTTGAATGTAGGTCATGAAGGAAAGGTAGCTAATTGAGTGTCACATGACAGGCATTTGCAAAAACCATGTTGTGAGGGGTGGAAAAAGTCACTGCCATCTAGAAAATTAATTGCGTGCGAGTACATAGCATCTTCCAGATTTTGCAAGAGACACTAGTTATGGAAATGGGATGATAGTTTAAGAGTGGTTCACGGTAACACAATTTTAGACTGGAACAACCTTGCCCATTTTCTACATGCCCGGTAGGGTGCCTGATGATAGTGATTTTGAAAACAGCAAGGTTAGATACATTGCGGAGATATACCTTGTTATATTTTGAAAAGCTCCGAGGTGATTTCGTTGTCACCGGCCAATGAGGATAGCTTGAGGTTGTCAATCAGTGCGGATATTCCATCTGGTAAAAAAATAATCTCCCACCTGTAAGAGGGTAGGAATGCAGAAAGTAGGAAGAGGCACATGTGGTTCGGTGGTGAAAACAGACAAAAGAAGCACTCTTGAACATAGTGGCACAGTTGAGGTCGGCCAAAGTTTCACCATCATTGGAAATTCTGACAGCAGGGGATGGCTGGGGGTTCATCACTTCCCAGAATTTTGTTTTATCGGTTTGCATGCAAGGTAAGCCTAAATGAAAAAGCTCCTAACCATGTTGTGAAACTGGTTGGACAGTGAAGCTTTAAACGACATCTGCACCAATTACCCATTGCAACATGGCTTGAAGTTACTCACACGGTAACATTCACATGCAACTTACCTAATTATAAGCCAAAGACATTTCAAAGGCCTGTCATTTGGCTTGTGCTGCTACTTCACGCACCTACAAAGGGCAGACCAGAGAAAAGTGAAATGCACTTAAGCACAGTTGACCACACAGGGAACAACTATATTCAAGTTCTGTGCCGAGAAATTTAAATTCAGAATATGCACCCTTGAAACGATTGATTGCATTGTGCTTTCATCAATTGGCTACGTTTTCAGCTTCACGACATTCACCATCATCCTGCTGCGCTTGTGCTGAGCATCCTGGACACTATGTCCATCTGTGGCTTGAACATGACGCCGTTGTTCAGGTTGTCGTCACTGTTCTCTTCACTGCATGCTGCCTTTTAGCTGTCCTCACTATATGTGGCCTTCTCATAGCCCAGTCGCAACACAAACGCAATGCCTTACCAGGCCTCTTTATACAGGGTGTTTCACGTAACTTGAACCAAGGACTTAAAAACGTGGTTAACTGCAACTGAATGAAACCAACGACATATGGTTTGCCATCATGTGGTGCTCCTTAGGATACATCTTATATTGTGCTTATTAAGTTAATTAACCGAGATGATTATGCAAAACTTTAATATTCCCGTAAGGGCAAAGTGTGTTTCCTTAAGTTGTAGAGGGCATTTCAACACGGCCAATCCAATTTTTTGACCCAACGTACATGCTATGAGGCTATTTTTTTCGCTGCCTAAAGAAAGCGCGAAATATGAAGTAAAACCATGTGACTGCGCTTGTGCGCTATCATATTGCAGCATGCTCAACCTTATGTCGAGTCCATTGCTTATCAGGAACAACGGCGCTTCCTTTTCGTGTGCCACCATCAAAGATGCTGACACACCGTAAAGCCAATGCCTAGAGCCATGTCTGCTCAGTTCGCCATGGTCCATACGTACACTTTTTTCCGCAGTTGAGAGCA
This sequence comes from Dermacentor andersoni, assembly GCF_023375885.2. Classification (NCBI taxonomy): domain Eukaryota; kingdom Metazoa; phylum Arthropoda; class Arachnida; order Ixodida; family Ixodidae; genus Dermacentor; species Dermacentor andersoni. The sequence continues at coordinate 96,419,158 of NC_092824.1, read as the reverse complement.
CTACAATACGGTAGTGCACGAGCAAAGTCATGGTTTTATTTCATATTGAGCAGGCTATCTTTAGAAGGAGAAGAAGAAACTGTATTAAAGAATAGTCCGGCAGTTCTTGCTGTGGTGGCCTCAGGTAACGGCTCGAAGTCTTTTAACGCCGGAAAAAAATCTTTACGCAGCATGTACATTGCCACCAAAAATTGGATCAGTTGTTTTTGAATCCCCTCTACAATGTAACAAAACACACTCGGCCCTAAAGTGAATATTAAAAAATTTGCATAATTTATCTTGGTTAAATAAATAAGCTCGATATAAAAAACACCCTAAGGAACTCCATATCACGGCGGCAAACCATATGCTGTTGGTTTCACTCGGTTGCAGTTAACCACATTTTTTAAAATCCTTGGTTCAAGTTAAGTGAAACACCCTGTATATATCTAACGTAGTGACGTCACATCCTGTGTTACGAGCTGCAGCATCACAAAGCTGCACTTTAGTTTATATTTTATATGGGTATTGATGTCACGCCCTCTGTTACAAATGTCAATGACCACGTTATCATCTATCATTCTTATCATCCATCATCCAGACATGCTTTAACGTGAGAGCGTTAGGGGCCCTGTGTCACAGAAACTCCAGCATCGGCGTCCCTCATCGACTGTCTTGTGAGTAAAAAATCATTCCAAACCACATATACCCAACCATGCACGTCCTCTGTGTAATGTGAAACATCACTGAAACAACTGAATTTCTCGAAGTTAAATGCATCAGAAAAATTGTAAAGTACAACTTAACGCACAACCTACAGACATGACAGAGTCGAATTCTAACTTGAATATACGCCGAAACTCAAATGCAAATCCCTCTTCCAGTGTTTCTACCATTCATAGAGTGGCGTGCCCGGTTCTTCGCAACACCACCCAGGCGGTGCTCGCCTTCACGCATCAGCAGCCAATGCAAGGGCAATGCAATGCCCTGTTTTTGCCAGAAAGCTCGCCCTCCCCCGCTTCTTGCATAGCATTCGCTATCAGCATTTCTCAGTATACATAGAAGTTACATAAGCTGCACTTGTCAGGAAGCACGAGAAACAGTCAGGGATCTTTGAATGCTATAGCATTCCACACTTAAAGGTAAAGCTTAAGTGTCCTCCAAATTTTGTATGCTTTTCTTTATCGAAACAACTTATGCGGTATGCAGTGTATGTGTGATTCGAAAGGATCTGCACACTCTTCACTTCGATTTCAGGCTACGATTGCACTACCTCCAAATTCTAGCTTTTTTTTGTGCCAAAACCACGATTTGATTATGAGGCATGCCGTAGCAGGGCGACTCCAGATTAATTTTAACCACCTGGGGATCTGTAACATGCCTCCAATGCACGAGACACAGGGGTTTTGCATTTCGCCAAATGCAGCCACCATGGTAGGGATTTTATCCCGCGACTTCGTGCTTAGCTGCAGAATGCCATAGCCACTAGGCCACCGCAATGGGCAATTGCATGACCTCCAGCATTGGCCCAGGAAAGAGATCATTTTTGCCCACAGACATGACGAATGCTTTGGGTAGAAGAGGCATACAGCTTTGCAGTAAAAAAGAAATAGCGCTTCTTTTGCCAGATGGCTGTCAAGTTGATGTGTTCTGCTTTGTGGTGTTTTTCCCACGAACTAGAGCCTGGTCTTAGTTTAGTGGAGCAGAACAGAAGTTTATTTTTATTATCGAGTTCTTTCAAGTGCTTTGTTAAACCATGGTCAATTGCCATTAGTGCGAAGTGAGAGTGTATAAATAAACTGTGCAACAAGGTTCTTCATGCTATATTGGAAAAGCAAGCAGTTTACTTGTATCGAGTGATTTTAAAAGCCTGATTCAAATGTGCGGCAGAATGTAACCAACTTGTTGATCATGGCATAACTTTTTTTTTTCTTTTTTGTTTAGGCGGGTGCTTTTCTGATCTGAGGGATGTACTGTTGATCGAATAGAGAAAACAGCGTGAATTACTTTATGGTAGGTTACTTCGTGCTGCTAACAGAGGTCACGCTTTCAGGATGGCTGGTTACTATGAGGTCTAGGGTGCTAGTAGTTTCCTGGGTAACATGTGTTGGCTCGGTTACCATCTGTGAAATGCAAGCACGTAGCGCATATGTTTTGTGTATAATATAACGAGCCTAGCAACTGATTTCATTGCTGGTTGCAGCACCGCTATCGGTGGGCAAGGCATAGTTGGGACTGCAATACGCGGCGGCGTGCTGTCAAAATTACCATCACTCCCATTACTCTGAAGCAATAAAGCATTGCACACCCCGCTGAGTATTTGTAGTGGTGGTGGTTTTCAATAGCTTTGCCGTACATCCACTTTCGCAGAGCCGAGATGGCGAGTCATTATTATTATTATTATTATTATTATTATTGTTATTGTTATTATTGAAGCAAGGCGAGACACGTACCTACCTAGCTTCCTTTCTGCCGCAAATTATTCGCTTTGGAAACCTTCGCAGACGTATATCTGAGTAACTGACACAACAAAGACAGCAAAACAGGATGAACGCGTTCTCGCATTCCTAGGAAGTACAATCTGTTCGTTGGCTATTCGTGGTGATGGTTCATCACCGACGCCCTGTTCATAAAGGCATTCCACGCAGGTTGCGCTACTGGACCACACTGTCAGCTTTCATCGTTACAGCCGTACAAACTCCCAGGTGACTTACAACCAGCTGGCGCCAGTAAAGCGAACAGAGGCGACGTGTAGGCCGATCAGAAGTCAAAGTTGTCGCAACGATAGTGTCTCGAAACGTCACCAGAGAAGGCTGCTAGAGGCACCCACCCCTTAACACCGTGCGGCTTTTAGCGCTGTGTAAATTGCACTATTTTCGGAATCTGACACCACAACAAATGGCAGCTGCTGACACGTAATGAAATCACGCCGGCCGCGAGCCACCCGCGCGCGGAGCCGTCAACTTGTGAAGCAAAGTTTAGCGCTAACGGGTCCGATCTGTGCGTCAATCTGTGGGCAAATGCAGCAGGAATAACCGGTCAGACCATTGAGAGCCGTGCGACTAGGCGACGAAAAGGAACTCACCTCGGTTACTGCCTCCGCGCGCTGCCGCAGGTCGGGTGGCTACCATGAACACGCTGGCCAGTGGCCTTCTCAAACGAGCACAGCATACGTCCGAACGCGCTCTGTCTTGTGCCGTGGTTTTCCCGGTTCCTTCGCGCTACTGCGGCCCACCGAAGTATGTTGCAGGCAGCGAGCGCTCCAGGTATAACACAGCAACGCGCTACACCCAACGATCCTTCTGCTCGAATATACGGACCACACGTTCGACCCTTCCGCACCTCAGAACGCCTATCGGCATAAAAAACGGAACCGCTTTCTACTTATCTATGGCAGAACAGCTGCACCATCATAGAGTGTACCATAAAGACCACAGAGAAAACATTGAACCACTGTGAATTGACTGTAGCGCACCGAGCGGATGTGATTAACTCTTTCCGGTTTCGGTCTTGGGCGCGCGCGTTTTGAACGTTAGCTGGCAGGCGCTTCGCCGGCTGCGCTACTCGGCGCTTTTTTTCCGCTGCTTAATCGCTCGTGGTCTTAATACGGAATCGTTTCTTTAAACAATGAGATTGCGAACGATCTTGACAAGCCTCCATCGAATATGTGCCACGTACAATTTCATAAAGTAGACGCAAAATGTCTTGTAAATGAGGAAGTGTTTATTTCGCTCTACATAAATGCTCGTTCCGGGCTTTTTGTGCGTTCATCCAATGTTGTGGCAGCAGGTAAGCGGCAGTACTTCCCGTACGAAGCTCCACCGGACGGCATCAGCTGAAAAAAGTAAATAACAAGCATGTGTCATTTGGGTATTTAGCCTTTATAGGAATACTGCGCGTAGAGGAGAAACGTGCGAATGTGGTGAATGGGCGACATTACAAACAAAATCAATTACCTTTTATATACACGGTGGCGAAAATACCCGACTCATTCCAAGCCGTACTATAAATTATGAAGAAAACATCCGATTTTCAAACATTCCCCCATTCCCGGGCATTATTTCGTGCACTTTAGGAGCACAAATGCACGGGCGACCGCACGTTTCCAAAACAACATGGCCCCAGCCGACGCGATAGTGCGCAACATACACAGAGGTGGCCACAACACAGGCTCTCAGCCAGACCCCGCTAGACGCTCGAAAAATTCCTTCTACTCGCACTCAAGACAAATGCTTGGGGGCAAAGCCTGTTTTCATCGTTCAGAAGACGGAATTTTCGAGTTCTCGGTTTTTTTAGCTCCTCGGCGTTATTTTTGCGGGTTCTGCCGGCGCAAGCAACACGCTCCAATGTTATCACTCTTGGCAATCACTCATCGCGTCTTCGACATGCGTACCGAAAGAACGTATATGTTGTGGGACCATAGAAAGCGTCACAAACAATTGTCTCACGGCTTGCTTTTTTGCTCACTTCATCACAACCCCAGGCGCGGCGAGCGTGCCTCAAAAGTATCCCAAAAACTAACGAATTACAAGAATTCCGGGGTCATAGAATGCGTCAGAAACAATTGTCTCACTAAGATTCAGCACACGCGAAGCTAACTGCGGCACACAGCCAAGATGCTTTTCGCTCACTGCGTCACAAGACCGGGCGCGGCTACTCTGCATGAAAAGCACCCCAAAAAGTAAAGAAATTAATAACAATAATGTTGTGGGTCAGAGAAAGCGCCAAAACATATCCCGTAAGATTCAGTACACGCTAAATTGCATCACACTGCCAAGGTGCAAAGCCGGGTGCGGCAAGCGTGCACAAAAACTACCGAAATAAGTTGTAACAATGTTAGGGCTCATAGAAAGCGTCGCAGTCATCTTCCAGTACGAGTCATCAAGACTGTGTAGGGCTACCTAAATTTATAGTAAATACTATTTGTATCTAAGAACCAGAATTCTTTCTCTTGTAACTTGGTTTCGTGCACTTGCTGCACAAACATTATTAATGGCATTCGAATCAACAATAAGACGTTGCCAAACGGTGCTCATTTCCCAGCCTAGCATGTTTTTCGATGTACATTAGCCTGGATTCCATACACCTCAAGTTGATCTTGTACGAACTCTTCTCGGTCCGTTGAACGTTAGAATCAGAGAGGTAAAACCCGTTTGCGACGGGGAAAATTCTCTTCACATACAATTTAACGATATCTTTCCGAGTAGGGCGTAGCACGTACCTTACCCAATCCTAAGCGTTACTGTACAGGATTATTTACTAAAATCACAAACAAACGTAGTCATAGCGACTGATGCCACGCAGAACGAAGAAAATATGGTATTGGTTTATTAAGCCCCATTCTCGATTGGTCACCTTCCCTGCGGCTTTCAGACTTTGTACCAATCCTCCTTGTTGATTTTTTTAGTGGTAGTCTTGGCGCTTCGTAAGTTAAACCCATCGATAGATTATGTAGTCACTGTAACTGATTAGTATTTTGTCCTTGTGTACTTCACCCGCAGCACCTAATCAATCTCAGGTTTTGCGAGTGTTTAAATGGACATTAGTTAACTGTTGAGGTACTAAAAATTTAGTCTGGGTGCAAGGGCATACAGACCCAGTCCCAAATGAAACGGCGGCTTAATGGGCGAAGGCGTTCACACTAGTTCCCCCTACATAAGCCTTGACCATAGCTGCGAGATTTCTGAGCGAAATGATGCAGCGAGAGTTTCCTGTACCTTCTGTCCTAGGATTTTTGACACTTACTGTACCCCTGGATAAGCAATGTGTCAATCGAGAAAAATTAAGGTAACTATTAGTAGGCCTTTTTTAAGAAAACGAACCTTAGAAACGCCACTCCACTTTCTTAGGTTAGATCTAACTGCTCAAAATGTACTGTATTTGGCTGTCTCTACACTTGGGCATAGCGACGAGAAGGTTGGCTCTGGCATCCAATATTTTCTTTTAGGATCAATGAGATTTAAACTCTGAATACAAAATCTTCCTCCGTTTCTCTCACCCAAATTGAGTTTGAGTAGTTTTATTTTTCACGGTTAAGGCAGGATATTCATTTTCATAGAATCAGGCAGGCTCTCCAATCGCTACCTTTCGATTCGAACTTACCTGTTATATAAAATTTTCACTCCTTATCTTGCACTTCATTTTGACCTACGTGGTTTTGTTGGCTAATCCTCCAGAGTGGGCACGTGCCAGTATATCACACGGACCTGCATTTACTACATCTACATTAAACTGAGGCATCGCGCGACGCTATTGACGATACGTTATCGTGCACAACAGCGTCGGATATGTCTGCATGGATCACGTAACCTACAACGGACAAAACATCGCCGTCGCCATCCTCTACGTCAGTCGCGGGCCCACCAAGGAGATAGTGCAGCGATTCATTACAATGCTTACATCAAGACTGTTCATACCTTGCTGCGACAACGCTCGGGAACGACACATCGACATGAAGCTCTCGAAGCGCCAGACCGCGTGGTTTTCGGAGTACACGAGGGAGGGTGCCGAGCGGTCATATCACGTCATGGTAACTACGGAAGCAATCGGGAGTGATCCCGACCGCATCTTTGCCCAGCGGAATCAGACACTTTAGACCTCACCCGTATGCATCGCACTTCTCTATCCACCGCCCTCTGCTCGTCGCCATCAGTGACAGCCAAGAAGACGATGCGCTGCTGCCTGCTAGGGCTGCCGAACCGATGGACATTTCGGCCAGAGCTGTACATATATACCATACAAATGGTCTGTATGTATTCAAACGTGCATTATTGCACTTAATTATCTATCCATAAAGGAACTAAAGCGCATAAAGATAAGCATTCTGCAATTTATTATATCACACAACCTTGCATCATAAGGACCCATCACGTATACAGCTAGTTACACAACTTCTCCTCCCCGCCCCCTTTGCAGGAATATGGGTGGGAATCGAACCTGATACCTGCTCGGCAACAAAATGTGAAAACCACTGCGGGTAGGCAATCCGCGCGGCGGGTAGGCCATCCTGTCCTCACTGATGGCTGGGCTCTGTGGTTTTGAATAGGTAAGGCAATACTGGTGGAGGGGATATGCTCGACAGTCCATCGAAAACAAGACTCAGCTGGCCGGCTTCTACTGCTCGCAGGCGGATCCGTTGCCGTGCCACCACTCGATGATGTCCTCGTACGTCTTGCGTTCGTCTGGACGAGCTCTGGAAAGAGCCTCGCAGAGGACGCAATGATCCTCGAATTTGTGACTTCGGACCTCGTGCGTCTTCTTCCAGGCGAAGTAAGCCGCGTACTGAGTGGGATCGGCGGCCACCGCCTTCAGGTACGCGGCGAGACGCTCGGGAGACGCGAATTGAAGCGCGTCGATGCAAGATCCGGGAGGCGCCAGGCTCGCTGAGTACCTTCCCATCACCACCGGAACCATGCCGTAGTGGAGCGCGTTGTACAGCTTCTCCGTGACGTAGTCGCGGCAGACGGCGTTTTCCAAGGCCAGGTAGAAGTAGTACCTCTCGCCGATACGAGCAAAGCAGTCCTCGTTCGGCGGGCATGCGAGGTTTCCGCAAGAGCCGAACGCATCTACCGCCATGTGCTTGCGGAGCTCGTCGACGAACGTCTCGCGGCGGCTTGAGGTCCGGCAGTGGCTGGTGACCCAGACGACCAGTCTGGACTGGTCTAATGCCGGCGTATATTCGGCTGGTGGCGCCGTCCTGGGGTGGGCCACAGAACGCACGAAGAAGTACGGATGCGGCACGTCCGAGTCGCGGCGGTAGGTGTATGTCCAGTTGAAGACGCCCCTGAGGCTCGCCATTTTCTCGGGATGGCAGTTGGGGGGCGCCTCCTTATTCCAGTACACCCAACGCTGATGCTCTGCGCGGTATCTGTAGAAAAGGAGCGGTTGAGGAGGATGTTGAGCTTACTGTCGTGACAGCTCTGTAGGTGTGAAAAAAAAAAAACTGTCACTCAAGTTTTTGAGGAAACAACAGAATATCTCGGCGCACACTCTGAGGAATACCAGATAAACAGTATTTTGAATCAGCACTTCCTTTAGTCAAAATAACCATTTCGTACACTTCTTAACTGGCTGTCGCAGAAGACGAGTCCACTTAGTCGCCCAGCCTCGCATAGCAAAGGTGATAGCGCAAGGAAAATATAAACGTACGTAGCCAGAGAAAACGTTTATAACAACACCATTACACACAATAGTACCCCGCGAATAATGGAGGAGAGGCGGGGGTGCGGATTGCGAAATACGCACCTCAAGCACTCGCACTGCAGATAGAACGATGGAATGCTGACCAACAACACCGTGTCGATAGCGATCACGAAAATATAGCGCGTATGTGACTATCACAAATCAGCGCGGTTTATTCTTTCTGACTTTCGGCGTACATCAAGCGTAACCACTATGAAGACTACCCTGGGCCTAACTTCACTTGCATCACGACGCAAAATTGCACGCCTGTGCCTTTTTCACAAAATATTTCATCATGAGTCTATTGGCTGCGAGTTACTTCTTCGCCCTTCATATGTTTAACGCCGCACAGATCACATACATAAGGTAGGCTTTTCTACATGCAAAACTAAAACATTCTCGGATTCTTTTATTCCTCGCACGTCATATGCCTGGAACCACCTTCCTTCCTCAATTGCTACAATTCCTGACCCTGTATTGTTTCGGACTGCAGGTTCCGCTTCTATTGAATGATATATTGTGTTGATCACTTATTCTAACTTATCTATGTCATGGTAATTGTTCTCTGCTGTTGCTTGTATTTTCAGTGTTATGTATTACCCACTCCCCTCTAATGCTTTGCCCTGAGGGTAAAATAAAAATAAATAAATAAATAAAAATACCCCATACCGGCCTCGACTGCATTATGTTGTAATAGAAAACATTGGTTGCGCTTTCTAGACAATCACATGTAAGAAGACAGGACAGGCGGTTCAAAAAGACAGGTTCAAATTGGGCCGCGCTGAATTCACACGATACCTACATACAATTTGGCAGACCAACAAGACCTGCAGTGGGCTGGAATGATTGCGAAAATGTTACGTACTCACAGTGAAAGCCCGATTCGGCTCGTACCAACACTGCAAAACCCACACTCACGCTTAATCCATAGCTATTTTAGTGCACCTAACATCGATATACATAGTAAGTTTGCATTGCGGACTTGTAATTCCATGCCAAGAATCCACTATACCATCATAGTTTTTCCCCTGTTGACCTTCCAAATACGCCCCCCATGGTTAATGTCCAAAATACGGGCCTGTCTATTTCTTTTCAAGGTAAGGGGGGGGGGGGGGGGGCAACTGCATTCTGTTAAGTATCATCCGCGAAAAGCGACAGAAAAGCGCTGGTACCATCTGGAAACTGGCCACAGAGGACTCCGGAGATTGGACCTTAACATGAAGTTTAGACTGCCACCAAAAATTCAGCGCAGCTGTGCCGGTATTCTGGACAGATTTAGACTGGTTGTGGCGGCGTTCACAGATGGGTTCGTGCACCTGATACGACGCGCCTATCGAGTCTCCAGGCTGTGAGCTGTGCCATGTGCCTGAGACTACAGGACACGTACTGCGTGACGGCCCTCAGTACGTGGAAGAGCGACAGAAGTTGAGTAACCATCTTGCGCGCCCATATCCCTTCTCTTCTCGTATCCTTCGTCCTGGTCAGCTTGGGAGAATCGATCGATGCTATTTTTTATTCCAGTGATGAAAATCGGTCTCGGACTGATGGGCCTGACGACGGCTTTCTTTCTTTTGTTCTATTGCACGACGTTGATTGTCGGCGATCTTGTTGGCGACCGCGAGTCTCCCACCTGTATGAACGCACCTTTAGCGTTTAATAATATCGCGCCTCGGAGTCGCACTATTACCTGGGAAGGTCGTTTCCGTCGGCGTCCCTCTCGTGTATCACGACGGCGTCCGCCGATCTTATCAGACTCCTGTCCCTGGTCAGGAAGCAAGGGACGCTGCAGTTGTAGGACACGAGCCCGCTATCGGCATCGGACAGCGGCTCGAGATAGTCGCCGAACGCCTTGGTCCAGAACAAGATAGTGACCGGCTTGCTTTGCTGCTGCGTCTGGTTGGCTTTCGGGAACCCCGCGTGGCGTTTGACGGCTAACTTTTGGTCACCGCCGTAGAAAACAAAGAAGACGGCGAGCGAAACGCAGATGAGGCAGACGCCAGTGCAGTGTAAGCGTAACGACGTGCCAGGAACCATGGAGGCCTGCAAGTAAACAATTATCGAGCGGATAATTGTCGTTAGAGGGGGGGGGGGGGTGCGTACGTAGGGTGCCTTGCGCGCTGCTCTCGTGGTTCTCGTTTGTTCGGGAGAGCGCGAGAGACACGCGTTCATAGTTCCATAGAGCTTCCTACAAGAATTACTAGAGGGAACTCTGGCGCTAGTGTCTACGGGAGCTGCAATGGGAGCGGTGTCCCAGCATGGGAATTATGGGAAGTACATGGATTTGCCGAAACTTCGTCCTTTTGGCTTCGAACGGCATTGTGACTTTGTTAACTCATCATTTTCAACAGTATATTGCGGAATAAATAATTAAATAAACATCATTAAATTGCCCGACGGCAAGATTCGAACACAGGGACTCTAGCGCAGAGGCCAGATATTGAAACCATTAAGCCACGGACGCACGTATCGACAAGCGAATGAAACGCCCTTATGAATTTATCGCGGGCATGCCAGTGCCTTGAGACGCTTGGCGCGTTTCGATTTGGCCACCTGGACAAGCTCAATCGTTGCAATTAATAGAAACTGTACGCGTTCCCGGCGTCTTCTGCACTTCGAAGAACATAGATTGCGCCGTAATATACGACAATAATATTTATATAGCGTAATATACAAAGCCACAAGAACGTCTGAATCGAGAAGCACGAAGATAAGACAAATCCATGTACTTCCCAGCATTCCCATGGTAGGACAACGACTGCAGCGCCAGAGTTCCCTCTAGTAATTTTGTAGGAAACTCTATGCATAGTTCAACCCACGACCTACTGGAACTCCAGACCTGCACATGTATCCGGTTTCTATATGGGAGCCGCTTGCGCCCACTCTCGTTCAACCGTTGGCCATTGGGGTCGCTTTTGTAACCTGTTCGTCTGCTACTCTAGAGTTGACTGTCGCGGCGTTCTAATTGGTACGGCGGCTCTTGTGTTGTTATAAATTGCTTGCCTAGTTTACGATTTCTGCGAACGCAGCGACAGTGATGTCACAAAGCTTTGATAGATCACTTCGCGCCAGAAGTTGACTGGCCGAACCTGAAAGATGTCGGTGCGTGCAGTCTGTGCCTCTCCGAAATAGCGTTAAATATCCGCTCCTATTGTCTTTTTCAGGCAGTAACAAACCGCACGAATCTTGTACGCTAAGTCGCATTGTTTGTAGAGTTCGTAAAGTACACAACAACTTTATTGTACACGTTGTAAAGTTCGCTTCTGCGCTCTTTAGAAACTGGAAACCGCCGTAACGTTCGACGACAGAACAATTACCACTCATTCCAAATGTAAAAGTTCTCCGTAAATGCGTCGTGAGTTCAAAAAGATAATTACGCATACAGCTTCACTGCGCACGTATCTTTCGCACCGCCGTAGCACACAGTAAAGGTAACTTTGCAGTTTGAAAAGGGTTCCGTGACAACGTCTGCAGTGCTCAAGCAACGGTAGCTCAAGCTCAAGCAACGCATTGCATGCGTTGCTTGTGCTATTTTTTTTTTTCCATGGCGCAGCATTTTTCTTCACGTTTGATCGGTCACGCAGTCGGTCAACGTGTACTGGCTGCAGCTGTAAGGCATAAACATGGTGCTGTTATAAAGAGGTCGGAATAACGAAAACCGCGGAAATTCGTGCGCTTATGCAAATACCGCTCCGCCACGGGCACACTAATGCCGGTTGCAGGGCTCGCGCTAAGGATTGATAAGCAAGCTGTTCTAAAAGATGACTGGTTATCTGTCATCGCGGCACATGGGAGTGCCAACAGTTGTCGGTACTATGGTAACTACTGCTAACGATTGTTCGAAATAGCAGTTTGCAGTGCTCGCGTTCGTTGATACCGTTGCCGAAATAGCGGCTGGGGCGGCTCGTAAGGGGAGACAAACATAGATGTGTTTGGAAGATATTTTTCTCGAGAACTTGGGCGTTGGCCCAAGCGGCTTCACAGCCTTCCCTACGTGACGTCGTCAGTGCTGCGAACTTTCGGCCTTACGATAGGTTTAGCTCTCTAGTTCAAGTACAATACAGTCACTATAGCTAAGGCCCCTGGATCAACTAAAGGCATCGACATTCCTCCTCTCGTGGCATCTCCTTCTCTCAGCGCTAGGCCTTGCTCTTCGCTCTTTTTGAACCCGGTGATCGCAATATCCACGGTGAATGCGATCAAGAGCAACCGTCATGGCGCCGGCGCAAATAGAAACAAACCACACAAACAAGAAAAGGCACGCGCACTCGCGCACTTGTTTCCGTGGAAACGGCATGAGCGCAACCACGTGACTTCGCTCCACCAATAGGGAGGCGCGGATAAGACCAGGACCTACTCAGGCGCTCTCGCTCGCCGGTTCGTGCGGAAAGAGAAAACCATGTCGCTATCTTTAGCTTTTTCAGGGGTCTTAATTATAGCCATATTGGTACACTGTGGCCCCAACGTATAGAGCGAACCGTCACGGTACGGACCTTTTTCACGGCGTTGAGGAAATTACTTTCGAACCCAGCGTGCACCCAGACGTTTAAGTGGTGCTCTGCCCTGCGTCGACAGAACACGTGGCATTTTCAAAGCAGCTCTGATTTACAGCGTTCTCTTTACTCTGCGGAGTCGTTATACATCCGTGGGAACACATTAGGCAGTGGTATTCTCCAAAAAATAAAATAAAATATAATAATAAATAAAATAAGAACGGGTGGCGAAGCGTCCTAACTTATCTTGCATCGTTTTACAACCCTACGAAGATTAACGGCTGCCTGTGGATCGCCAGGGTGAGCAAAAGTCGCGGTTTTACGACCGAAAGGCAGATCACTAAAAAGATCGCAAAGTATCATTCGACCGGGACTAGAGGAGAGAGCGGGCTCCCTTGCGTTTACAGGGGGGGGGGGGGGGGGGGGGGGCAGCTATTGGCGACACGGATATTCTGTCGCCTTCGACCTTGCCGACTGGCTGACTGGCGCACGCTTGAGTTCGCGTGTCGCCACTACACCTCCGGTTGCAGTGACGCGAGAAACCACGCTGCACTTGGCCAGTCTTAACCAACGCCATTGAAAGATGCTGTATGTATGTGCGATGCTTTCTAGTCATTCAGGTTCACAGCGTAAACACAGTTGACAGCCTATCTAGACGCGAACAACAAGGTCGGGACGCAAAATAATTATAGACCAGTCGGCGCTGAATGCGTCTGCACAGATTAGTTGTCCTGCATAAGCGTAGCAATGGCTTCGTCGCCTCTGCTGCAGCGATGACTGGCGAGGTCGGTGGGGTTAACACCAGTGGGAACACAAACCAAAAGTTACCAGCGTCAATCCCAGCCAAAGCTTAAAGCTCCTAGTGTTTCTGACTGTCCTGAAACCATGGATCCTCATACTTACCCATCCTGGTAAGTTGGCGACCATGTCTCCCGCGATGTGTACGGCCAGAAGAGCTCCCTCGAAGGAGCCACGCTGGCGATCGTTGGTTGGTTGACCCTAGGTGACATGGTGCAACCCACTACGGGGTGTAGAACCACGAATCGGGCTGCAGTAGAATCAAAGCTGGAAAACATTCTTTTATTAAGAAAATACAATGAATCAATGTTAAAAGGAGGTTAATTTATAGTCACACTTAAGGAGCTTAATTTCCAGATTTCTTTTTTTTTTATGAATTTTAAGAAATGCAATAAAGGAGCGATGCTATGAATGTCGTTACGACCAGAAACAAGTAGGAAAATTAGCGCGGGGGGGTCGTTTTATAAAGTTCAACAATTAAAGAGGTCATCACATACGTTCCCGTAGCAGAAACTTAATGCCGACGTGCCTAGGGACGATATAACGGCGATGGCGCTTAATCATATGGCAAGTACCCACTGCCGTAAACAGACAATGCGCTCGTTTTGCAGTTGCCAAGGTGACCATGTAGCGCACTGCTTCTTTGTGAATCAATGGCTCGAGATGCCAAATCCTGAGTAGATTAAAATATATATATATATATATATAATTTTTTTCGGACGATATCAGAAATATTGATAAAATTGAAAGCGTGGCATGAATACATACACTCGATGCATTTATTTGCTCACTTGTATGGAAATATGCATTTCTGACATCAGCTAGAGATGCCCAAATAGTTGAACGAGCGCCTTTTATCGCACCGAACACCTACCCACCCACCCAAGCATTTATCACCTGTTACATGGCATTGTACCTGCATGCAATCACTTCGCAAGTGCCGGTTATGAGCGTCAACTTGAGCTGATGATGATGAAGACCCCACAACGAGCGATGGCACGAAATGATAAGCGTAAGGTTGAGCGAGACGAATACAGCGAGGTGGATTGGAGAGCAAAGGGGAGTCGGTGATATCCGATACAGTTGACATTAAATGTAAGAAATGAAGCTGTACAGGGCACATAACGCGTAGGTGAGATAAACGGTGTTCTGTTAGTTACAGAACAGGGTGCCATGAGAGGGACAGCGCAATCGAAGACGGCAGAAAATTAGCTGGCGCGAAGAAATTATAAATAACTTGCAGGCATAGGATGGTGTGAGCCGGCACCATAATTGAATAATAATAATAATAATAATAATAATAATAGGTTTGGATCCGACCGCCAGTGAACGGGCGGGGCGCCCTTGGGGTTCTCTGCGCTTTTTCGCGCGAAACAGGTGTCATAAGCACTAGCACTATTGCTACGGTCCTAGTTGGTTTTACAACAGCGGTTTTGTAAGCCTACGAAAATAAACTGATCATTCATTCATTCATTCATTCATTCATTCATTCATTCATTCATTCATTCATTCATTCATATTTTTACGGAAGGATGAGAGAAAAGAGAGGAAGAAGAAAATCGGAGACGCTGGCTGCTGCGTGTTGTTGGTGGTCAGCCATCCTAGCTATTCTGACTCAGCCTGCATATATGCTGTAAATATAGTTTTTATATACCCGCAACATCTCCTTAACAATATAAAATAGCTCTGGGTGGCATCTTCTGGATTGGCCGCTGACCCCCACGGTATCTCCCAATTCTCTTCTTTGCCCCTATACCGACCTATGTGATGACCAGCTTTATATTAATTCGTTCATTGCACGAAGCAAACGCAGAAAATAAATTAGAAGGTCGCACCATGTAGAAGATGCGGTGTGAGCCGGCACCCGCAGTAGGACTGCTTCAAGTTGTTTTCACATCAGGTTGCACGACATCTTGGCCGGCGTGATTACTTTTCTTTATTCTTACTATGAAAAATCACCGTCAATACACTCCTGTGAAGGCGGTGTGTCAGCAAAGCTGTATATATGTTGCGCCAAATGTATGGCAACTTCTCCCAAAAATCCCATGATGTACGTCCATTACGCACATTGTTCTTCAAAGTGATGCACGACACAAACACACGTTTGAATGCAGTTTACAAAACATTTATTTTCTTTATTACGTTGAAATGACTGTTATAACTTCTTTGTGGTTGCTATGATGTACACTGACGTTTTACGTTCTTACTCGAGAAACTTTTTTGGCCAAAGTTAAATCGATGCATGACCCGTGTATGGTAGTTGGTTGACTCGAATTGTTTAAGTAACAGAGGCCCAACTACTTCGACGTATTGGGTGAACCACTACTTTGTTGCCGTTTTTGGGATGTCTACGTTAAAGTCTCCGACAACGACCGTGCACCAGTGAGAGACTGACAGCAACGTACGTTGATCGACGCGTATGTGCGCGCACCTCGTGGTCGATCACGTGGTTTGACGGCTTTTCACGCCTCTGCCTTACGGGGGCGAGCCACTGCTCCTGGCCCTGCAGTCGGTATCTACCCACCTGGGTTGGGTTTTCTGTAGACGGACGCGAAACTTTCAGGGGAACCGCTGTAAAAACGGTCCATAAATAATATCTTCACCTGACCAAAGCCACTGCTGTATGGTTACCTAGAGTGCTTACCGCTAATTGAAAGGTTCCCACTTGCTTACTGGAGAGAGGGAGAGAGACGGGCTGCAGTAATCAAGCTAAAGCTATAAACTACTGCTGGATAATCTCTAAGGCGTTAATATTATCGTGAACAGAGCCTTAATAATAAAGAAACTGAGGTAAATGCAGGACATGGTAAGAGACTCCCCCGGCACATTCAAGCACTCGCCGGACGACGAAAGCACTCCTTAGTTAAATTCTGTCCCTGGTACTCAACTACTCGTTGCAAGAAACAGCCTCGTATTGTAAGGTCTAATAAAATGCTACTTGCCCAGTTATATTTCATTTTTAGAAAGAAGAACTCATTGAAATTACCGTTGACAACGACGCGGGCGGTCTAAAGGTTTCATTTTCGCTCGACTCTGCCCCGCCCACGCTTTCGCGTTTCAGTGCTTTATTGATCGCGCAGTGCTGCGCTGGTTTTGCTTGTCCGCGAAACTCGCGCAAACTGCAAGTAGCAGAAAACTCGACTTCCATGTAATGTCGCAGGATGCCCGAGCGGTCTACGCCCCCACTTGAAGAAAAAGCAGCTGCAGCAGCAAATCCGCCGCTCAGTCTTGACTCGGTACCGCCGTCTGTAGTGCGCCGTTTTACTCACCGACGGCAGCAAAGGGTGGTGATGGCGTATGCGACGTCACTACTCCCCCGGTTGGGTGGAGGGAAATTTGAATTTCAGAAAAGGTATTCGGATCCTTCGGATGCAATTTTCTCGTAAAGTAAGTCTTTTCTTGGCACGAAACAAGCATTGGCAGGTTTCTGGAATGGTATTTAGACAGTCCATGTCGACTCGGCGTTTGCCTTTGGCGTCCCTTTAAAGTTTTTCCCACTGCTTTCAACGGAGCTCGTATATGGTTGGATGGACGGATGTTATGAGCGTCCCCTTTGGAGCGGGGCGGTGGGTTGCGCCACCAAGGTTTTGCTATTATACTGCCTAATGTCCTACCTAGGTTAAAAAAGAAAAAAATAACACGAGGAATTGGAAATCGCTGGGAGCCGTCTTTGTCTTGTATAGCAAATAAAGGTAGGCTGATGATGATGAAATAATGTTTTGCTTTCTTCTTTTGCTTTAAATAGAAGTCCTCGATCTTGGAATTCTAGGAAAAAATATACGCCAGCCTCGAGAGCGCGCTAAAAAAAGAGAAAGAATTGCTGTAATAGCAAGTGCTGGGAACAGGAGGGGAGGGGGGCATGGTTGTTACCACCCCCTCTCCCCATTTAGGCCGCGAACGTTAGAAAGCACGAATTACGGACTATTACAAAGGAGATGGCTACAAGGAGCTTCTTCTAGTACAAAGGGATGTACCGTGCTAAAATAAACTCCCATGACTTGATCTATTTATTTCGTGTGCCTCCCTCAATGCACAATTAGCTGGGCTTCCACAACCCAGCCCCTTCGAAGGCGAAGGCTTCATTTACTCTTCGCGCGACGGCTGCCTGGACGAGCAAACAATGCCGATTACGGAGGAAATGTAATAAAAGCTTCGCCGGTCCCGGAGGTGGTGTGACCAAATGCGGTGATTTGGTGGGTCGATCCTGACCCCAGTGCACGTACGTGTCATCGCAAGATATTTTCTATGGGTTGTAACGAGGGCCGATCCTGTAGGCAGTGCGACGTCACAGCAGGCGCACGGCTTACATAACATATGCATTTCGCTCGCATCGAAATGCGGTCGCCGCGGCCAGCAGGATCGAACCCGCGACTCGCGCGGAACCCGCGTCAGTGTGCCAGCAGCTTGTTGGCACGGGCGTCGCCAGAGGTCGCGCCGTTCGATCGGTGCGCGCACACAGACCCATTGTCTCCGTGCCACCACCGCACGATGTCCGTGTACGACTTCCGCCCTCCCGGACTGGCCCTGCGCAACGCGTGGCAGAGGGCGCAGTGGTCGTCGAAGCGGTTCTTCACCACGGCCTGCGTCCGCTTCCAAGCGAAGTACCGCTCGTACAGCGTGGTGTTCGCTGCCACCGCCTTCAGGTGTGACGCCAGGTGTGCCGGAGAGGGAAACTGCAACGCGTCGACGTACGAGTTCGGAGGCACCGGCACACCGGCGTAGTTGCCGATAACCACGGGGACCAAGTTGAAGCGCAGGGCGTCGTAGAACTTCTCCGTCGCGTATTCGCGACACACGGAGTTCTCGAACGCCAAGTAGAAGTAGTACGTCTCGCCGAAGCTGGCCTGACACGGGTCGCCGGGACACTTGAGGTCGCCGCAACGCCCGTACACGTCGACGGCGACGTGCTTCCGGAGTTCGGTGACGAAGTCCTCTCGATGGCTCTGGGTGTGACAGTTGCTGGCCACCCAAACAGCAAGTTTGGACCGGTTAGTTCTCACGGAGGGGGCTGACCGGCGCGTCGGAGACCCCGTAGCGCCTTGCACGGACTGGTTGACAAAAGAGAAGTAGGGGTGGTGGACGTCCGAGTCGTGCCGGTATGTGTAGGTCCAGTTGAAAACGCCCCTGAGCCTCGCCATTCTGTCTGACGGACTTTTCGGTGGAGGCTCCATATTCCAGTAGACCCAGCGCTGGCGTTCGTCGCGGTAGCTGCGGAGAAGGTTTTTGACGTTAACCAAGTTGCACCTGAGACAAGGAGCTAGTCCTTAATCGTCCTAAAGTTGGAAGCATTTGGTTTGTTGTAGTGCAAATAGTGCTTATAAATATTACAACCGGTGAAATGAGATAAGTTCATATAATTAACCATCTGCATATGAATTAACATTTGTACACGAGAAAAAAGTGGACACGCTTTCACGAATATAGTGTCTAAAAATGCACCGAGTAGATGACGCATTTAAGCAAGAACATACTTCATTTGGGAATACCGAAGAAACGTTAGCAATGAATGTAGCAGGACTAGTAGCATCAGTAACACGGTGGGGAAGGGTGTCCCAATATGATGCTGTTCGTCAAAAACAATAAAGCCGAACAGGTAGAGGGAAGGCTCATAGATTTAGATGTAGTTTAAACTGTAGCAAACATTCACTAACTAAACACGTATGTTGTCATGCGTCCAAAGGCAGCATTTGAACCGGCTGCCGCAACTAAGCACTCATGTTCAAAACGCTGTCTTTACGAAGAGCTCTACCACGGGGATCGGCCGCAGCAAGCAATGCATATTACTGCTGGTTGTGCAATTTCATCTGTCACGAGCCCGAAAAACTCGAGATCAGATGACGTTCAACAGTGGGATTGCGGGGAGACGACGCGCGTCAAGGCAATGGCCATACAGCACCTGTCGTCTCGGCTCGCTCTCCTCCTTTCACGCACTCGCAGCAGACCACGTGACCAATACCCGACACGACAGGGCTCTTCATGCATTGTCGCACAACAGACAGCATGTCGGCGGTTTTTTGTGGATGGATGTGGGTAGAGGTCGCTTGTCAAGAGTTGACTGGTTATCGAGTCAAACCGGAGAATAATAGGTTTACAGACACTTTTCACGGCGATGCCGTGGGCACCGCCATGTTTGATCACGTGGTGACGCGCTCATTACTTGGCTTAGGTGCCTCCGTGTTTACACTTAATGTGCATGGCACTACGGTGTGGCTCATCAAACCTCTGTTCCGGCGGATATAGTAGTCACTGTCTGGGTGGACGACAGGAAGGTTTGGCCACAACTTCAGAGGACACGTAAGCGCTTGCGGAGTTCATTACACCTTTTGTCCAAACGGTGCGAGCAATGTATACAATGCTTGTACTAAAATCGGGGCTAGAAATGTATTCCAAGCTCTCCAATATTTTCAAATATCAATTAAATCAGGATCAGTATGCGTTACTCGTAACTGTTTATTTGGCAAACGCTTTGAAGAAGAGGCTTGTCATGATTCCGACTCAGTGAACTTTCACGGTGCAGTCACTATCTGATTGTTCATTTTCTGCCTAAGCACTCGCGGGTGTGCTCAGTTGCGATAGATTTGTTCTTTGCTGCGCTCAATGCTTGGAAAGTAGATGTGCACTTTGTAAAAGCTTGTAGCAAAGACGTATTATCGCTAGTCACTCGTTGACTGTGTGGACCATCACGAAACGTTCCGCTTCGAACGTTCTTGTGTTCTCAGATGTCGTCATCGTCACGTATGCTTCTGCGCATTGACTCAAGTGTGCGCCCACTCACTTATTCTTGATAGGTTGGCGACAGAGTGGGAGTGAGTTTGCGGGTGAGTACATCATATTGTGTGCAGACAACGTGCGAGAAACTTATTATGCTAGGAAGCGGTGCTACTCCTTTTGTCACTATAACTAGCGGTGCTCACTCTTCGCGACGTTGCGGAGTCGCAGTCCTTTGTTTGGAAGTGAGCGATACAACGCTGGCAGATGAGTGAACTTTTTTTTATCTTCGAGAAAAGCCGTGCATCACGAAGGGTCGGTAGAACGGGTAGTCCATATGTGGCAGTGGTCCGTGAACCTGGAAGTTTCTTAATTTGCCACTCACTATTTTTGCAGCCAACATCTGTCTTACCTCTACCGCCCCACAGTTTGCAGCACGAGTGGAGCAGAGTGCGTTAGCGAACACCCACTCGCATTTCCGACAGTTGATCACACAGAAGCCAGGCAGAAGCGGTTATGGTTTCGTATTCGTGCGCTTTCGCTGAGGCAACGTGCGGCGCACCGCCGAAAGTGTCATCTCGTTTCTAAAGAACAAACCGCTCCGCGAGAAGGGTGTATAGGTACTGCGTATTTACTGTGAGTTACAAACTGCCGATTGCAGTGAGTGGGTTGCTAGAATGCGTTAGTAGGGTCAATAAGCCACTTCCATAATTCTCTAGGTGAAGCGCACAGCCTTACCTGGGCAGGTCACTGGCGTCGGCGTCCCGGTCGTGGAAGACGATCGCATCCGCGGATCGTATGAGGGACCGGTCCCGAGTCACGAAGCATGGCACGTTGCAGCCGTCGAGTCGTACCAGTCCTCGTGCGGCCTTGTTCAACGGCCAGTGCCAGAGACGGTGCGCCGTGGTCCAGAACAGTACCTTGATCCCGGTGCTATTGTTGGCCGTGCTGCCCGCCGTCTTCAGTGTTTGTGAGTGATATTTGTTCTGGTGACTATAGTAGTCATGCAGAAAAAGCAGTAGAAGCGTGGTGCAGAGAAGGCAAAGTTCGATGAAGAAGCACCGCAGGAAAGTTGTATAGTGCTGCATGGTATCTACTGGGGAAAGAAAGAAACAAACAAACCAATAAATGCACTTTTATATCGTGTTATGACCAATCCGCAGTCGTTGATTCCACATTTGAATTTAGGCGTCTAAAATGAATTCCCCAACTACTAAAGAAACGTTACTTGTCACCTAAGTTTGTACAGTTCAAGTGACTGATTGGCAACGGCAAAGTCAGCAGTCTTGCAGGAGACAATTGGCCCAAGGATGTCCCTTAGAATTTGTTGAAATGGAACGAAAATTCGAATAAAATAAAACATATACTTGCGGGGGCAACCAGGTTTGCCTCCTACCAAGGCAATAAAACTTCCTTTTGTGTCGAATACAAGTAAGGCGGCTTAGCACACAGACCAGGCTAGGACTTCTGAACCTCGATACCTCGTACTTGACTTCTCGTTGCGAATTTTCATCGGTTCCGGACACTGGCGTCTCGCGATCGTCGACCCTGGCGCGTTCGCCAAACCGAAATGTACTTTTACGAAGCAGCTGTAGGTTCCAAGTGCGAGGCACAAACACTATATCACGATGGCGGACATTCGCTTCCTCAAGGTGGCGACAGGTTATCACGACCTTCTGGCCCCACAGAAGCGCTGGCGCACCTGTTCCTCCTCTTTCCGCCACGTTTCGTCACACATCTCCACGTGCTGACACCTGTCTCAAAAGGTTTTACTTCTTTGCAGTTGCTCGGGTCATTCCATTATTCGTTTCACTCGACTACAAGGAAGCGTAGCCTTTGCTGCAGAACCTGTCTTTATTCTTCGTCACTTCATCATTGTTATCTCAATCCTGTCACGAGGGCTTTCTGGCATTGACGGGACACTGCGATCGCCGCTGCTTCGCGTGTTGAGGAAGGAGAGCGAAAAATCACATGACCACTGTGATTTCAGCAAAATCACAGCGAGAGACACGACCTTCGCAGAATTCCTACGAAATTATTAGAGGGAACTCTAGCGTAATAGTGTCTACGAGAGCTGGAACCATGGTGGGTTCAGCCAACACCTCCTATATACTCCTATATAGGAATTGTTGGTTGAGCCAGTGTGACAATAATGGTTAGTACATGAATATGCCTAAACTTCGTCCTTCTGGCTTCGAATCCTTCTTTGTCGCTGTACAAGTTTATCGTTTTCAAAGCGCTGTTGTATTATACGTGCAAGACTATGCCATGGTTAAGCTTGTGCGCAGGGTCTTAAATGGCCCCTCACCAGGTCTGGCCTTGTTGAGCTGACAATCGCAGTGCATACAATGCGCGCTCGCGATCGTCGTCTGCTAATAAAATCGCAACACGCCGCGGAAAGCGCTGAAATTGCAAACTAAACGCCCTTTGCCCTCCTCCTCGCGGGCGTCGCGCTTCAAGGCGTGGGGAGGGCGTATGTCAGCAATTAAGCCCACGTGTATGCTGTGACGTCGCCCATGGTTACGTCGCCCATGACACTTCGATAACTATTCAATACAAAATCTGTCATTTGTTTAATCAGTTGCTTCGCTAGAAAGTTTGATGAAGATTGATGTTTACCGAAATAATGAAACGCACAAACCTGAATGTCAGCGCGTTCTTGTTTTACTTCGCAGCGCAGCAGGAGAGATGTGCTTCCGTTTCATCTGCTTATTCCCAGGTCATGCAGACGCGCGCTCTGAGAGCGAAACTATGTCATTTTCTACCGTGTTCCAGCTCGCAGTGACGCTCTGTGATCCGCTTGCATCTGCTTCAGTGTTCGTGTAGCACTGACCTATACCGCTAGTGAGGTGTTCTCGCGCACAGCGCAGAAAATCATGCGCTGCGCTAAACGGGGGGCGCTTTAAAGAAACGTAGTAGTAAAATCCACAAGAATGAATGGAGCCAGAAGTGCGAGAATTAGACAAATGTTGTATTAACGCTTGCAGCGTGAGAGCTGCCTCCAGTAGCTTTAGGGTATTGTGAGCAGTGTCAAGCCACATAACCGCGGTCTTTTCCCATCTTCTCATTCACATGTGATATGCAATTGGCATTATGCATTCCATTGTACCTACATGTCTGGAATACTAAGTAAAGTAAGAAAGAAATTCCCTTGATATATAACATACATATATAAGCAGACAAAAGGAGTTCCACAGGGGGGCAGTGGTGTCTTCAGCATTTTTTAATATTTTGCTCAGCTCCATCACGTCCCCAGGGGACGCGCATATTTACGTGTGTGCGGACGACATGGCATTCTTCTCATCGGCAATAGACATTCATACACTTTACGAAAACCTGCAAAGACACTTATCTGTTCTAGAAGATTGGTTGAATTCCATTCGACTGGCTATAAACGTGAACAATTGCTCATTGCTCG
This sequence comes from Dermacentor andersoni, assembly GCF_023375885.2. Classification (NCBI taxonomy): domain Eukaryota; kingdom Metazoa; phylum Arthropoda; class Arachnida; order Ixodida; family Ixodidae; genus Dermacentor; species Dermacentor andersoni. Next base: position 96,395,584 of record NC_092824.1, on the reverse strand, counting down.
ATTTCCTCTGAAGGACCGAGTGCATATATTTCTGTTGTACCAGCTCGATACCATCCACAAGTATATGCTGTCAAGTGTCTTGGTATTACATATGACAGCTCTTTCATGGCGTACGCACATATATTCTATTGCAGCAAAGGGCGTTCGAGCGGTCGAATTATTACGCAGAAAGTGTTGATGAGGGACGCACAGGGCCACCTTGTTATCAATCTACCGTATGTATGTACGCGCTGAATTGGAATTCGGTTGTTATACTCTGGGCCGCCTGCCTATAAGCTTCGCCCCGTTGCTCTTTTGGAAACGCAGGCATTAAGACTATGTTTAGGTCTATGTAAATTTATAGTAAATACTATTTTGTATCTAGAAACCAGGATTCCTTCTCTTGTAAGTTCGTTTAAGTGTACTTGCTGTACAAAGAATTGTAAGGGCGTGCACCAATATGACATTGCCAAATTGTGCTCATTGCTCAGCCTAGCATGTTTTTCGATGTACATTAGCCTGGATTCCATACGCCTCAAGTTGATCTTCTAGGAACTCTTCTCGATCTGTTGAACGTTAGATTCAGAGAGGTAAAACCATTTGCGACGGGGAAAATTCTCTTCACATACAATTTGACGATAGTTTTCCGAGTGTAGGGCATATCACCTACTTTAACGAATGCTAATAAGCATTACTCTACCGGACTGTTTAGTGAAATCACAAACAAAACGTGGCCATAGCGATTGATGCCACGCAGTGCGAAGAACAAATGGTATTGGTTTATTCAGCCCCATTCTCGATCGGTAATTTTCCCTGCGGCTTTCAGACTTTGTACTAATCTTTCTTACAATTTTTTTTTGTGGTAGTACTGGCCCTTCGTAAATGAAGCCTATCGGTAGGGAATGTAGTAATTGTAACTTATTAGTGTTTCTCCTTGTGTACTTCACTCGCAGCACCTAATGAGTCTCAGGTTTTGCGAGTGTTTAATAGTATCTCAACACTTAACTAATTTCAATTTAGTCTCGGTGCAAGGGCATACAGGCCTAGTCGGAAATGAAACGGCAGATTAGTTGGCGAAGGCGTCGATGGTTGTCCATCCATTCAAGTTCTCCCTACCCCAGCCTTCACCACAGCTGCAAGATTTCTGAGGGAAACGATGCTGCGAGAATTCCCTGTACCATTTGTTACAATGTCCTCGGATTTTTAACACTTATTGTACCCCTGGAAAAGTAATATGTTTATCGAGAAAAATTGAAGTAACTATTGGTAGGCTTTGCTGTCGCATACCTTCCTTAAATTTTTATTTACAAAGGACTGGTCTGGCACCCTGACCGATTTGTCATGTGTAGGTAAGATGAGACCATAGTAATTTTTTCATTTCTTGTCGACAATTTATTAGCTTTAGAAAACGAGCCTTATAAACCCCGCCACTTTTTCAGATTGGATCTAACTGTTCAAAATGTACTGTATCTGGGTGCCTTTACACTTCGGCATAGCGTTGGGAAGGTTGGCGCTCCTATCCGAGATTTTCTTTTAGGATCAATCAGATTTAAACTCTGAATACAAAATTTGCCTCCTTCTCTCTCATCCAAATTGAATTTGAATTGTTTTATTTTTCACGGTCGAGGCAGCACTTTCATTTTCATAAAATCATGCAGGTTCTCCAACCTCTATCTTTCTATTCGAACTTACCTATTATGTAAAATTTTCACCTTTTAATTTGCACTTTATCTTGACCTACCCGGTTTTCTTGGCCAATCCCCAAGAGTGGGTACGTGCCAGTGTATCACAAGGATCCACATATCACGGCCGCAGGATCTACATTTACATCTACATTTAAATAAGGCCCTGCGGCCGTGCACATACACTACATCTGCATTTAAATAAGGCATCCCGCGACACCATTGACGATACACTATTGTGCACCACAGCGTCGGAGATATCTGCATGGATCACGTGGCGTACAACGGACAAAACATTGCCGTCGCCGTCCACTACGTCAGACCCGGGGCCACCAAAGAGATAGTGGAAGATGTCTGCGTGGGTCACGTAACGTACAACGGTCAAAACGTTGCTGTCGCCATCCTCTACGTCAGACCCGGGGCAACCAAGGAGATAGTGCAAGATTTGTGCATGGATCACGTAACGTACAACGGACAAAACGTTGCCGTCGCCTACCTCTACGTCAGACCCGGGGCCACCAAGGAGATAGTGTAAGATGTGTGCATGGGTCACGTAATGCACCGGACAAAACATTGCCGTCGCCGTACTCTAATTCAGTCGCGGGGCCACTAGTGAGACAGTGCAGCGATTCATTACAACGCTTAAAGCAAGACTGTCCATTCCATACCTTGCTGCGACAACGCTCGGGAAGGAGACATCGACATCAAGCTCTCGAAGCCCCAAGCCGCATGGTTTTCGGAGTACACGAGGGAGGCGTTAATTTGGTGCCTAGCGGGCATACCTCGTCATGGTACCTACGGCAGCGAGCGGGAGTGTGCTGGACGTACCGCATCATTGCCCAGCAGAATCAGACACTTTAGACCTCACACGTACGCATCGCACTTCTCCACCCATCGCCCACCGCTCGTCGCATCAAAGACAGCCAAGACGATGAGCTGCTGCCTGCTAGTGCTGCCGAACTGAGAGACATTTGTGCCAAAACTGAACATCCACGCATATTGCAAGTTCCATGCATCCATGCAAACTGTAAAACCATGCATATCGTCCGTATATAGTCAAATGTCCATTACTGTATTTAGTTATGTGTGCATAATGCAACTAAACCACATGAAGATAAGCATTCAACAATTTAATTTATCACACAACCTTGCATCATAAGGGTCCGTCACGTGTTATAGCTAATTACACACCTCTGTCACGAGAAAGAATGCTAATCGCGTTACCGTCGCCAGTCATCTCCGTAGGGTGAATTTGCTGCCATTTTTTTTCTCTCCCATGCGTTATCTCGACTTCTCTCTTCCTCACCGCCCCCTTTGCAGAAAAGGGGCGGGAATCGAAGCTGATACCTGCTCGGCAGCAAAACGTGAGAACCACTGCGAGTAAGCCAACTACGCGGCGGGTAGGCCATCTTGTCTTCGCGGGTGGCGGGGCAGACCGCCTTTGAGTCGGGAAGGCCATACTCGAGGGGATATCCTCGACAGTCCATCGAAAACAAACCTCGCCGGCTTCCATCGCTTGCAGATGGATCGGTTGCCGTGCCACCACTCGACGATGTCCTCGTACGTCTTGTGTTCGTCTGGACTAGCTCTGGAAAGCGCCTCGCAGAGGAGGCAGTGATCCGCGAATTGGAGATATCGAACCTCGTGCGTCTTCTTCCAGGCGAAGTAAGCCTCGTACTGAGTGGGATCGGCGGCCACCTCCTTCAGATACGCGGCGAGACGCTCGGGAGACGCGAATTGAAGCGCGTCGATGCAAGATCCGGGAGGCGCCAGGCTTGCGGAGTACCTTCCCATCACCACCGGAACCATGCCGTAGTGGAGCGCGTTGTACAGCTTCTCTGTGACGTAGTCGGGACACACGGCGTTTTCCAGGGACAGGTAGAAGTAGTACCTCTTGCCGAGACGAGCAAAGCAGTGGTCCCTCGGCGGGCATGTCAGGTTTCCGCAAGAGCCGAACGTATCTACCGCAATGTGCTTGCGGAGCTCGTAGACGAACCTCTCGCGCCGGCTTGGCGTCCGGCAGTTGCTGGCGACCCAAGCGACCAGTCCGGACCGGTTGAATGTCGGCGAGTGTTCGGCTGGTGGCGCCGTCCTGCGGCGGGCGACCGAACGCACGAAGAAGTACGGATGCGGCACGTCCGAGTCGCGGCGGTAGGTGTATGTCCAGTTGAAGACTCCCCTGAGTCTCGCCATTCGCCTGGGACGGCTGTTGGGGGGCGCCTCCATATTCCAGTACACCCATCGCTGATGCTCTGCGCGGTATCTGTAGAAAAGGAGCGGTACCTGCTGTTTTAATTATGAAGACGAGGCGAAGCTGAGACACAGCTAGACAGCGAGCTCTTCAATCAGATTTGTTGCGATACTCTCCAAGTGCCCCAAGTTTTCGTACCCGCGGTTGCCGTTATTGAAGCAGAACGAGGAGGTTGAGATTACTGTCGTGACACCGCTGTAGGTGTGAAAAAGACTATGTCACTCGAGTTCTTGCGGAAACAACAGAATATCTCGGCGCACAGTTCGAGCAAAACCAGAGTTGTAGTATTTCAGATTAGCACTTATTTTAGTTAGAATAACCATTTCGTGCACTTATTAACAGGCTGTGGCAAAGGATGAGTCAACTTAGTGGCCCATTGGGAGCGCGTCTTTCAACGTCGCATAGCAAGGTTACAGCGTAAGGAAAATATAAACGTACGGAGCCAGAGAAGGCGTTTATACCAACACCATGACACACGATAGTACGCCGCGAACATTGGGGGAGAGGCGGGGGATCGGAGTGCGAAATATGTGCTGCCGGCCGCTTGCTACTACCGAAACGGCTTTAGCTCTATACCATAAATCCCCGTTCACACTGCGAGGTTTCTGTCACGCGAGCAGGCGCAATCCGCATCGTCGACAAAATGGGCGTGTTCACACTGGAGCTGCCATCGCGGGCGACGAAGTGTTCGCTGCCGCCCGCCAACTCTCACGGGATGCGCCGTGCACGCACGAAAACTCGCCGAGACAGATGTGTTCCGGATTCATCGTTAGTGCAACAGTATTTGGTATGTGTTTATGCAGAAAAAGCGAAGCATACTGCACAGAACAAACGTATGCATTATACAGTACGCGGGCAAAGGCGCGGTGACGAGATTCCGAAAAAAAAAAAAAAAAATCGGGAATCACACACGTATTTTCTTTTGTTCTGTCCTTTAGCACCTCGGGCACTCACACCGTAGATAGTACGATGGAACGCTGACCAACAAGAGCGTGTCGATAGCACTCACAACAATATAGTGGGTATGTGACACTACCGCATACCGGCCTGAACTGCACTACGTAGTGTTCGAAGTGGGCCGCAATGAATTCACACAATGCCTACGTACACACTGGCAGACGAATAAGTTTTGCAGAGGGCTGAAATTACTGCATTATATTTTACCCAAGGCAACAGTACACAGAACGAAAATGTAACGTTCTCACGGTGAAAGCCCGATTCGGCGCGTACCAACACTGCAAAACACACACTCACGCTTAATCCTTAGCTATTTTAGGGAACGTAACGTCCATGTATAAGTTTGAATTGTGTACTGGTCATTCCATGCCAAGAATCCACCATACCGCCGTACTTTTTCCCTGCTGACCATCCATGGTTATGCCCCCCCCCATGGTTAATGTCCAAAATAGGGGTATGTCTCACTCTATTCTAGGTATTCCTAAAAAAAAAAAAAAAAAATTTGCGAATACCTACCGTCGGCCTCAGACATCTAACACTTGAATATGTGTTGAAAGGACGTGGCGCCGTCGATGAATGTGTGTACAGACGGATCGGTCTCGTCGTATGAGTCAGCTGTGGCTTTCGTCGTGCATGTACATTGAGTCATTCGACAGTTTCGTCCGCGTAACAAGACGACACCAAGATGCATGGAAGTAGTGGCAATCCGAGGGACAGTTCTCCATAGTTCGCGACAGCCTGCTCAAGTACAGACAGTCTCAAGTATAGACAGTGACAGAAAACCGGCTGTGCAACTACTCATAATTGCAATGAAAGAAAGCTCCTACAGTGTTGGCTCTTCAATCTGTCCAGCTATATAATCTAGCGAAAGACAATGGCCACCGGATTACATTTTAATGGATTCCTAGCCACTGTACATGGCAACGAAGTCGCGGATGCCGAAGCGAAGAAGGCACTCGAAGGGTCAGAGCCACGGCTCGCAATTTATTTTTGAACAGTGGACACCAACTGCATTCTGTCAAGTATCATTAGCGAAAAGCGAGAGAAAAGCACTGGTAGCATCCGGAAACTCGCCACAGAGGACTCCAGAGACTGGACCTTAACACGAAGCTTAGACTACCACAAAAAATTCACGGGAAGCTATGCCGGTATTCTGGACAGACTTAGGCTGGCTGTGGCTATGTTTACACATGGGTTTGTGCACCCAATGCGACGCACCGATCGAGTATCCAGACTGTGAGCCGTGCCATGTGCGTGAGACTATAGGCCACGTAATGTGTGACGGCCCTCAGTACGTGAAAGGACTACAGAAGTAGAGCAATCATCTTGCGCGCCTCGGCAAGCCAACACTTGTCGGAGGACGTTATTTTAGGCCCTTCGCGAGACGTTGACTCTAGTTTTCAGGCGATGCAGGCGTTATTTGACTACTTAAAATGTACGGCTCTAGATTTTAAGCTTTGATTTGACCTAATTGCTTGTTGTATGTTTTGCATCCTCCTTTTGTTGTCATCGTTACCCATCATGCTCCTCTTCCCTCTTTCTTTCCCGTCTCCCCCTTCCCCCAACGCACAGTAGCTGGGTAGAGGAACATACCTCAGGCCGATCCATCTGTATTCTGTATCGTTAAACTTTACTCTTTATCTCTATCTCGTCTTCACACGAAGCACGAAATAAATTGACGAAGTACCAGCGAATATACCTGCAAATAA